>NC_067491.1:55997852-56335484 GCF_947179515.1 Apodemus sylvaticus | reverse complement strand
GGGTTAGTCTTCAATAACAACTAAAACAATAGAAAGACCATATAGTTGGGGAAATTGAACAACTCTCTACTAAATAATAACTTGGTCAGAGAATAAATACAGAAAGAAATTAAAGACTTTCTAGATTTCTATGAAAATGATGACAAAGCATGCTCAAACATATAACATACAATGAAAGCAGTGCTAAGAGACAAATTCATAGTGTGAAGGCCCCTGTAAAGAAGAGAGTTTCCACACTAGCAAATTATCAGCACACCTGACATCTCTAGAACAAAACAAAGCAAACATGTTTCCCCTTCCCTAACTACTCCGAAATTGTCCTCACCTCCCTGCCAAACCAAATCAACATCTTAGCCCCAACCTCTAAAAATAAGCAGGCATTCAAATACAAAGCATTGCATTCAAATACAAAGTGCTAAAGAAAAAAACATAAGAAAAACATCTTTATGTATAGGTATGCACCTATAGGCGTGCACAGAAACTCACTAAAAGGAAAATTCAAAAGTCCTCTTATGAGAAGAGAAGTACTACTTGAGTTTACCTTGTGTTAGCCATCTACTGCTTGGCAGAAGATCTGGCCTTCTCGGTAGTTTCTGTACCTAATAGAACTCAGAAAAATGCAAATTGAATTTTAAATTTTCTTTCTTCCTTCTCTCTCTCCTCTCTCCTCTCTCCTCTCTTCTCTCTCTCTCTCTCTCTCTCTCTCTCTCTCTCTCTCTCTCTCTCTCTCTCTCTCTCTCCCTCTGTCTGTCTCTCTCTCTGTCTCTGTCTCTCTGTCTCTCTGTCTCTATCTATCTATCTATCCATCTATCTATCTATCTATCTATCTATCTATCTATCTATCTATCTGCTCTGTACCTCTCACATTAATTTTCATTTGGACATAGCTTCTTGATTAGATATCCCATACTTAACATTGGGAGCCATAAACTTCAAATCTATCCATGCTGACAAACTGTCTATAAATTCATACAGGTAATTGTCCTACTGTGTTTAGAGGGATGTGTTTCCTTGGTGTTCTCTATCCACTCTGAAACTTACATCTTCCTAACTACTCTCTGCAGGGTTCCCTGCGCTATGCAGAGAAGGAAATGATGGAATCATGCAATTCATTACTGAGCCTTCCAAGCTCTCTCAATATGTGCACATGGAGAGTCACTGTAATTATATTCAGGCATTTACTGCAGAAGACAATTTCTCTTATTATGTCTAAGCTTGAGAATTATCTATGACTATAGTAGAATGTTGTTAGGAGTTATTTTATGGCTACATTCTGTAACAGTATTTGATTTCCCACTATGTGTATGGCCGATCTAGTCTCAAAACCATATCCACCCTAACTGTATATATAACGGGCCCATCTCAGAGGGTAAACCTTAAATCAAATCCCATGGGATTTGTAATAATTTTTCACTAGTGCATCTTGCAGGCAGGCACTATGGAAGATTAAAGGTTTTTTACCTGATTTGGTGTTTACCTTTTTCCTCTGGAAACATGCAAAGTACCATTGAGTACCATGAGACTACTCAGTAAGAGTGAGGTTTTTAAGTAGGCACTTGCTCAATAAATCCATGTTTCAGTGTTTTGTGTACCTGTTGTCTTCAGCAAAACAGCAATACAACATTAATATAAGATTGTGTAAAGTAAAAAATACACTGGGATATGTAGTGCAGTTTGAAATCAGGATTGGTAAACACCACAAGTTCTTTTAATGATCAGGATTGTTTTGGCCATCTTGAGTATTTGTTTTTTTCCACATGAAATTAATCATTTACATTTTGAGGTACACAAAAAAGTTGGGAAGGGGATTTTGATGGGGATTTCTCTGAATCATGTTTTTGGTAGCAGGGCCATTTTACTATGTTAATTGACATGGGAGATTTGTCCAAATTCTGATACCTTTTTCAATTTTTTTCTTCAAAGACTTAAAGTTTTTGTCAAACAAGGCTTTCACTTTCTTGATTAGGAGTGGGTCAAGATGTTTTATGCTGTTTGTGGCTATTGTAAATAATTTTGTTTCCCTGACTTCATAGGAGTTACGTGTGAATATGACGGATTTGTTTTTCTCTTCGAAGTTTTATAGAACCTTTAGATATTCTGAACAATAATTCTTTAGGGAAGAAGCTTCTTTGTCATTTTCAGCTCAGTACTTTCATATCTTATATCTGAAAGGTGTGGTGTCTTAAGGAATATGGGATAATTTCAAATCCTGGGAAGCAACAAATTGAATATTCATATTTATTATTTGAGAGCCTTAAGAATTACACTGAATATATCATGTTTGATATTGGGGCTCTTGTAACATGTCTGTGGATCTTGGAGAACTGTAATCAATGCATGAATTACAAATGTCCTTACTGTTTATATATGAATGTATACCCACTTAGATATACTATATTTACATATGTCTAATTAAATTTTCATTAAATTTTTCAAATATACATTTGATACTATTTCCCAATCCACTTGTAAATGGCATGCCAATCCTCCTCAACTATCTATGAATCCAATTAGGTGTTAATTTTTTCCATCTTGTAAAAACACCAAAGTTTAAAATGGAAATTTTCACAAACAAACACAAAATAATAAGATGAAACAATGCATAAAGGAAACAAAATAAAAGTACCGCACTAAATACACAAAAAGAAAAATACATGAAATGTGAATTTTGTTTTTCTTTTTTTTATTGATATATTCTTTATTTACATTTCAAATGATTTCCCCTTTCCGGGATCCCCCCTCTGTGAATATCCCATAAGCCCCCTTCACTCCCCCTGTTCCCCAATCCAACCTTTCCTACTTCCCTGTCCTAGTATTCCCCTACATTGCTGCGCTGAAGCTTTCCAGGACCAGGGACCATTCCTTCCTTCTTCTTGGGCATCATTTGATATGTGAATTGTGTCTTGGGTATTCCAAGCTTCTAGGCTAATATCCACTTATCAGTGCTCTTTGTGAGCACCATGAGTGCTCTTTTGTGATTGGGTTACCTCACTCTAGTTCCATCCATTTGCCTAAGAATTTCATAAATTCATTGTTTTTAATGGCTGAAAAGTACTCCATTGTGTATATATATATATAACATTTTCTGTATCCATTCCTCTGTTGAGGGACATCTGGGTTCTTTCCAGCTTCTGGCTATTATAAATAGGGCTGCTATGAACATAATGGAGCATATATCCTTATAATATACTGGGGAACCCTCTAGGTATATACCCAGGAAAGGTATAGTGGGGTCCTCCAGTAGTATCATGCCCATTTTTTCTGAGGAACCACCAGACTGATTTCCAGAGTTGTTGTACCAGCTTGCAACCCCACCAGCAGTGGAGGAGTGTTCCTTTTTCTCCACATCCTCACCAGCACCTGTTTTCTCCCGAGTTTTTGATCTTAGCTTTTCTGACTGTATATTGTGTTTTTCAACAACAACACATGACATGACCCTTCTCTGAAATGTGGATGGCATGACCAGTACAACTGCATTGTACAAAACTGATTTTCTATTGTCAACAGAGATGAATAGAAAAATATTTGTTTAAGGATAGGACTTAGAGTCAATGTCCACTTGCACTACTAGGATATTTTATGGCTTGTACCTGTGCATATATTATCCATGCTTCCAAAATCTATGTTTTCATACACTCATCTTTCATACACTTTGCTTCTGGATAACAATGCCTCTGTGAAGTAACCCATTACCTCTGTCTCTTGCAATCAAGCATTCCATCTCCTTCTCACATCCATCACTTAGGCTTCAATGGTGTTGTTGATCTATAATACTTGGTGCTAAAAGAATATCCCAGGTCTTAACATTTACTTATGTCCCCAATTATGGAAAAGTCAAACTGATACTCAAATCATTCTGGTAATAGGAACCTAGAAATGACCACACGTTAAATGCAAACTTTTCACTCGAGTGTGTTCACATTATTCTGATTAAAAACAATTCAGAAAGCCTTCTGAGCATTCAACTTCCAATGCATTAGTGACAGTTCACTGACACACTGCAGCCCATCGTCCACAGCAAGACTCTAGCACTATTCTATTTGCCCAAGAGGAAACTGTTTGTCATCTCAAGTTCTAAGACCAGGCTTGCAAACAGACACCCCTTTCACTTGGTGTAATGTCCATTGACTTACAGTAGAGGGGGCAAGGTCTGGGTCACTTAGCTCAGCTGAGTCTGGCTCCTACCTAGCTGAGGATCTCCTTGTATAAGAGAATGATTTCTTTCTCTAGAAAAGAAATATCTTGAGGGTCAATGGATTATAGAGATTGTTGTGAGAATATGTTTTCTGGAAATAGAAGCTATAACATAAATTCTCACCCACCTGTCCCCTAAATGTGAGCTCAACAAGAAAGACATAAAAGAACATGCTAAACTGCATGGGGGAAATATCAAAAGGACTCAAGCCTTCAATAAGTAAGACAGGCAACTAATTAAATCTGAAAATGGAAGAGGTGGCTATTCCCAGGAAAATGAATACAGATATTTTAAGTATAATCTAAAAATGTAGTACTATCCAAGTTTTAATATCGTAATTTATTCCTGTAATTTTGAGGACAGTTTGAATCAGGCTTTATCAAAATAACATAACACTTTGGAACAAAGATGCAGACTAAAAGCCCTGCACTGGAAGCCAAAATGGAGAAGACCTCCACAGCCACCATGTCCTTCCCTTTGGTGCTGTGGTAAACAGGAAGGAAGGTGATCCACACACTGCAGAACACCAGCATGCTGAAGGTTAGGAATTTGGCTTCATTGAATCTATCAGGCAGATTCCTGGCCAAGAAAGCCACAGTGAAGCTACCCAGAGCCAAGGATCCCAAATATCCCAGGACAACGTGGAATGCAATGACTGAGCCTTTGTTGCACACAATGGTGATCTGCCCATGTTCAGACTGCGTATCTGTATCAATAAAAGGAGGTGATACTACTAGCCAGATTCCACAGAGAACAAGTTGGAACAGGGTACAGAGGGGAATGACAAAGTTAGGTGCCCCTGATATCAACATTGATCTCATTCTTCTTCTTGGAGTAGTAATCTTGAAAGCCAGAACCACAGTAATTGTCTTGGCCAAGACAGTAGATAAAGCCACTGTGAAAAAGACACCAAATATGATCTGCTGCAGGATGCAGGTACTCATGTGAGGATGCCCAATAAAAAGCAAAGCACAGAGGAAACAGAGTGTGATGGAGATTAGTAGGATGTAACTGAGATTGCGGTTGTTGGCCTTCACAATGGGAGTGTCACTGTATCTCACAAAAGTACCAAATACAAGACTTGTGAGTACAGAGAAACACAGGGACATGCAAGCAAGAGCCATTCCCAATGGGTCTTCATAGGCCAGATAGGAGAGATGCCTTTTCAGACAGTGTGTGTGCTCTGTGTTGGCATACTCATCAGGTAGACAGCTCACACACTGTTCCAGATCTGCTGGAGAACATTAACAACAAACCTTAAGAAAATTTCCTCATTATACACTCGATCATTTAGTATCTGTATTAATCAGAGGATATCACAATAAACATTTTGTTGTTCAGCAACAATTCTCTTGTTTGATGTTGTAGGAAGCGGTAATATCATGCTGCTCTGGAGCAGTTCATCCCTGGTAGTGTAACATACCACTTTCAAGATAGAGAAGAGAGAAGATACTTATTCATAAGAATTATACCTGATATTGACAAAAGTTTTTAAAAATCATAATGTAAAAGATCTCAAACTGGTGAATTTCTAGGGCATTAAATGTTTAAGTATATAATTTGCTTTCTGATTTTGATTTTAAAAGTTTTGAAACTGATAGATCATGAGTACTTATGAAAAGAGAATAAATTCATTTTATTATGAATTTCATCATTATTATTATAACAAAAACTGTAAGGATCCAAAAGGGTTGTTTGGATGAAAATGACACACATAGTGTTAGATTTGTCTGCTTAGCCACTATTGAGTTCCACATTTTGAAAGGACTAGAAGCTATGGCTGAGTTGAAGAAAGTGGGCCAATAAGGGTAGGCTCCAAGATTTTAAAACCTCTAACAATCCAATGTTTGTGTTTGTTTATTTTGTTTTGTTTTTTTTTGTTGTTGTTGTTGTTTTTTGTAATCCTGCTGCCTGAAGGTGCAGTATTATACTCTGTCACTTCTCTAGAAATGTGCCTTCTCTAGAAAAATCAGCAAACTCAACTTCCCAATAAAAAGAGAGAGGCTGACAGGCTGGATATGTAGAGATACATCATTCTGTTTCATAAAACAAACATACCTCAAAAACAAAGACTTAAAAGATGGTGATGCTGAGTTCTATATTTTAAAATAAATTTCATTAGTTTAGTTTAAAAAGACTAAAAAAAGTAGTAAATCATAAAGAGATGACTCAGCAGTTAAGAGCATTCTTTGACAGCTCTTTCAGAGGACCAGGGTTCAAGTACCTGAACCCATGGGGGAGTTCACAGATGTCTTCAACTCCTATTCCAAGGGATCTGATATACTCACACAAAATGCATGCAAGCAAAGCAGCAATGAACATGAAATAAAAAATGATATATTTTTACTTAAAAAATAAAAAATAAAAAAAAATTAAATAAATAAAGTTTTGAAGAAATCAGAAATTCATGACACATGTATAAACATAATAAAAAACAGTATACATTGAGACAACAGGCAATATCAAATTAAATGGAGAGAACATTGAAGCAATCACATTAAAATCAGGGGCAAGACAAAGATGCTCATTCTATCCATATCTTCTAAATACACTATGTGAAATTATTGCTAGAACAATTAGACAACAAAGGGAGATCAATGTGATAAAAATTAGAAAGGAATAAGTCAAGGTATTACTATTTGAAGAAATGATCATATACATAAGTGATCCCCAATATTCTACTAGAGAATTTCTAAAGCTGATAAACAACTTCAGCAAAATGTCTGGATATAAAATTACACTAAAACAAGTCAATAGCAATCCTTTGTAGAAATGCTTAACTGCTGAGAAACAAATTAGAGAAACAAAAACAGTCACAATATCTACAAATATAAGATATCATGGTGTAAGTACAACTAAGCAAGTGAGAGATATGTATGTCATGAACTTAGTCCCTGTCAAAGGGCATAGAAGAACTCAGAAGACAGAAAGATCCCCAGTGTTGACAGAACAATAGGATTAACAGTGAAAATAACCATGGGACCAAAAGCAATCAGCAGGTTCAATGTAATTCCCATCAAATCTGCAATGCAATTCTTCAAAGGCATGTAAAGAGCAATTCTCAACTTCATATGGAAAAGGATTGCAGGATAATAACAATAATTTTATAAAATAAAAGAAAATCTGGGGTGATAACCATCCCTGACTTGCAACTGTACTACAGAGAAATAGTGATGAAGACCACATGATATTGATACAGAGACAGACAGGTCAATCAATAGCATAGAATCAAAGACCCAGAAATAAATCCCCACAGCAACATACACTTGATTGTTGACAAAGAATCCAAAACCATAAAGTGGAAAATGAAAGCATCTTCAAAAAGTAGTGCTGGTCTACCTGGTGACTTACATGTAGAAAGGTGGAAATCAATCCATATTTATCATCCTGCACAAAACTAAAGTCCAAATGTATCAACGACCAGAACATAAAACCAGATACATTGAATCTAATGGAAGAGAAGGTGGGGAAATAGCCTTGACCATGTTATTGGAACAGGAGAAAATATCCTGAACAGAACACCAATGTCTCAGAGTCTAAATTCAACAATTCAAAAGTAGGACTTCATAAAAAACCTGAAATGCTTTGGTAAGGGAAAGGATACCATCAATGGGACAAATTATATATATATATATATATATATATATATGTATGTATGTATATCTCCTGCATATTGAGAAAATATCTTCCCTGAACAAGGGATATTATCCACAAAATACAAAGAACTAAAAAATTTAGACTCCAGAGGACCAAATAACCCTATTAAAATGGGGTACAGAGCTAAATAGAATTCTCAAGATGGGCATCTTGAATGGCTGAGAAATGTTCAATATGCTGAGTGATCACGGAAATGCAGCTCAAAACAACCATGAGATTTCACTTTACAGCAATCAGAATGGCAAAGATAAAAAACTCAAGTGACAGCACAGGTCGGATCCAGAAATGGAGAAAAGTGAACACTCCAGCAAGCCTGTACAACTGCTCTAGAAAACAATTTTATAGTTCTTCAAAAAGTTGGAAATAGTTCAACCTGAAGACACAACTATACCACTCCTAGACACATACGCAAAAAGATGCTCTACCAAAGATAGCACAGGGCCAGATGGTTTTAGTGCAGAATTCTAGCAGCTTTCAAAGAAGAACTGATATGAACACTCTCCAAAATATTCCACAAAATAGAAACAGAAGGAACACAAAACAACTCGTTCTATGAAGTCACAATTTCACTGATACCAAAATCATATAAAGATTCAACAAAGAAAGAGAACTTCAGACCAATTTCACTTATGAATGCAAAAATACTCAAAAAATTCATGCCAACTGAATTCAAGAACACATAAAAATAATCATTCACTACAATCAAGTAGGCTTCATCCCAGGGATACAAGAATGTTTCAACATAACGAAATCCATCAATGTAATACACAGCATAAAGAAACTCAATGAAAAAAACACATGGCCATATCATTAGATCCTAAAATATCATTTGACAAAATTCAGCATCCCTTCATGTTAAAAGTCTTGGAAAGATCAGGAATTCAACACCAATATCAAAACATAGTAAAAGGAATATACAAAAGTTATCTCACTGTTGAGAATAGTCTTAGCTATCTTTGTTTTTCCAGATTAATTTGAGAATTGCTCTTTCTAAATCTAAAAAAACTGAGTTGGAATATTGATGGGGATTGCATTGAATCTTTATATAGCTTTTGGCAAGATGGCCATTTTTACTTTATTAATCCTGCCGATCCACAAGCATGGAAGTTTTTCCATTTTCTGAGCTCTTCTTCAATTTCCTTCTTCAGAGACCTGAAGTTCTTGTCATACAGATCTTTCACTTCTTTGGTTAGACTCATACCAACATACTTTATATTGTTTGTGGCTATTATGAAAGGTGTTATTTCTCTAATTTCATTCTCAGCCTGCTTCTCCTTTGAGTATAAGAAGGCTACTGATTTGCTTGAGTTGATTTTATATCCAGTCACTTGCTGAAGTTGTTTATCAGCTGTAGGAGTTCTCTGGTGGAGGTTTTTAAGTCACTTAAGTATACTATCATATGAACTGCGAATAATGATAGTTTGATTCTTTCTTTCCAATTTGTATCCCTTTGACCTCATTATGTTGTCTAATTGCTCTATCTAGGACTTCAAGTACTATATTGAAAAGATTTGGAGAGGGGGGGCAGCCTTGTCTAGTGCCTGATTTTAGTGGGATTGCTTCAATCTTCTCTCCATTTAGTTTGATGTTGGCTACCGGTTTGCTGAATATTGATTTTACTATGTTTAGGTATTGGCCTTGAATTCCTGTTCTTTCCAAGACTTTGTGCATGAAAGGATGCTGAATTTTGTCAAAGGATTTTTCAGCATCTAATGAAATGACAATGTGTTTTTTTTCTTTAGGTTTGTTTATGTAGATGACTGCATTGATGCATTTCCATCTATCGAATCTTCACTGCATCCCTGGGATGAATCCTACTTGATCATGGTGAATGATCATTTTGATGTGTTCTTGGAATCGGATAGCAAGAATTTTATTGGGTATTTTTGCATCAATATTCATTCAAGAAATTGCTCTGAAGTTCTCTTTCTTTGTTGGATATTTGTGTGGTACTGGTATCAGGGTAATTGGGGCAAGAGTTAAAAGAACTTCTGGGGAATCAGTATCCCCGACCTCAAGCAGTACTATAGAGCAATAATGTTAAAAACTGCATGGTATTGGTGCAGTGACAGACAGATAGATCAATGGAATAGAACTGAAGACACAGAAATGAACCTATGTCAAGTGACACCTATGGTCACTTGATCTTCAATGAAGGAGCTAAAACCATCCAGTGGGAAAAAAGATAGACTTTTCAACAAATGGTGCTGGTTCAACTGGAGGTCAGCATGCATAAGAATGCGAATTGATCCATTCTTATCTCCTTGTACTAAGCACAACTCCTAGTGGATCAAGGACATCCACATAAAAACAGACACACTGAAACTAAAAGAAACTGGGGAAGACCCTTGAGGAGATGGGCACAGGGGAAAAGTTCCTGAACAGAACACCAATAAGTTATGGTCTAAGATCAAGATTGACAAATGGGACCTCATAAAATTACAAAGTTTCTGTAAGACAGGGAAGGGGAAAGGGGTGGATTAGGGAACATGGGAAGGGAAGAGGGCTTATAAAATTTTCAGGGAGGGGGGATCCAGGAAAGGGAAAATTACTTAAAATGTAAATAAAGAATATACCAAATAAAAAAAGAACAAGCAAGATTAAAAGAAAAAGAAACTAATAGAAAAGAAACTGTGTAAGAACCTTGAGGACATGGGCACAGGGGAAAAGTTCCTGAACAGAACATCAATAGCTTATGCTCTAAGATCAAGAATTGACAAATGGAACCTCATAAAATTACAAAGTTTCTGTAAGGCAAAGGACACTGTCAAAAAGGACAAAATGGCAACCAAGAAATTGGGAAAAGATCTTCACCAACCCTACATCTGACAGAGGGCTAATATCCAATATATACAAAGAACTCAAGAAGGGTACAGAGCTAAACAAAGAGTTTTCATCTGGAAAATTTTGAATGGCTGAGAAGCACCTTAAGAAGGAACTTATGGGGAGAGAGAACCAGGAAATGGAAAATCATTTTGAATGCAAACAAAGAATATTGAAAATAAAAAGTAAAAAAAAATGCAATGTTCAACATCATTAGTCATTAGGGAAATTCAAATCAAAACAACGTTGAGATTTCACCTCTCACCAGTCAGAATGGCTAAGATTAAAAACTCAGGGGACAGCAGGTGTTGACGAGGATGTGGAGAAAGAGGAACACTCCTCCACTGCTGGTAGGATTGCAAGATGGTACAACCACTCTGGAAATCAGTCTGGCGGTTCCTCAGAAAACTGGGCATGACACTACCAGAAGATCCTGCTATACCACTCCTGTTCATATACTCAGAGGATTCCCCGGCATGCAATAAGGACACATGCTCCACCATGCTCATAGCAGCTTTATTTATTCTGGCTATTAAGCCAGAAGCTGTAAAGAACCCAGATGTCCCTCAATGGAGGAATGGATACAGAAAATGTGGTATATTTACACAATTGAATACTACTCAGCAATTAAAAACAATGAATTCATGAAGTTTTAGGCAAATCGTTGGAACTGTAAAATATCATCCTAAGTTAGGTAACCCAATCGCAAAAGAATACACATGGAATGCAATCACTGGTAAGTGGACATTAATTAGCCCAGAAACTCTGAATACTCAAGACACAATTAGCATATCAAATGATTCCCAAAAAGGAAGAAGAAAACCCTGGTCCTGGAATGGCTTGATCCAGAATTGTAGGGGAATACCAGGAGAAAGAAATTGGAGGGGGTGATTGGGGAAATAGTGGAGGGAAGAGGGCTTATGGGACTTATGGAGAGGGGGGTGGGGAACCAGGAAACGGGAAAGCATTTGGAATGTAAACAAAGAATATAGAAAATTTTTTTAAAAAGTAAGATACAGCAAACTAGTAGACAACATCAAACTAAATGGAGAGAAACTTGAAGCAATACCACTACAATCAGGGACTAGCTGCCCTCTCTCTTCATATCTATTCAATATAGTGCTTGAGGTTCTAGCTAGAGCAATTGGGAAACAAAAAGAGGTCAAACAGATACGGATTGGAAAGGAAGAAGTCAAACTATTACTATTTGCAGATGATAGGATAGTATGCTTAAGTGACCCCAAAAACTTTATCAGAGAAATCCTACAGCTGATAAGCAACTTCAGCAAAGTGACCAGATATAAAATTAACTTAAGCAAATCAGTAGCCCGCCTATCCTCAAAGGATAAACAGGCTGAGAAAGAAACGACACCCTTCACAATAGCCACAAACAATATAAAGTATCTTGGTGTGACTCTAACCAAACAAGTAAAAGATCTGAATGCCAGGAACTTCAAGTCTCTGAAAAAATAAATCAAAGAAGACCTCAGAAGATGGAAAAATATCCCATGCTCATGGATTGGCAAGATTAATGAAGTAAAAATGGCCATTGTGCCAAAAGCAATATAAAAATTTAATGCAATCCCCATCAAAATCCCAACTCAATTCTTCATAGAGTTAGAAAGACCAATTTGCAAATTCATCTGGAATAATAAAAAACCCAAGATAGCTAAAACTATTCTTAACAGTAAAAGAACTTCAGGGGAATCAGTATCTTAGACACTAAGCAGTACTACAGAGCAATAATATTAAAAACTGCATGGTATTGGTTCAGTGACAGGCAGGTAGATCAATAGAATAGAACTGAAGACCCAGAAATAAACCCGCACACCTACAGTCACTTGATCTTTGACAAAGAAGTTAAAATCATCCAGTGGAAAAGAGATAGTCTTTTCAACAAATGGTGCTGGTTCAACTGATGGTCAGCATATAGAAGAAAGCAAATCCATCCATTCTTATCTCTTTGTACTGAATTTATTCTTAATTAATGTATATACAGTGTATCTCTTGTCCTTTTGCTACTAATCTTAGAATATAGGGGACATATATAACAGTTAGAAGCAAGGCTAATAGTGCTGAATAGAGAAATAGAATGGGATGTAATTGCCTTTCAACTAAAATATACTTAGGAGAATATTATGTATATGTGGTATGCATAAAAGTGTATCCATGATTGCATGATTGTACGTGTGAGTGATTTTTGCATGTCAAAATCAGAATACATACATTTTTGTATATTTTTGATATTAAGAAGACAGTCATCAAATCAGATGTATTTCCTCACTTTCCACTATTTGAGGTAAAGTCTTCTATTGTTCTCAACTACATATTCCAAGCTATATGTCAAGCAACAAAATACATATTACAAATCTTTCCTCTATCTCTCAGTAGGCCAAAGAATAACACTAACACATCTTTGTGTGAATTTTTGGGTTTTGCACTCTTACCCTAATTCTGTCATAGTAAGTACTTCTTTTCTACAAGCAAGTTCATAACTTAAATACATTTCATTAAATAATAACAAGAGCTGGAGGCTCTGGCCTCTCTCAGGAACCAATGTGGTTTTCAGGATAACAAGACTGTGTACTGATCATGTTGTCAATTTAAATTGTACATAGGATCCTATGTATAGCAATAGTATGTACAAATGTTTCTGACAGAATAACAGCTAAAATATTCCCATTAAATATTCTGTGGACTGCCAGGCGGTGGTGGCGCACGCCTGTAATCCTAGCACTCTGGGAGGCAGAGGCAGGTGAATTTCTGAGTTCGATGCCAGCCTGGTCTACAAAGTGAGTTCCAGGATAGCCAGGGCTATACAGAGAAACCCTGTTTCAAAAAAATCAAATCCAAAAAAAAATATTCTGTGGAAAATATAAATTATGTAACCATGATAATATGAACAAAATATGTGTTTATGGAAGACAGCGCATGTTCATTTCAGGCTTCAGAATATGTTTGATTTAAGTAAAACAGTTATATTGAAACACATGTCTTATGTCTCCAGTTTCCTTTCAGACTCATTTAAATTTCTATTTTGTAAAAGACAAGATATCAACAAATTCTTCTACACACAAACTCATACCTGTCTCATTGGAAACCTCATTCTCTGAGCACTGAACACAATCAAAGCAGCAGTCTGCTGTCTGTTCCTGATGAAATCTTCTGAATCCAGGATTACAGATCACACTGCATGTAGAGGTGGGAACCTGATGTAAATAAAGTATGTAGAGATAACTGTGATGGCTTGAGATGTTTGTCCCTGGGAATGGCACTATTAGAAGGTGTGGCCTTGTGGGAGTAGGTGTGACATTGCTGGAGGAAGTGTGTCATTATGGGCATGGGCTTTAAGACCCTCATCCTAGATCCCATGAACCAGTCTTCTTCTGTTTGCCTTCGGAACAAGATGTAAAACTCGTGGCTCTTCCTATGTCATGCCTGACTGGATGCTGCCATGCTTCCCCCTTGGTAATAATGGGCTGAACCTCTGAACCTGTAAGTCAACCCAACTTAAAGGTTTTTCCCATAAGAGGTGCCTTGGCCATGGTGTTGTCCACAGCATCAAAACCATAACTAAGACAGTAACAATTGTGTGATGATACTCTTCTATGTTCATGCATTATTTGCCAAATTAGGGTATCTGAGCATTCAAATTAGGGTATCTGAGCATTTCATATAAACCTGCAATTAAATTAAAGGCCATAAAATATTTGGACGTATTTTCATATTCTAACTGTAAATGTTTGGATAAAGAGATTAAAATTTATTTCTTCTTAAATTTAAGTGATCCACACAAACTATGTAGTAGAAAATTTTTGTTTTGAAAAGTTTAGAAATCAAAAAGGGAAAAAAAGAACATTTAGTGAATAAAATTGGGATGAAATAGTGAAGGCTTATTCAATGTATATGCTCATAGAAGGTGGCTAGAGACTCTTAGAGACATAATAAAATTAAAGTTACAATGAAAGGCTAAGATAGACAAAAATGTTTCACTAAAAAAATTACATGGTGGCCCCATCTTCCTTCTGGTCCACACCTCTACTTGCAATCAGGATTGGCACCATTCTCCCCAGCCCACAGCTCTGCCTGTCTCTCAGGAGGTCTGCTCTCACAGGGAACAGCCAGGTGAGACACCCATACCCCAGTCCTCTGCCTGCTAGGATCCCAGCAAACCCAGATCTCTTATGCCTGCTCCATCTTCTCAGAGCTCCATCTTTTTGCTGGCCCATACTTCTACCTGCAGTCTTGAACTAATACCTTGCTGCCTAGCCCAGAGCTCTGCCTGGGAGTCCTGCTCTCACGTAAGAAAACCAACTCCATCTTTTAGTCTACAGTGCTACCTGCAAACTAAGATCTACACTCACAACCAAGCCAACAGCTCTCCTTGTGTTTGGGTGGCCTGCTTCTACCCAAGACTATAAATCCCAGCAGGTAACTACTCCCAGTGGGACTACAGGGCCAGTCAACCCCAGTGACAACCAGATGACTGAAGGTAAGAGCAAGAATAAAATTAACACAAACCAGTGCATCAACAGAACCCAGATCTCCTTCCATAGCCAATTGCTTTTTATCCTAATAAATCAGAATCACAAAAAGATAACATTAAATAAAATATTAGGAAGATTATAGAGGCTTTTAAAGGGCGGATAAATAAACCCCTTACAAAAATAAAGGGAAATGGAATCCAATCTGTGGAAGAAATGAATAAAACTGCTCAAGACCTAAAAACAGAAATGGAAGCAATAGGGACAGCCAGAATGGACACAACCCTGGAAATGCAAAACCTAGGGAAGAGAACAATAATCATAGGCCCCAGAGTCAACAACACAATATAAGACCTGGAAGAGAGAATCGCAGGTATAAACAATTCAATAGAAGAAAATGATGCATACAAACAAAACTCCAAAAGTAAAACATTCCTAACTCAAAATATCCAGGAACTCTGGGACACTATGAAAAGACCAAGCCTAAGAATAATAGGAATATAATAGGGTAAAAATTCCCAGTTCAAAGGCATATAAAATATTTTCAAAAATCATAAAAGAAAACACCCCTAAACTGAAAAAAGTGAAGGCTATAAACATACAAGAAACTTACAGAACACAAAATAGTTTGGACCAAAAAAGGAAACTCTTCAACCACATAATAACTAAAACATAAAATGTTCAGAATAAAGAGGGTATATTCAAAATAGCAAGGAAAAAGGAAATGTAACATATGAAGGTAAAACTATTAGAATTACACCAGACTTCTCACCCGAGACTCTAAAAATCCTAAACAGATGTCTTGAAGACCCTAAGAGACCACAGATGTCTCAGACTACTATACCCTGTAAAACTTTCAATCACCATGGATGGAGAAATGAAGATATTATTTGACGAAACCAAATGTAAGCAATTATCATTCTAATAACTCAACTGAACAGAGAATGATAAAAAGAAAACACAAACACAAGAAAGTAATTACACCAAAGAAACCCAAAATATTAATCACTTTAAGGCAAAAAAAAGAGAAAGAAATCACATGCACCCATTACCACCATAAACATCAAAATAACAGGAACTAGCAATCATTGGTCATTAATATCTCTCAACATCAATGGAAGAAATTCACTAATAAAAAATAGGTTAACCTAGAAAACTGGAATACCCAAAACATAATCCACACATCAAATGAGATACAAGAAGAAGGGAGGAGTGGCCCCTGGTTCTGGAAAGACTCAGTGAAACAGTATTCAGCAAAACCTGAACGGGGAAGTGGGAAGGGGTGGGAGGGAGGACAGGGGAAGAGAAGGGGGCTTACGGGACTATCGGGGAGTGGGGGGGCTAGAAAAGGGGAAATCATTTGAAATGTAAATAAATTATATCGAATAAAAAAAAAGAAAAAAATAGGTTAAACAGAATAGATATGTAAACAGTATACACCATAGTGCTGTATACAAGAAACATACTTTAGGAACAAAGAAAAATTCTAACAAAGGACTCCTAAACCTGATAAACAACTTCAGCAAAGTGGCTGGATATAAAATTAACTCAAACAAATCAGTAACCTTCCTTTACTCAAAGGATGAACAGACTGAGAAAGAAATTAGGGAAATGATACCCTTCTCAATAGCCACAAACAATATAAAGTATCTTGGTGTGACTCTAACCAAACAAGTGAAAGATCTGTATTACAGGAACTTCAACTCTTTGAAGAAAAAAATTGAAGAAGACATCAGAAGATGGAAAAATCTTCCATGCTCTTGAATTGGCAGGATTAATATAGTAATGATGAGAAGCGTGTACTAAAAGGAGCATGCCATGCCTATCTCCAGAAGGGCCCTGCCAGAGCCTTACACATACAGAGGCTACCTGTATATAACTAGCAACCAACTATTGGACTGAGCTTGGGGTTCCCAACGGAGGATCTGGAGGGAGGTCCGGAGGAGCTGAAGGGGTATATAGCCCCATGGAAAGAACAATGACTTCAGACACCCAGACATCCCAAGACTCCCAGGGATTGAAGCATCAACCAAGGGGCACAGATAGTTCCAGCCAAAAATGTGTCAGAGGAATGCCTTCGTGAGCATTAATGGGAGTGGTCTTTGGTAAGGTAAAGGCTCAATAGAGGCCCCAGTAAAGGGAAACTGATGGGGGGATTTGGGGGAGGAGAGAGTGTGTCAGGTAGAGGGACATATAATGTAGTCAGGGGGTGGGAGGAGGAGTAGGGAATCAGTGGGGAGGGGGGCTTTTGGGAGGGTGGAAATTGGGAAAGGTTTTAAAATTGGCAATGTAAATGAATATACTCAATTAAAAAATTCTCAAATTCATTTGGAATAACAAAAAACCCAGGATAGCTAAAAGTATTCTCAACAACAAAAGAAATTCTGGGGGAATCAGTATTCCTGACCTCAAACAATATTACCGAGCAATAGTGTTAAAAAACTGCATGGTATTTGTACAGTGATAGGCAGGCAGATCAATGGAACAGGATTGAAGATCCAGAAATGAACCCACACACCTATGGCCACTTGATCCTCAACAAAGGGGCTGAAAACATCCAATGGAAAAAAGATAGCCTTTTCAACAAATGGTGCTGGTTCAACTGGAGGTCAGCATGCAGAAGAATGCGAATTTATCCATCCTTGTCTCCTTGTACTAAGTTCAACTCCAAATGGATCAAGGACCTACATATAAAGCCAAACACTCTGAAGCTAATAGAAAAGAAAAAGAAACCCTTGAGGACATCGGTACAGGGGGAAAGTTCCTGAACAGAACACCAATAGCTTATGCTCTGATCAAGAATTGACAAATGGGACCTCATAAAATTACAAAGATTCTGTAAAGCAAAGGACACCATCAAAAGGACAAATCGGCAACCAACAAATTGGGAAAAGATCTTCACCAACCCTACATCATATACAGGGCTAATATCCAATATATACAAAGAACTCAAGAAGTAAGACCCCAGAAAACCAGATAACCCTATTTAAAAATGGGGTACAGAGTTAAACAAAGAATTCTCACCTGAAGAACTTCAGATGGCGGAGAAACATCTTAAAAAATGCTCAACTTCACTAGTCATCAGGGAAATGAAAATCAAAACAACCCTGAGATTTCACCTTACACCAGTCAGAATGGCTAAGAGTAAAAACTCAGGAGACAGCAGATGTTGGCGAGGATGTGGAGAAAGAGGAACACTCCTCCACTGCTGGTGGGGTTGCAAATTAGCACAACCACTCTGGAAATCAGTCTGGCAGTCCCTCAGAAAACTGGGCATGTCACTTCTGAAAGATCCTGCTATACCACTCCTGGGCATATACCCAGAGGATTCCCCAGCATATAATAAAGACAAATGCTCCATTGTGTTCATAGCAGCCTTATTTATAATAGCCAGAAGCTGGAAAGAACCCAGATGCCCCTCAAAGGAGGAATGGATGCAAAAAAAAAAAATGTGGTATATCTGCACAATGTAGTACTATTCAGCCATTAGTACTACAACAATGAATTCACAAAATTTTTAGGCAAATGGTTTGATCTGGAAAATATCATCCTAAGTGAGGTAACCCAATCACAAAAGAATACACATGGAATGCAATCTCTGATAAGTGGATATTAATTAGCCCAGAAGCCCTGAATACCCAAGGCACAAATTGCATAACAAATGACTCCCATGAAGAAGTATGGAGAGGGACCTGATCCTGGAAAGGATTGATTTAGCATTGGAAGGGAATATAAGGACAGAGAAAAAGGAGGGAGGTGATTGGAGAAGGGATGGAGAGAAAAAGTTTTATGGGACATATGGGGAGGGAGGATCCGGGAAAGAGAAAATCATTTGGAATGTAAACAAAGAATATAGAAAATAAAAAAAAGAAATGTTCAACATTCTTAATCATGAGGGAAATGCAAAATTTTCCTCAGAAAATTGGAAATAGATCTTCCTTAAGACCCAGCTATACCACTCTTGAGAATATACCCAAAAAAAATTCCCCACCATGCCCCAGGGGTATGTGTTCCATGATGTCCTCAGCAGCCTTATTTGTGGTAGCCAGAAGCTGGAAACAACCTAGAAGTCTCATGACAGAAGAATGGATACAGAAAATGTGGTTCATTTACACAATGAAGTACTACTCAGCTATTAGGAACAAGGGCTTCCTGAATTTTGCAGGCAAATGGATGGAACTAGAAAATATCATCCTGAATGAGGTAACTCAGACACAAAATACATGCATGGTTTGTATTCACTAATAAGTGGATATTTTCTTAGTCAAAAAGAAGAAGAAGAAGAAGAAAAGTACAGAATATTTAAGATACGATGCACAAAACTCAAAAAGGTCAACAAGCTGAAGTCCCACTTGGGAGGGAGAACAAAGCAACCATAAGTGAAGAGGGAGGGAGGGACCTTGCAGCATAAGTGGACAGGGCAGGGGAGAGGGGGGAAGGGAACCTGATCTGACACTGAGGGAGGGAAAAGGACTGAAGTCCTGGGGCCCAGCAGAAAAATGGAAACAGGCAACCTCAGGAGATAGGAGGATGGGGAGACCTCCAGAATGCACCAGAGACCTGGGACGTGAGAGACTCACAGGAACTAAAGGAGAGTGACCCAGATGAAATGCCTGACAGTAGGGAGAGGGAACTTACACAGCCTAGCTCCAGCAGAAAGACAGGGCTTCAAATGAGGGAGAGGGAGGTCTTCTCACAGTCATAACTCTGACCCATAATTGTTCGGGTCTGAAAGAATTACAGGGATGGAAATGGAGAGGAACCTGAGGAAAAGAAGGTCCAGTGACAGGCTCAAAGTGGGATCCAGTGCATGGGGATGTCCTGAGGCCTGACACTATTACTGAAGCTAAGAGCATTCACAAAAAGTGACCTAGCACGACAGCACTCAGGAAGTGCCAACAAGCCTCTGAAAGAGTCAGGAGCAAATATTTACACCCAACCAATAAACAGAAGCAGCTGACACCTGCTCTTCAATTAGGGAAGGCTGAATGAACCTGAGAGTGACCCTGCAGGAGGACCAGCAATCTCAATTAATCTGGACCCCTAGGATCTCTGAAACACTGGACCACCAGACAGGCAGCATACACTAGCTGATATGAGGCCTCTGGGACACATATAATAGAGGACTGCCAGGTCTGTGCTCGTTCTGAGATGAGGCACCTAACCCTCAAGAACCTGGAGACCCCAGGGAGTTTAGCGGTCAGGTGTGGTAAGGGGTAGGGACATCCATGTGGAGACAGGCGGAGGGGAAGAGGTGTGGAATGTGGAACAGTCGGAGGGTGGACAGGGTTTTGATGGGTGGGGAATAAAATATGGAGTGGATAAAAATGACTAATAAAAAGGGAAGGAGGGAAGGAAGGAAGGAAGCCCAGGGCCAGGTATGTTTACTGCAGAATTCTCCCAGACCTTCACAGAAGATCTAATATTAACACTCCTCAAACTAGTCCACAAAATTGAAAGAGAAGGATCACTACCTAATTTATTCTCTGAAGACATGGTTACTCTAATACATAAACCAAAGACCCAACAAAGAAAATGAACTTAAGAACAATTTTGCTTATAAATATTGATTTGAAAATATTCAATAAAATTCTTTCAAAGAGAATCCAAAAACACATCAAAACAATCATCCACCATGATCAACTATGTTTCATCCCAGGCATGCACTGATGGTTCAATATACAGAAATCCATCAATGTAATCCACTAGATAAAATCAAAGAAAAAAATCACAGGATCATGTCATTAGATGCTGAAAAGGTCTTTGACAAAAACCAACACCCCATCATATTAAAAGTCTTGGAGAAATCAGGAATTCAAGGCACACATCTAAACATAATAAAAATCAGTACACACCAAACGAATAGGCAACATCAACATAAATGGAGAGAATATTTAAGCAATCTCACTAAAATCAGGAACAAGACATGGCTGCCAACTCTCTCCCTATTTATTCAATATAGTACTCAAAGTTCTAGCTAGAGCACTTAGACAACAAAAGTTAGTTAAGGGGATAAAACTTAGAGAGGAAAAAGTGAAGGTATTACTATTTGTATTATGTGATACATATGTGTGATATGGCAAAATACATAAGCAATGCCCAAAATTCCACCAGAGAAATTCTACAGCTCATAAACAACTTCAAAAAATGGCAGGACATAAAACTTACTCAAACAAATGACTAGACCTCCTTTACATAAATGATAAACAGACTGAGAAAGAAAGTATGGAAATGATATCCTTCACAGTAGCCACAAATAATATAAAATATGTTGGTGTAACTCTAACCAAGCAAGTGAAAGAACTATATGACAAGAATTTCAAGTGTCTCAAGGAAGAAATCAAAAAAGACCTCAGAAAATGGAAAGATTGCCCATGTTCATGGATCAGCAGGATCGTATGCTAAAATACCTTCTTACTAAAACAAATCTACAGATTCAATATAATCCCCATCAAAATCCTAACTCAATTATTCACAGAGATAGAAACAATTGTCAATTTCATACAGAATAACAAAAAAAAAACCAGGACAGTGAAAATAATTCTCAACAATAAAAGAACATCTGAGGGAATCACCATCCTTGACCTAAAGCTGTAATACAGAACTATGGTGATAAAGACCACATGGATTTGGTGGAGACAGACATGTGGATCGATGGAATAGAATCAAAGACCAAGAAATAAACTCAGACACCTGTTGATACTTGATCTTTGACAAAGGAGCCAAACCATATAGTGGGGAAAGGAAGCATCTTCAAAGAATGGCGCTGCTGGACTAAGTGGTGGTCTGCAAGTAAAAGAAAGCAAATTGAGCTATAATTATTTCCTTGTACAAAGGACAAGTTCCAGTAGAACAAGGACATGAACATAAAACCAGATACACTGAATCTAACAGAACAGATAGTGGGAACAGGCAAGCACACTGGCACAAAGGAACTTTTCCTGAACAGAACACCAATGACTCAGGCCTAAGATCAACAATTCTCTAATGGGACCTCATGAAATAGAAAAGCTTCTGTAAAGCGAATGACACTGTCAGTAGGAGAAAATGTTAGCCTGTTATGAAAAGCTCTTCCCTAATTCTACATCAGACAGAGGGATAATGTATAAAGAACTAGAAAAGTTAGACACCAACAAACAAATACCCCGATTAAAAATGGGGTACAGAGTTAAACAGAATTCTCAACTGAGAATCTCTAATGACCAAGAAGCACATGAAAATGTGCTCAACATCCTTAATTATTAGGGAAATGGAAACCAAAACGAAGATTCTCCCTTGCAACAATCAGAATGACTAAGACCGAAAACTCAGATGACAACAGATGCTGGCAAAGATGTGAAGGAGAAAAACTCCTTCCTTGCTACTGAGATTGCAAATTAATGCAACTGATATTGAAGTTAACCTCAAGGTACCCCCAAAAATTAAAAATAGTTCTACCTTAAGATTCAGCTATACCACTCCTAGGCATATACCCAAAAGATGCTTCACCATGTCACAAGAACACATGCTACACTATGTTGGTAGCATCCTTATTTATAATTACTAGAAGCTGGAAACAACCCAGATTTCCCTCAACCAAAGAGTTGATACAGAAAATGTGGTATATTTACACAATGGAATATTACTCAGCTATTAAAAATGAGGACTTCACAAATTTTGCAGGCAAATGAATGGAACTAGAAAATATCATCCTGAGTGAGGTAACCTAGACCCAAAAGGACATACATGGTATTTACTCACTGATGAGTGCATATTAGCCAAAATGTTCCAGGATTCAATTCACAGACCATATGAAGCTTAACAAGAAGGAAGGCTCAAGTGTGGATGCCTCAGTTCAACTTAGAAGGGGGAGCAAAATAATCATGGGAAGCAGAGGGATGAGGGATCTGGGTGGGAGGGGAATAGGCAGGGGGGAAATTGAGGACAGGGTCAGGTATACAGGGAGACAGGAGAGAAGTGCACAGGGCCAGGAGACTGCATAGAACTGTACAGGAGTGTGGGATGGGAGATGCGGTAAGCACTAGAAAGTCCCAGCCACCAGGGATGTGAGAGTATCCCAGGACACAGTGGAGATGACATTAGCCCAAATTCCCAACAGTGGGAAGATGGAACCTGCAGATACCACGTCCAGTGCATTGACAAGGCCCAGAATTGAGGAATTGGGCCACCACCAGCTCAAAATTTTTAATTCAGAACTGTTCCTGTCTAAAGGAAATGAAGGGACAAAAAATGAAAAAAAAAAAATGACTGAATGAAAGGCCATCCAGGAACCAGCCCAAGTGAGATCCATTACATGGGCAGGCACCAAACCCCAACACTATTGCTGATGCCATGATGTGCTTGCAGACAGGAGCTGGGCGTGGCTGTTCTCTGGAAGGGTCGACCAGCACCTGATTAAGACAGATGTAGAAACTTATAGCCAACCATTGTACTGAGCCAATGGAAGAGTTAGGGTAACGACTAATGGAGTAGAATGGGATTATAACCTCATAGGAAGAACATTAGTATCACTGGACACCTCAGAACTCTCAGGTACTAAGCCATTAATGAAAGAGTATATGTGGACTGGTCTATGACCCCACTACATATACAGCAGAAGACTGCCTTGTCTGTCCTCAGTGGGAGGGGATGCACTTGGTCCTATGGAGGCGTGAGGCCCCAGAAAAAAGGGATGCTAGAGGGATAGGTGGGAGTTGGTGGGGGAACACTCACTTAGAGGTGAACAGGAAGCAGTGTGGAGTTGGGTGCTTATGGAGGAGGGACTGGGAAGGGGACAACATTTGAAATCTAAATCAATAAAATAATAAAAAATAAAGAAAACATCAAAACAATTTTGTGTATGATATGTTTGCATGTTATATACTTGCAATATTAATATTTTGAAACTATATATTTTTGCAATTTTTAATGTATTATTTATTTTCAAATGATCACCTTTCCTGGTTTTCCATCCAAAATGCCCCTATCCCATTCCCTCTCCGCCAATTCTATGAGGGTGCTCACCAACCCACCTCACTGATATAGCATTCTCCTAAACTGGGGCATCAAGCCTTCACAAGACCAAGGGTCTCCCCTCCCACTGATGCCACATAAGGCCATCCTCTGCTACATATGCAGCTGGAGCTATGGGTTCCTCCATGTGTATGTACCCTTTGGTTGGTGATTTAGTCCCTGGGAGCTCTCAGGGGTCTGATTGGTTGATATTGTTGTTCTTCCTATGGGGTTGCAAACTCCTTCAGCTCCCTCATTCCTTCCCCTATCTCTTCCATTGGGGTTCCCATGCTCATTCTGATAGTTGGCTACAAGCCAACAACTGGAACAAAGGCTGACTCTAATGCTGCTGCCTATCTGTAGAATTAATTCCCAACAGAGCTGCCATGTCTGGCCTTAGTGGAAAAGAATGCACATAATTGTGCAGAAACTGGACACACCAGAGTGTGGGGGGTACCCAAGGGGTGCCCACCCTCTCAGAGAAGAAGGGAATGGAGAATGGAATGACAAACACTACTGTGAGGTGGGGACCAGGTGGGAGGTCAGAGATTGCCATGCAAAAATGTAAAATACAGACAGATATATAATTACAGATAATCTTGCTTAACAAGAAGAGCAATAGAGTGTGTACAAGAAAAGAGAAACTCAAATCATATGTAGAATATATTAGATTGCTATGGACCATAGAACCATGTAAGGATAGCTGGGAATGTAAAAATAGTTACCCATATATCCATCAGTGTGAAAATAGTTTAGGGTTATGTGGTTTGATGGCATCTTTTCTAGAGCTACAAACTGATAAGAAAAATAACTCTATGCATAGGAGTATATTTTTCATTTAAGAGACTTTATTCCTTAAATCGATCCTAGTTATTGAAAACTTAGCAACTAGTTCGAAAATTTCCTGTCAGTACTGTAGTCAGAGTTCTCTAGAGAAACAGAACTGAATATATTTGTTGTAATATATTAGATTATAATCATATGTATTATATTATTAATTGTATAAGACATAGCTAATTTATATCAGAGTAGTATAAATAATGTATATATTATATATAGTTGCATAGTATATAAATATTTTTAGTATATTGTGAAATATATTTACATTATATAAATATATAATATGCTGTGTATTATAATATATTGTTAAATACAATTTTATTCATATATATATATATATATATATATATATATATATATATATATATGTCCAAGGTTCATTTACTGTGCTGCTCCTGTATGATATTGATGCAGCCCATCTATTGCAGTTAGTTACCACGCTGAAACACAACCATTAGTTAAACCCAATGTTCAGAAACCTATAATAGACATTTGTCCATTCTTCTTCATCTATTTATTTACACAATCCAAACAAAAATAATACAAACATAAATATACTGCTCTCCCATAAATGTATCAGTAATATTGCTAATAAAGACATTTCAAAATTACAAAGCCATAATTTTATCATACTTTAAAAAACATTATTGGCAATTACTTCATAATATCAAATAACCAGCCCATGCTCTAGTTTCTCCAATCACCTCCAATGTATTTGCACAGCTGATTTGAGTCAGGGTCAGAGCCAAACCTGTACCTTATACTTCTAATATCTGTATGGACTCAAGGATACTTATTTTATACTTTGAGTTACAGAAATGCCTCTTTATTCTCTCCCTCCAAGTTTTCAAGCTTTGGCTGTTAAACATTTTCTTTTGTTTGTAGTTGGGTACTATTTAATTTTTACATAACCTCACTGTTATTTTACTAAATGTGTTTTACAAGTTTTACTTTCTGCCACCATACAGCACTCAAGATTCATTTTAAATATTGTGTGCGCTGGTCCTAAAATCAGTTCTTTCCCAAGCCAAGCTGGTTGATTCAAAATATTCCGGGCATGTTCATTGTCTCTGAGGTGCCATTGCTTCAAGGTCCCCACAGCTGATAAAGCAAGGAAGTGTTTGGGACACTAGAGAGATGGTTCAGTACTTAAGAGTACTTACTAGTCTTCCAGAGGACCTGAGTTAAGTTCCTCACATCTACATGGTGGCTCACAACCCTATGTAACTCCAGCTCCAGAGAACTTAACACCAGTGATTGCTACAGGAACAGGCACTCACATATATACACAGAGAAAGAAAGAAAGAAAGAAAGAAAGAAAGAAAGAAAGAAAGAAAGAAAGAAAGAAAGAAAGAAAGAAAGAAAGAAAGAAAGAAAGAAAGAAAGAAAGAAAGAAAGAAAGAAAGAAAGAAAGAAAGAAAGAAAGAAAGAAAGAAAGAAAGAAAGAAAGAAAGAAAGAAAGAAAGAAAGAAAGAAAGAAGAGAGAGAAAGAGAGAGAGACAAAGAAACAAAGAAACAAAGAGAAAGAAACATATGTTAAAAAACAGAAATAAAATATATTGGTTTATACTCTGATAATGTAATTACCAATAAATATAAAGAGTTACATTGTTGGAAAAATAAAATAAAAAATTACACAATATTCATGATTCAGTTATAAAGATATATGCACAGAATCACAAAATTTCAGTCTATAACTAGTTATAAATTTAAATAGGCTAAACATTTTATTATATTTTAATTTTTTATACATGTTTTTGCAGTCTGAGGTAAGTTGAAATTAAGTGTCCATGGAAGCCAGAGGCACTGGATCTCCAATATCTCCAATATCAGGGCTTACAGCAGTTTGTGAACAATCAAACATGGGTGCTTGACTCTGAAACAAGACATGAAGTTGTTCTCTACCTCTAGCCCATGACCCAATTCCAATTTTTTTTTTAAAATAAACATGCAGAAAAGAATAAAAATTATAGTGTACACACCGGTGTTTCTCCCATGGCCCACTTCAAGTCTTCAGATATGTGCAGTTGTTGACTCTTTGGGAAATGGGGGAAGTAACCTCCTATTTTCACTTTTAGTCCAAAGCCTTGAGGGAAATTCCAAATGTTGAAAATCTCATATTCTGCACACAGGTTTTCTCTTAGATTCATGTTCACCATTTCTCCGACGGGATTAGTAAATACCCTCTTCTTCAGCAATGAAGCAATCTAAATGAGATACATCATTAGATGATTACATATGCCAACCCACTAAGGCAAAATGACATGTTGAATGTCCAATAATTCATAATATATTACAGGAATGCAACAGTATTGAAGGTGTGCTACCTAGTGAAATACAAGATATCTCATGGGTAAAAACATATTTATACTTCATTTGTATTTCATGGCAGAAATTGACAGAACAAATGCTTACCAACTATTGAGTAACATAGTGACAGAGATGTGAACATTTATTACTTATATAAAAACAGCCAGATAGAAGCCATCAAATCGAAAAAGAGGGTGAGTTCTGGACGTTATTGAAAGGAAGACAGGTGCTTTTAAAATCATGTAAATACAGGACACATATAAAAAATAAATTTAATAAAAACAAAGTTTGTATAATTGTTTATTTTTTTATTCAATGTATTCTTTATTTACACATCAAATGGCTTATCCTTTTCTGGGTCCCTACTTCCCTCAAGTCCCATAAGCCCTCTTCCCTCCCACTGTTCCTCCATCTACTCTTCCCACTTCCCTGTTCTGGCATTTCCCTATACTGTTGTATTGAGTCTTTCCAGAACCAGGGGCCACTCCTCTGTTCCTTTTGGAAAAAAAGCTACTTGTCACTGAAAGATTTTATGATAAAAAATCCAGCTATTATTTCAAATATTAAATTAATTTGGCAAAAAATTGAGAAATATTCTAACAAAAGTAACTAATCTTCCTATAAAAATGTTGTCATATGCTGAATGTTAATATTGTCCAGTTTATATGGCCACAAAAAATTATGTTAGGGAGTTTTAATTTACAGAAATTCCAGTAATGAGAGGAGTCTCTGACAAATTTATAGCATCATTTCTGGAGCCATTTAAAAATAACAAAGTATGATAGAAAGTAAGATACTTTACCTTCTGACAATCAGAGAATATTCCAATGGATTCTTCTGTTTCCTGAGACTCTACTTGTTGAAGAATGGCTTCATGGTAAGTGTGGGCCACAGCATACACAGCATTGTATAAATTGTAACCTTCTTCACTCAGGACCATATCAAAATTATGCTGGGATAACCATTCCAATGAAGTGTTGAAAGAATAATGATTCATTGAGCTATAGTTGGTATTGGAACCTGAACAATTAAAAGAATTCCACTTCTGTCTCATTTGAGAAATATCTACTGGATATTTAGAAGTATTCATTGTTTCCATAAAGTTTCTAAATTTAGAAATCTCAACATGATGCTGTGCAAAAGTGACAGTGCCATGGAAGGCATCAAGGGTGAAATCTCTTTTACGTATGATGACATCCCATTGTGAGGTGGTGACCCAGATTCTCTGTACACCTAAATATACCCATCTTCTGAAGCTGGCTTCTAGGGTAGACCCCATTTCACCATAAATGATAACAACCTTTGCTGAAGATGTCATGATTCGAGTATCATATATTCCAGCCCTGGTCATGTATGTCTGCATGCTATCAGGGATCACATTCACAAAGGCTAAACAGACTCCATTTCTATGCATCTCTTCTCTTAAATCCGAGAGAAACTGAGTTCCCTGGTCATTATCCAAAATGAGCAACCCTATCCAGTTCCATGTAAAATAAACCATTAAAGAAACCATGGCATGAGGTAAACATGTATCCTTGTGTGCTATCTGGTAGACATGGGGAAATCGGACATTGTCACTCAGGATAGGATGAAATGGTCCAAAGAAAATCTGAAGGATGAAGAACAGAGGAATCAATGTGAGTAATATGATTGGCTGGAAGTCCATTCTCAGCTATGAGTTGTGTTACTTACCTTCCAGAACTCCTACAAAGGACAATAAGTTTACCCTGTAAATGTTCTGTATTATACTTATTGACTTCTATAATACTTATGACAATCTGAATGTTCAGCAAAACTTTGCTTATTTTTCCAGTTCATTCATTCTTGTGATATAAGGAAATGTTACTTTCCTGTCAATATCTGATTCCTTAATACTTTAGAATATAAAGATCACCACATCTAAACTCCTGCTGCCCCTTCATTCTCTGTGGGAACCTGAGATTGGCAAAGACTAACTGTTAACTCTTCCTTTCCCAGAGAGCCTCACCTTTGGATAACTGGTAGCAATTTCCAGTTTTGAAGACATAGTCCATGATGGTCCTGTAAGTCCTATATCACATGAAGTCAATATACACTCATAATTTGGAAATTTTTGATTATTGTTTTGTGGTAAAATTAGTTCATCAATTATTTTCAATGTATCAAAACACATGCCAATAGGGAAGGTAAATATCAAAGACATGTTGGGTAAAAGGTAGGAGTTCCTGTTAATCTCATCAGTAGCAAAAAGCAGTATGAGAATAAACTCATATTTCCATGATGGTATTCTAAAAGAAATCACAGTAGCATGTAAAATGTTGCCCAGATGAAATATTAAAATCAATTGAAGTAATATTTATAATATGTCCCCTATATATTTCTGTTTAAAATCTATCTATCCTAATATAAAGGTATAGAAGAAGAGATCTTTAAAGCTGAAATTATTTTCAGAATTCATCAAAATAGATCACTCTTATGAGATATTTTAACTTAGTGAAAATTCATAAAGTACTTGTTTGATCTCTGAATTCCATCCATGAACTAGAACACAACACAAGACAGTTTGCTATATATTTGTCTTTCAATTCTCATTTTAGAAAAACATAAAAAAGTGACTTGAACAACAGCTGTCTTTTTTCAGAGATTAGTTTGATCATATATTCAACAAACTGCAATATAAATCTCCATTCATATGAAAAGATGTGTAACTAGTCATGAGAATTTTGTAGCCAACAAGATTTATTGGTTATGTAAGCTGAAATTCTGACTGGGTATGTATATATTTAAGAGTTGTTTCAAACGAGGGTTTAGCACTATACATTACTAGTGCATTTGGTCTTTTTAATTTTCTCCTGTCTGCAACTGAAATTTTCAAGGAATCTCCATCTATCAAAACTGATTTGTATTACTTTGGAAAAATTCCAAAGCCTATTCCTTCTTTCCTGTTAACAAAAACATAGAGCCTCTCTTCCAAACACCATATCCTTAATTCAGCAATCTGATATCACAAAAAGAATGGATTGATTCAGTCCAGCAGTTCTCCCTCATACACACACACACACACACACACACACACATACACACACACCATTTTTAAGGTCTGAGCTATTTTGTCTAATCTAAAAGGAAGTACACCATACTATTATAATCATTTGGCTTATGAGTGCCTTTATTTTGATAATATAAAACAATTAATATGATTTATTGAGACACGGTTACTTTCCATAGGCCATTCTGACTTGAATTCTGTAGGTTAGGCAAGTCTGGAACTTACAAGGAACCTACATATCCCTACTTTTGTCTCCCAGGTATTCAGATCAAAGGCCTGAATTTATTTCCTTATTTATTTATTATCTATATATGCTTCAAAATATTTATATCAATTTCCATTTCTTTCATCCTTCTTTGGAAATTAAAATCTATTCAAAATCTATTTAAATGAAGATCCTACAACCCTGAGATTTCACCTTACACCAGTTAGAATGACTAAGATTAAAAACTCAGGAAACAGCAGGTTTGACAAGGATGTGGAGAAAGAGGAGCACTCCGCCACTGCTTATGGAAATGCAAGTTGGTACAACCAGTCTGGAAATCAGTCTGGCTGTTCCTCAGAGAACTGGGCATAACACTTTGGAAAAACTCTGCAATACCACTCCTGAGCATATACCCAGAGGATTCCCCAGCATGCAATAAGGACACATGTTCCACTATGTTCATAGAAGCCCTATTTATAATAGCCAGAAGCTGGAAAGAACCCAGAGGTCCCTCAATGGAGGAATGGATACAAAAATGTGGTATATTTACACAATGGAATACTACTCAGCAATTAAAAACAATGAATTCATGAAATTCTTAGGCAAATGGTTGGATCTGGAAAATATCATCCTACGTGAGGTAACCCAGTCACAAAAGAACACACATGGAATACATTCACTGATAAGTGGATATTAACTCAGGAACTCTGAATAACCAAGACATAATTCACATATCAAATGACTCCCAAGAAGAAGGAAGGAGAAGTCCCAGATCCTGAAAAGGCTTGATCCAGCACTGTAGGGGAGCACCAGGACAGAGAAGTAGGAGGGGGGTGATAGGAGAATGGGAAGATGGAAAAGGGCTTAGGGAACTTATGGAGAGGGGGAACATGGAAGGGGAAAATCATTCGGAATATAAACATAGAATATAGAAAATTTTTTTAAAAAATTAAAAAAGAAATACTGTTTAGTCTTGCCCAACCAGTGATAAAATCTTTAATAAAATATGCTAAAAAAAAAAAAAAACAAAAGAATTGTAAGAATACAAAATCTACCAGGTAAAAGAATTGAACAAAACAATCCATAATCTAAAAATGGAAATAGAAACAATAAAGAAATGCAAGCATCACCAACAGAATACAAGAGATAGAAGAGAGAATCTCAGGCACAGAAGATACCATAGAAAACATGGGTACAGCAGTCAAAGAAAATGCAAAATGACAAAAGCTCTTAACCCAAAGCATCCAGGAAATACAGGACACAATGAGAAGACCAAACCTATGGATAATAGCTATAGAAGAGAGTGGAGACTCCCAATTTGAAGGACGAGTAAATATCTTCAACAAAATTATAGAAGAAAACTTCCCTAGCCGGAAGAAAGAGATTCGCATAAACATAAAAGAAGCCTATGGAACTCCAAATAGATTGGACCAGAAAATAACTTCCTCTTTTAACATAATATTAAAAACACCAAATGCACATAAAAAGGAAAGAATATTAAAAGCAGTAGGGGGGAAAGGTCAAGTAACATATAAAAGCAGTCCTATCAGAATTATACCTGACTTCTGACCAGAGACTCTGAACGCCAGAAGATGTTGGACAGATCTCATACAGACCCTCAGAGAACACAAATGCCAGACCAATCTACTTTGCACTGCAAAAATCTCAATTACCATAGATGATGAAACAAAAATATTCCATGACAAAACCAAATTTACACAATATCTTTCCACAAATCCAGGCCTTCAAAGAATAATAGATGGAAAACACCAACACAAGGAGGGAAACTACACCCTAGATAAAGCAAAAAAGTAAGATTATTTCAACAAAGCTGGGTGGTAGTGGCACACGCCTGTAATCCCAGCACTTGGGAGGCAGAAGCAGGTGGATTGCTGAGTTCGAGGCCAGCCTGGTCTACAGAGTGAGTTCAAGGACAGCCAAGGGTATTCAGAGAAACCCTGTCTCAAAAAAAAAATAATAACAACAAAAATATTCTGTCAACAAACCCAAAAAAGATAACCACACAAATTTTTAAAATAACATCAAAAATATCAGGAAGTAACAATCACTGTTCCTTGATATCTATTAACATCAATGGACTAATTCGCCAATAAAAAGAAAATCAGTAAAATCAGGAACAAGACAATGCTTCTCACTTCCATCATATTTATGCAATTTGGAACTTGAAGTTTAGCTAGAGAAATAAGACAATAAATCAAGGACATACATAATGGAAAGAAATAAGTCAAAATATCTCTATTTGCAGATGATACGATAGTTTATATAAGTGACTCAAAAAATACAATTAGGGAATCCTTGCCAGAAACGTGAAGATACTGTGATGCAGGCTCTTTATACTAATCTCGTGCCAGTGGTGTGGATTCTGTTTTCATGTCAGATCATCAGACACTGTGCAATGACAACACTCAGCATAAGGAGATTCATGAGGAGACAGTCTCTCTTATCTTATATCTCAGTGAACTGCAGTCTAACATAACAAATACACACAATGAAATGCATTTGAAAATATTAAATTAATAATTTTAAAATGAGAACAGAGAGAAGAACATGACAGTTTTCATATTCTTGACATTTATGGAGGAAATGGAGAAGCTAATGATTTACCTAAAACCAAGGAGAACTTTATAAAAATTTTCCTCTATAAATTCCGGAGACAGGAAAAGAAAAAAATAACAGTCAGTTCTCATATCTCCATCATCATCTTCATTGTACTTTATTCTCCAAAAGCAGCTGATGTCTGTCAAACCGCACAAGATGAGAGAAAGCTTCAGAAGCAATAAGAATATAATCAGAGCACACTGCTCCCTCATGTCTTCAATTATCTAAGACCGAGCAGAGGTGAAAACAGTTCCTCGTGCAGACAAACATAACACACACACCTATGTGCCTCTTTTATGACTGTGAATGACTGGGTGGAGGAGAGTACATTTATATCCCCTAGTTCCCTTATACAATATTGTGTCATACTCCCTAGATACATCTGAACTATTCTGGCCTCGGGATCTGGATATGAGGTCTGCAGTATTTTTCAAGACTAGTAAGAAAACATGTTATGAAGGCAATGCACTCCAGCCCTGGGTGCCATAATTTCTTCCATGTCCATGACGTGAATGCCCCAAGGACAATATTCTCTTAAGCAACTTTGGTCCCCAGCCTGTGTCAACATCCATTTGCATGAATACCATTTTCAAAGATTCTAGTAGATTTCATTACAGTTTCCACAACAAAAAGAGGGGTGAGAAGGCCACCATGAAATTTCCAGAAAATTCATGACTTAGAGTGACTCAACAGCCACCCAGTCCAATACCCATACTGATATAGACATTCACAATAAATTGAGTTCAGAAAACTTGATCACTCTGTCATTTAATTCCTATGTTTAGTGTCTTCTAATGAAATATTTATTTATCCAGAACTGGGATTTCCTCCAGACTTGTTTCTATTGCTGTGTAATACCTAGATTTCATATCTAGTTTCCATATACAGTCTCTTCTTTAAAAAAAAAAAACTTTGCCTCTAAAAAGAAACTTTGTTTGGTTAGAGTGTAGAAAACCGTTGCCTAATACAGAGTCTCTGGATGTATGGAAATTGGCTTCTTTCATGAATTGTTATAGATGTCAGAGAAAACATATTCAAACAATACATTAAATGAGTGAATCCCACAGTTGCTTTGGCAGAATACATGTCTCCTATTTGTTGTTCATCCATCTAATGATGCCACTTGTGTGATTTCATATCTTAACTATCCTGGATATATATGTATGGATATATGACTATCCTGGTCATAAATGTACATGAATATGTATGATGGTGAATTACACAGGTTGGTTACATGCCCAGGAGTGATAAAGAGGGACCACATAGTTTGAATTGTAATTTTTGATCAAATCTTATACTAATTTCCATAATGGCCACAGAAGGTAGATTTGAATTCCTCTTGAAGAGGATTCTGTCGCTATAAATGCTACCATGTCGCATTTATTTTCTGCATGTTTTCTGTCCTTAGTTTGTTGGAATGGAATCACATGTGTATGTAAGTTGTGCTTTCTCTGTCAGTAAAAGTTTGAACTTTTGGAAAAAAACTTTGAATTCTATGTTTTCTAATCTTCATATTTTCTCAGTACTTGAGTAAGCTTACTGATTGGGTGAATATACCACAGCACAACCTTTGCAGAAGGGAACTAGGGGATATAAATGTGCCCTTCTCCTCCATCCAGTCATTCACAGACATAAAAAAGGCACATACAAGTGTGTGTTTTGTTTGTTTGAGGAAATATTTTCACCTCTGCTAGGTCTTAGATACTGGAACACATGAGGAAGCAGTGTGCTTTCATTACCTCCTTTCTTTGTGTATTCTGGATTATAATCACTTGTAAAATGAAGAGAAGACAGACTTTCTTTTGCATGTTGGAGGATGTCTTACCACTGTGTGCTCATTGTGAAGACACTTTCCTACTGCAGTGTTTCATGCAGCAGCCCTTAAATGTTCTTCAAAGCTGTTTACGGGCATAAGGGATGCCACAGACTTCACATGTGCTTGGAAGAAGAATCATACAATATATTTCAAACTTACAGGTCATATATTCACCTTGAATGTATAGAGTAAGAGACAAAGTTCCATGTTGTTTCAGAACACAAGGATTTAACTTATACTTAATTTGTTTTCTGCCTTGATACTTAATTACTGGAGTCATATAGTAATGGGAGGGACAGGTAAACAGAGCAGACATTTCTTGAAGTGAGAAATGAAAGCATAGCAATGAGGGATTTGATCAGAAATAATGACTCGTTAAATATGGCTGGGACCATTCCCTCAGAATGTTATTCCTCAGGGACAGGGTCCTGAGAAGGAAAATTCCAGTAATCAGAGATTAAATGGATATCACATATGGTCTCAGAGTCTTGCATATTCTGGTTATTATGTCACATAAGCTTACTTTAAAGTACGGCATTTTATATATTATCTTTAAAGGTTAAATAGGTCAATGATTACAAAAATCAAACTATGGAACTAAGTCAGCAGTAGTTAATTAAACCATGTTGTGCCATTAAAAACACAGGACTTCTCAAGACCATTACAGAACAAACACACAGTGGCTTTAGGACTAACAATAATAACTTGGCCACCATCTTTGCTCCTGTGACTAAGCAGACACGTCCAGTCAGCTACACATAGATCACCTGTGTATAAGATAGCTTGGGACATGGCTTTCCAGGGCTCCACCTATACGCAAAATCTGAGCAGCACTACCACAGCCATCTGTGCACCTAGTCTACTAGGGGATATCTGTCCTGCATTGATTACCCTGATTAGATGTGAGGTCAACATCTTCACTCCTGTGAATGAGCAGGCTGCTACAGCTAGGACCGTAGAGAACACCCAAGTGTAAGATCACTTGGGACTTTTGCCAGGGCCTAACCTGCACCCAGGAGCTGGGCAGCCCCACAGCAAACTGTGTATGGGAAAAACGGTCACCCAGGGGTGCTGAGGTAGGTTTGCAGGCACACAGGAGGGACAAGCACCAGCCAGTGACAGCAGGACATACTAACACCAGAGATAACCAAATGGCAAAAGGCAAATGTAGGAACATTACAAATAGAAATCAAGGCAACATGGTACCACCTAAACCCAATTCTTCCACAACAGCAAGTCCTGGATACCCCCAACACACTGGAAAAGCAAGAACTGGATTTAAAATCACAGCTAATGTTGCTGATGGAGGGCTTCATGGAGGGCTTCAAGAAGGAAATAAATAACTCCCTTAAAGAAATACAGAAGAATTTTTAAAAAAGGGGGAGAAGTCCTTAAATAACTAAAGGAAAACACAACAAATCAGGGGAAAGAAGTGAACAAAACCATCCAGGATCTAAAATTGAAGGTAGAAACAATAAGAAATCACAAAAAGAAACAACTCTGGACATAGAAAACCTAGTAAAAAAAAATTCAGGAGTCATGAATCCAAGCATCACCAAGAGAATACAAGAGCTAGAAAAGAGAATCTCAGATGCAGAAGATACCATAGAAAGCATTGATACAACAGTCAAAGAAAATGAAAAATGCAAAAAGCTCCTGACCCAAAACATCAAGGAAATCCAAGACAAAATGAGAAGACCAAACCTAAGGATTATAAAAGAGAATGAAGATTTCCAACTTAAAGGGCCAGTTAATGTCTTCAACAAAATTATAGAAGAAAACTTCCCTAACCTAAAGAAAGAGATGCCCATGAACATACAAGCCTATAGAACTCCAAATAGATTTGACCAGAAAAGAAATTCCTCCTATCACATAATAATTATAACACCAAATGTACTAAAGAAAGATTATTAAAAGCAGTAAGGGAAAAAGGTCAAGTAACAGTAGACCTATCAGAATTACACAGGACTTTGTACCAGAGTCTATGAAAGCCAGAAGATCTGGGTAGATGTCATACAGACTCTAAGGGAACACAAATGCCAACTCAGGCTGCTGTACCCAGCAAATCTCTCAATTACCGTAGATGGAGAAACCAAGGTATTCCATGACAAAAACAAATTTACAAAGTATCTTTCCACAAATCCAGCCCTTCAAAGGATAATGGATGGAAAACACCAACATGATCCTGAGCTACATAACAAAACAGACTGAGTAAGGCAGTACAAGCAGGTCAAACATAAATTCACCCCAGTGGACTCAGCTTCAGTGGCTGCCCCCATATCCTACCTTGAGATCCTGCCTGATGTCCTTGGTGATATGTTTAATGTGTGATGTATTACATTAATAGTGTAATATGAACGCCCTTCCTACGTAATTTTCTTTTGCTCATAGGGTTTTAGGTAAGGAGCATAAACCTTATCCTGTAGGATTAGGTCACCTTAGGATACTCATTTATTTATACCTAAAATAACAAGTGAACATGGTTGTAATAATGCAATGAATTGAAACTGTAAAATGTATCAGGGTAAAAGGAAATCTTGACCATCCCTTCATGACCGGTTTGTATTACCCATGGATATGGATCAGTGTGCAAAGTGTCCAGAAACATATTATGCCATACAGAAAAGAGACACTGCCTCAAGACAAAAAGTAATATTTCTGTCTTATAACAATCCTGTGGGGATGGGACTCACAATCATGTCTGTGGGATTCTCTGCACTCACAGCTCTTGTTATTTGGGTATTTGTCAACCACAAAGACACTCCAATTGTGAAGGCCAATAATAGATCTTTCAGCTACACCCTGCTCATCACTCTGACACTCTGTTTCCTCTGTCCATTGCTCTTCATTGGCCTTCCAAACACTGCCGCATGTATCCTTCAGCAGAACTTATTTAGCCTTCTGTTCACAGGGGCTCTATCTACTGTGTTGGCCAAAACCGTCACTGTTGTTATGGCCTTTGAGATTACTGCTTCTGGGAAAAAAAGGCAAGATGGTTGCTGATATCACAGGTACTGAATTTCATCATTCCAGTTGGTACCCTGAACTTTTTTCTGGTGTATAGCTGGTTATAGCACCTCCATTGGTTGACATGAATGCTCCCTCTGAACAAGGACACATCATCATTCTATGCAACAAGGGCTCAAATTTTGCCTTCCATGGCACTCTGACCTACTTGGGTGTCTTGGCCTTTAATAGCTACTTCATGGCTTTTTTTTGGTCCAGGAATCTTCCTGACGTATTTAATGAGGCCAAGTTCCTGACTTTCAGCGTGCTGGTGTTTTTAGTGTCTGGATCACCTTTCTTCCTGTCTACCACAGCACCACAGTGAAGGCCATGGTGGTTATGTAATTTTTCTCTATCTTGGCTTCCAGTGCAAGCATCCTAAGCCTAATCTTTTCTCCAAAGTGCTATGTTCTTTTGTTCAGATCAGAGGAAAACACACTTCATCAAATCAGGAAGAAAAGACATCAAAGGAGCAAAACTTTGCTTAAAAGATAATTCACATGATTCTTCAAGTAAACTGAATATTACTATTTATCTCCCACACTAATAGTCATATATAAGGTTATAATAGGTGTCCGAAAAAGATCTTTGTGGGATTCATCTTACCAAATAATATATTCTGTGCTTGCTTCTCTTGAATAACAAGGTAAACTAAGGAACAACCAATTTTCTGTGGTTGAACTCTGGAATAACAAAAAACCCATGATAGCCAGGATCCAGAATAAACAAAGTTGTGTAATAAATCTTTTAAAAACATTTCAGTCCAAGATATGGTTGCATGAGCTTTTATTGTTTTTACTAACTTAATAAATTATTTTTTCACATTGAATTCTGTTACATTTCTGAATCATGATTCTCTATGCACCAAATTATATGCTGATCCTGAGGCTTTTTCTCTAATTTGCTATTCCTTATTCACATTAGTAAATTCGACCAGTGGTGCTTTTCCTTAGAGAATAGTTGCAGTTCTCCCATTGCTGACCATGAGCTGTTTTCCTGATGGTGTTAATTCTGATCTTCTCAGATGTTATGAATTGCACACAATATAGCTGCAACATTAATTTCTCCAACACAGTAATATCAAAACATTTCACATTTTCAAATCAGCCTGTTCCTTTTTAACTTATAAAGAATTATCTTTTCTATTCACAACCCATATCTTGCTGCCCATCCCAGTTACCCACTCCAAGAATTTTTCACCACAATACTGCTCTTCTTCTTCTGTAAGAGGGAGCCACCCCCAGTGGGGCACACCCCGTTTCTGCATCATCAAGTCTGTACAGGATTTTGCACATCAAATCCTTCTGAGGCCAGACAATGCATTCAGTCCTCTGATGTATACATGCCAGGGTCCTCAGACCACCCAGAGTATCTTTGGTGGGTCGCTTTGTCTCTGGGAGCACCCAAGGGTCAGGGTACTTGAAAGTTTTGGTCTTCCTATGAGGTTGCCATCCCCTTCAGTTCCTTCAGTCCTTCCCCTAACTCTTCATTAGGGGTCCCTGAAATCAGTCTAATATTTGGCTCTAAGTATATGCATCTATTTTGGTCAGCAGCTGGTAAAGCCTCTCAGAGGATAGCCAAGCTAGGCTCCTATCTAGTAAGTGTTGGGTGCATGACCAAGGGATCAATCCCTAGTTGTGACTGTCACTGGTCACTATTCCTTCAGTCACTGAACCATTTTTTTCTTGCATCTCTTTTAGATGGGAACAATTCTGGGCAAATATTTTGGAGGTTGTTTCATGTCCACACCTCTCCACTGAGGGATATTTCTAAATACTGGATGTACACTCTTCAAATTCCAACTCTATGCTGTTGGGTGTTTTGGATGAAATCACTCACATTGAGTCCCAGGAGCCACTCACATCCCAGATCTCTAAGATTATCTAGAGGTTCCCCCAACTCCCTTCATTCTCATGGCCTTCTGGGCTTCTCTACTCTTCCACAACCAATTCATGATCTTGCCCCCTTTTCCCCCTCCCTTTCTTCTCTCTCTCCAAATTTGTTCCTTCCATCTACCTCCTCTGGTTATCTTGTTCCCCCTTCTGTGGTTGATTGAAGTATCCTTATTTGGACTTTCTACTTCTTATTCTTTGGACAGTCTGTGGTTTGTATCATGGAAATTCTGTACTTTAGGTCCAATTTCAACTCATCAGTGAGAATATACCATGCATGTCATTTTGGGTCTGGGTTATCTCACTCATGAAGATATTTTCAAGTTCTAAGCATTTGAGGTCCTTGATCCATTTGGATTTGAGCTTTGTACAAGGATATAAGAATGAATATATTTGCATTCTTCTATATGCTGGCCACCAGTAGAAACAGCACCATTTGTTGAAAATGTGTCTTTTTTCCACTGAATGGTTTTAGCTCCATTGTCAAATATCTAGTAATCATAGGTGTGTGGGTTAATTTCTGAGTCTTCATTTCTATTCCATTGATTTTCCTGCCTGTCTCTGTACAAATTCCATGCAGCTTTTATCACTATTGCTCTGTAATACAGCTGGAGATCAAAATGGTGATTCCGCCAGAAGTTGTTTTATTGTTGAGGATAATTTTCACTATCCTGGGGTTTTTGTTGTTCCAAATGAATTTGAGAATTGCTCTTTCTATCTCTATGAAGAATTGAGTTGGAATTTTGATTGGGATTGCATTGAATCTGTAGATTGCTTTTGGTAAGATGGGAATTTTTACTATATTAATCTTGCCAATCCAGGAGCATGGGGGAGATTCCACCTAACAGCAGTCAGAATTGCTATGATCAAAAACTCAAGTGACAGCAAATACTGTTGAAGATGTGGAGAAAAAGGAACACTCCTCCATTGTTGGTGGGATTGCAAAATGGTACAACCACTCTGGAAATCAGTTTGTTGATTCCTCAGAAAATTTGATATAGTACTACCTGAGGACCCAGCTATACCACTCCTGGGCATATACCCAAAAGATGCTCCAATGTATAAAAAGGAAACATACCCCACTATGTTCATAGCAGCCTTATTTATAATAGCCCAAAAATGGAAACAACACATATAACCCCAAACAGAGGAATGGATACAGAAAATGTGGTACATTTACACAATGAAGTACTACTCTGCTATTATATTTTTAAAAAGCAATGACTTCATGAAATTCACAGGCAAATAGATGAAACTAGAAAATATCTTGAGTAAGGTAACCCGGTCACAAAATAACACACATGGTATGTACTCACTGCTAAGTGGATATTAGGCAAAAATCTCAGAATACCCATGGTCCAAGTGACAGACCATATGAACCTCAAGAAGAAGGAAGACCAAAGTATGTATGATTCTTTATGGTATCGTCTATGCCTCCAATTCTCTCTTCCATCTTGTAGAGCCTGTTGGTAGCACTTGCATTTGTAGTTCCTGCCCTTTTTCCTAGTTTGTCATGTCCAGGGTTGTCTCCATTTGTGACAATTTCTTTATTCTCTTTATTAGATATAAATTTAGAAATCTAATTTTATAAAATTAGAAATAAATTTCTTTATTCTCTTTCCATGGTTCGGTCTTGGGCAATTTTGCTTAATTATTTTACCTGTTTGATTCTATTTTCCTGTCAGGAAAGCAGGAGATCAGGAAGCAGGAACATATTTTCTTCCTTTTCACTGAAGTCATTTGATAAAGCAGTCAGCAGTTACCATGGCTTAGTTAAATGTGACCCTATCTTGATATCATTCCTGATAAATAAGAAATTAGTCCTTTGACTTTGAGGTGACCGTTATGTAGAATAAGCCAGTGACATTGTTCTGAATTCTGTAAAATATGTGACGAAGTTATGTTATCCAATAGAAATGTTTCTCTGGAGCAGACTGGGGCGACGGCGGCGGCGGCGGCGGTGGCGGCAGCGGCAGCAGTGGCTGCTCCAGCTGAAGGGCCATCAGCAGTGGAACCAAGGCATCACAGGGACCAGTTAGGCCCTGCGCCCACGACCACTGACCTTCGCTGACCAGCCGGGCAGCAAGCAGCTGCAGTTATGCGGCACCTTTCCTGCACGGAGGCCACTTCAGAACTCGGCCTCCCACCAGTCAGGAGAGGTGCATCTATCTTGGTTCCGGACTCCGGGGAACGGACAGACTGAGGTACACAAACATAATCCGAGGCCAACACCGCGGTGGTCTGAGCCCGACGGGCGTTGGCCTGCACCCAGGCCCTGGGCGGGTCGGGGGGCCATCGGGGTGCCAACCCAGCCAGGAGGTTTTTTGCCCAGGCCTGCAAGCGCGCCGCCGCCATTTTGTCTGCAGGACGACAGAGAGCTCAGGCGGGCAGACCTGTAACAGGCATACCCTAAGGCTAACAAAGCGGGGGTCCAGGCCCCAAAAGGCACAGGACTGACCCCAAGAACTGGGCGGCTTGGTGGGCCATCTGTGAGTCAACCCGCCCAGGTGATTGTTAGCAAAGCAGACTCTCCCGGCGCTTTCAGGGAGCGCAGGCGCGCACGCCTGCCCGCCATCCTAGTCACCTAGCAGACCCAATTAACAGTCATAGCCCTAGGGGAACTTTGCTCGGACCTTGGCCTCCCAGGCTTTTGCCTGGACTCAGGGACTGGGCGGCCAGGCTAACCTTGTGTGCGACAGCCCGGTTGGCGGATCGGCTGCCCAGCGGAGTGAGCGGAACACAGGGGAGGTCACAGTAGCATACACCGTCAGCACTCCCTGGGATTGCACACAGGCTCCATCTGGTCCACAGACACAATCTGGGGCAAGGCCTCAGGCAGAAGCCCTTAGCTCTACTCTCTCCTCTTCTGGATCCAGATCAGTCTGGGCGGCAGCATTACATCTCCAAGTCCTGCAAGTGGCTAGCTGGGCTTCCGGGCGGCCAGCTGGGAGAAGTCAGTGTGCTCCAGTGAATCCAGCGGGCCCCAGCGGGAGCCTTCGGGTGCCTGCTTTGGGATCTGAACAGCCTGGGCAGCAGCACCCTGTCTACAAGCAGTGCAGGAGGTAAGCTGTGCACCAGAGGCCAACTGGGAAGGGGCAGCTTGCACTGGTGAGTCCAGCACTGACAAGATAAACTAACACCAGTGAGAACTAGATGGCAAAAGGCAAACGCAGGAACGTCACTAACAGAAATCAAGGCAATATGGCAACATCTGAACCCAATTCTCCTCTACCAACATGTCCTGGATACCCCATCACACCAGTAAAACAAGATTTGGATTTAAAATCACTGGTCATGATGCTGGTACAGGAACACATGAAGGACATACATAAAGAAATTCAGGAGAAAATGGATCAAAAGTTAGAAGCCCTTGCAAGGGAAACACAAAAATCATTGAAAGAAATCCAGAAGAATACAAAAGCCAACAAGGAGGAAATGCAAAAAACACTTAAAGAAATACAGGAGAACTTTGGTCAACAGGCTGAGGTCATGAAAGACGAAATACAAAAATCTCTTAAAGAAATACAGGAGAACTTTGGTCAACAGGCTGAGGTCATGAAAGACGAAACACAAAAATCTCTTAAAGAATTACAGGAAAACACAAACATGCAAGTGAAGGAGCTAAGCAAAACCATCCAGGATCTAAAATCAGAAGTAGAAACAACTAAGAAAACTCAAAGGGAGACAACTTTGGAGATAGAAAGCCTTGGGAAGAAATCAGGGGACAGAGATGCAAATATCAACAACAGAATACAAGAGATAGAAGAAAGAATCTCAGATGCTGAAGATTCCCTAGAAACCATGGACTCAACAGTTAAAGAAAATGCAAAATGCAAAAAGCTTGTAACCCAAAATATCCAGGAAATCCAGGACACAATGAGAAGACCAAACCTAAGGATTATAGGCATAGATGAGAGTGAAGATTTACAACTTAAAGGGCCAGCAAACATCTTCAATAAAATTATGGAAGAAAACTTCCCTAACCTAAAGAGAGAGATGCCCATGAATATACAAGAAGCCTTCAGAACTCCAAACAGACTGGACCAGAACAGAAATACTTCCCGTCACATAATAATCAAAACACCAAATGTTCTAAACAAAGAAAGAATACTAAAGGCAGTAAGAGAAAAAGGCCAAGTAACATATAAAGGAAGACCTATCAGAATCACAGCAGACTTTTCACCTGAGACTATGAAGGCTAGAAGGTCCTGGGCAGATCTCATGCAGACTCTAAGAGAACACAAATGCCAACCAAAACTACTATATCCAGCAAAACTCTCAATCACCATAGATGGAGAAACTAAGATATTTCAGGACAAAACCAAGTTTACCCAATATCTATCCACAAACCCGGCCCTAAAAAGGATAATAGGAGGACAACACCAATACAAGGAGGGAAACTTCACCCTGGAAAAAACAAGATAGTAACCCTTCATCAAACCCAAAAGAAGTTAAGCATTCAAATTTAAAAAATAACGTCAAAAAAGATAGGAAGTAACAATCACTATTCCTTAATATCTCTTAACATCAATGGACTTAATGCCCCAATAAAAAGACACAGACTAACTGAATGGATACGTAAACAGGACCCTACATTTTGCTGCTTACAGGAAACACACCTCAGGGTCAAAGACAAACACTACCTTAGAGTAAAAGGCTGGAAGACAATTTTACAAGCAAATGGTCTCAGGAAACAAGCTGGAGTAGCCATTTTAATATCAGATAAAATTGACTTTCAACCCAAAGTCATCAAAAGAGACCCTGAGGGACACTTCTTGCTGGTCAAAGGAAAAATACAAAAAGAAGAACGGTCAATCCTGAACATGTATGCCCCAAATGCAAGGGCACCCTCTTTCGTAAAAGAAACTTTATTAAAACTAAAAGCACGACAGTAACGGGCGGCGGCGGCGGCGGCGGCGGCGGCGGTAGCAGTGGCTGCTCCAGCTGAAGGGCCATCAGCGGTGGAACCAAGGCGACACAGGGTCCAGTTAGGCCCTGCGCCCACGACCACTGACCTTCGCTGACCAGCCGGGCGGCAAGCAACTGCGGTTCTGCGGAGCCTTTCGCTGCACGGAAGCCACTTCAGAACTCGGCTGCCCGCCAGTCAGGAGAGACTCACCGCCATCTTGATCCCGGGCTCCAGAGATCGGTCAGACTGAGGTACACAAACATAATCCTAGGCCCAACACCGCAGGGGTCTGAGCCAGACGGGCGTTGGCCGGCACCCAGGCCCTGGGCTGTTCGAGTGGCCATCGGGGCGCCAACCCAGCCAGGAGTTTTTTTTTTGCCCCGGCCGGTGCACGCGCCGCCATTTTGCCTACAGGAGCCAGAGTGCTCGGGAGGGCAGAGACTGCTAACAAGCGTAGCCTGAGGCTAACAAAACGGGGGTCTAGGCCCCAAAAGGCACAGGACTGACCCCAAGAACTGGGCGGCTTGGTGGGCCATCTGTGTGTCAACCAGCCCAGGAGGTTATTAGCACAACAGACTCTCCCGGTGCTTTCGCGGAGCGCGGACGCGCACGCCCGCCATCCGGGTCACCTGGCGGACCCAAATAACAGACATAGCCCTAGGGGAACTTTGCTCGGACCTTGGCCTCCCAGGCGTTTGCCTGGACTCAGGGCCCAGGCGACAAGGCTAACCTAGTGTGCGCCAGCCCGGTTGGGGAAATCGGCTGCCCAGCGGAGTGAGCGGAGCACAGGGGAGGTCACAGCAACATTCACCTTCGGAGCTCCCTGGGGGTGCACACGGGTTCCACCTGGTCCACAGACACAATCTGGGGCAAGGCCTCAGGCAGAAGCCCCCAGCTCAACTTTCTCCGCTTCAGATCAGCCTGGGTGGCCGCCACATCTCCAGGTCCCTCAAGAGGCTAGTGGGGGCTTCCGGGCGGCCAGCTGGGAGAAGTCGGTGTGCTCCAATAAATCCTGCGGGCCCCAGCGGGAGCCTTCAGGTGCCTGCTTCGGGATCTGAACAGCCTGGACAACAGCACCCTGTCTATAGGCAGTGCAGAGTGTAAGCTGTGTACCAGAGGCCAACGGGGAAGGGGCAGCTTGCACTGGTGAGTCCAGCACTGACAAGACCAAGTAACACCAGTGAGAGCTAGATGGCAAAAGGCAAACGCAGAAACGTCACTAACAGAAATCAAGGCAATATGGCAACATCTGAACCAAATTCTCCTCTACCAGCAAGTCCTGGATACCCCATCACACCAGTAAAACAAGATTTGGATTTAAAATCACTGGTCATGATGCTGGTACAGGAACACATGAAGGACATTGAGGAGAAAATGGATCAAAAGTTAGAAGCCCTTGCAAGGGAAACACAAAAATCATTGAAAGAAATCCAGGAGAATACAAAAGCCAACAAGGAGGAAATGCAAAAAACACTTAAAGAAATACAGGAGAACTTTGCTCAACAGGCTGAGGTCATGAAAGACGAAACACAAAAATCTCTTAAAGAAATACAGGAGAACTTTGGTCAACAGGCTGAGCTCATGAAAGAGGAAACACAAAAATCTCTTAAAGAATTACAGGAAAACACAAACATGCAAGGGAAGGAGCTAAGCAAAACCATCCAGGATCTAAAATCAGAAGTAGAAACAACTAAGAAAACTCAAAGGGAGACAACTTTGGAGATAGAAAGCCTTGGGAAGAAATCAGGGGACAGAGATGCAAATATCAACAACAGAATACAAGAGATAGAAGAAAGAATCTCAGATGCTGAAGATTCCATAGAAACCATGGACTCAACAGTTAAAGAAAATGCAAAGTGCAAAAAGCTTGTAACCCAAAATATCCAGGAAATCCAGGACACAATGAGAAGACCAAACCTAAGGATTATAGGCATAGATGAGAGTGAAGATTTACAACTTAAAGGGCCAGCAAACATCTTCAATAAAATTATGGAAGAAAACTTCCCTAACCTAAAGAGAGAGATGCCCATGAATATACAAGAAGCCTTCAGAACTCCAAACAGACTGGACCAGAACAGAAATACTTCCCGTCACATAATAATCAAAACACCAAATGTTCTAAACAAAGAAAGAATACTAAAGGCAGTAAGAGAAAAAGGCCAAGTAACATATAAAGGAAGACCTATCAGAATCACAGCAGACTTTTCACCTGAGACTATGAAGGCTAGAAGGTCCTGGGCAGATCTCATGCAGACTCTAAGAGAACACAAATGCCAACCAAAACTACTATATCCAGCAAAACTCTCAATCACCATAGATGGAGAAACTAAGATATTTCACGACAAAACCAAGTTCACCCAATATCTATCCACAAACCCGGCCCTAAAAAGGATAATAGGAGGACAACACCAATACAAGGAGGGAAACTCCACCCTGAAAAAAGCAAGATAGTAACCTTTCATCAAACCCAAAAGAAGTTAAGCAATCAAATTTAAAAAATAACGTCAAAAATGATAGGAAGTAACAATCACTATTCCTTAATATCTCTTAACATCAATGGACTCAATGCCCCAATAAAAAGACACAGACTAACTGACTGGATACGTAAACAGGACCCTACATTTTGCTGCTTACAGGAAACACACCTCAGGGTCAAAGACAAACACTACCTTAGAGTAAAAGGCTGGAAGACAATTTTACAAGCAAATGGTCTCAGGAAACAAGCTGGAGTAGCCATTTTAATATCAGATAAAATTGACTTTCAACCCAAAGTCATCAAAAGAGACTCTGAGGGACACTTCTTGCTGGTCAAAGGAAAAATACAACAAGAAGAACTCTCAATCCTGAACATCTATGCTCCAAATGCAAGGGCACCCTCTTTCATAAAAGAAACTTTATTAAAACTCAAAGCACACATTACACCTAACACAATAATTGTGGGTGACTTCAACACTGCACTTTCCTCAATGGACCGATCAGGAAAACAGAAACTAAACAAGGACACAATGAAACTAATTGAAGCTTTGGACCAATTAGACTTAACTGATATATATAGAACATTCTATCCTAAAACAAAAGAATATACCTTTTTTTCAGCACCTCATGGTACCTTCTCCAAAATCGACCATATAATTGGTCACAAGACAGACCTCAACAAATATAAAAAGATAGAACTAATCCCATGCCTCCTATCTGATCACTATGGAATAAAAGTGGTCTTCAATAGCAACAGAAACAACAGAAAACCCACATACACGTGGAAATTGAACAATACTCTACTCAATGACACCTTGGTCAAGGAAGAAATAAAGAAAGAAATTAAAGACTTTTTAGAACACAATGAAAATGAAAACACAACATACCCAAATCTATGGGACACAATGAAAGCAGTGCTAAGAGGAAAACTCATAGCCCTGAGTGCCTCCAAAAAGAAAATGGAGAGAGCATACATTACCAACTTAATGACACACCTGAAAGCCCTAGAACAAAAAGAAGCTATTTCACCCAGGAGGAGTAGAAGGCAGGAAATCATCAAACTCAGGGCCGAAATCAATCAAGTAGAAACAAAGAGAACCATACAAAAAATCAACAAAACTAGGAGCTGGTTCTTTGAGAAAATCAACAAGATAGATAAACCCTTAGCCAGACTGACCAAAGGGCACAGAGAAAGTATCCAAATTAACAAACTTAGAAATGAAAAGGGAGACATAACAACGGAAACTGAGGAAATCCAAAAAATCATCAGATCCTACTACAAGAGCCTGTACTCAACACAACTGGAGAATCTGGAGGAAATGGACAATTTCCTTGACAGATACCAAATACCAAAATTAAATCAGAACCAACTAGACCATCTAAGCAGTCCCATAAAGCCTAAAGAAATAGAAGGAGTCATAGAAAGTCTTCCAACCAAAAAAAGCACAGGACCAGATGGTTTCAGTGCAGAATTCTACCAGACCTTCAAAGAAGAGTTAACACCAATACTCTTCAAACTATTCCACAAAATAGAAACAGAAGGAACACTACCCAATTCCTTCTACGAAGCCACAATTACGCTGATACCAAAGCCACACAAAGATCCAACAAAGAAAGAGAACTTCAGACCAATTTCCCTTATGAACATCGATGCAAAAATACTCAACAAAATTCTTGCCAACCGAATCCAAGAACACATCAAAACGATCATCCACCATGATCAAGTAGGCTTTATCCCGGGAATGCAGGGTTGGTTCAATATACGGAAATCCATCAATACAATCCACTACATAAACAAACTCAAAGAACAAAACCACATGGTCATTTCATTGGATGCTGAAAAAGCATTTGACAAAATTCAGCATCCTTTCATGCTTAAAGTCTTGGAGAGAACAGGAATTCAAGGCCCATACCTAAACATAGTAAAAGCAATATACAGCAAACCGGTAGCCAGCATCAAACTAAACGGAGAGAAACTTGAAGCAATCCCACTGAAATCAGGGACCAGACAAGGCTGCCCCCTTTCTCCTTATCTTTTCAATATTGTACTTGAGGTACTAGCTCGGGCAATTCGACAACATAAGGAGGTCAAAGGGATACAAATTGGAAAGGAGGAAGTCAAACTATCATTATTTGCAGACGACATGATCGTCTACCTAAGTGACCCAAAGAACTCCACTAGAGAGCTCCTACAGCTGATAAACAACTTCAGCAAAGTTGCAGGTTACAAAATCAACTCAAGCAAATCAGTGGCCTTCCTATACTCAAAGGATAAGCAGGCTGAGAAAGAAATTAGGGAAATGACCCCCTTCACAATAGCCACAAACAGTATAAAGTATCTTGGGGTGACTCTTACCAAACATGCGAAAGATCTGTATGGCAAGAACTTCAAGACTCTGAAGAAGGAAATGGAAGAAGACCTCAAAAAATGGGAAAACCTCCCATGCTCATGGATCGGTAGAATCAATATAGTTAAAATGGCCATTTTGCCTAAAGCACTATACAGATTCAATGCAATACCCATCAAAATCCCAACTCAATTCTTCACAGAGTTAGAAAGAGCAATTATCAAATTCATCTGGAACAACAAAAAACCCAGGATAGCTAAAACTATTCTCAGCAACAAAAGAAAATCTGGGGGAATCAGTATCCCTGACCTCAAGCAATACTACAGAGCAATAGTGTTAAAAACTGCATGGTATTGGTACAGTGACAGGCAGGAGGATCAATGGAACAGGATTGAAGATCCAGAAATGAACCCACACACCTATGGCCACTTGATCCTCGACAAAGAGGCTGAAAACATCCAATGGAAAAAAGATAGCCTTTTCAACAAATGGTGCTGGTTCAACTGGAGGTCAGCATGCAGAAGAATGCGAATTGATCTATCCTTGTCTCCTTGTACTAAGCTCAAATCCAAATGGATCAAGGACCTCCACATAAAGCCAGACACTCTGAAGCTAATAGAAAAGAAACTGGGGAAGACCCTTGAGGACATCGGTACAGGGAGAAAGTTTCTGAACAGAACACCAATAGCGTATGCTCTAAGAGCAAGAATTGACAAATGGGACCTCATAAGGTTACAGAGTTTCTGTAAGGCAAAGGACACCATCAAGAGGACAGATCGGCAACCAACAAATTGGGAAAAGATCTTCACCAATCCTACATCAGATAGAGGGCTAATATCCAATATATATAAAGAACTCAAGAAGTTAGACTCCAGAAAACCGAACAACCCTATTAAAAAATGGGGTACAGAGTTAAACAAAGAATTCTCACCTGAAGAACTTCGGATGGCGGAGAAGCATCTTAAAAAATGCTCCACTTCATTAGTCATTAGGGAAATGCAAATCAAAACAACCCTAAGATTTCATCTTACACCAGTCAGAATGGCTAAGATTAAAAATTCAGGAGACAGCAGGTGTTGGAGAGGGTGCGGAGAAAGAGGAACACTCCTCCACTGCTGGTGGGGTTGCAAATTGGTACAACCACTCTGGAAAGCAGTCTGGCGGTTCCTCCGAAAACTGGGCACCTCACTTCCAGAAGATCCTGCTATACCACTCCTGGGCATATACCCAGAGGATTCCCCACCATGTAATAAGGATACATGCTCTACTATGTTCATAGCAGCCCTATTTATAATTGCCAGATGCTGGAAAGAACCCAGGTATCCCTCAACAGAAGAGTGGATACAAAAAATGTGGTATATCTACACAATGGAGTACTATTCAGCCATTAGAAACAATGAATTCATGAAATTCTTAGGCAAATGGATGGAGCTAGAGAACATCATACTAAGTGAGGTAACCCAGACTCAAAAGGTGAATCATGGTATGCACTCACTAATAAGTGGTTATTAACCTAGAAAACTGGAATACCCAAAACATAATCCACACATCAAATGAGATACAAGAAGAAAGCAGGAGTGGTCCCTGGTTCTGGAAAGACTCAGTGAAACAGTATTTGGCAAAACCAGAACGGGGAACTGGGAAGGGGTGGGAGGGAGGACAGGGGAAGAGAAGGGGGCTTACGGGACTTTCGGGGAGTGGGGGGGGCTAGAAAAGGGGAAATCATTTGAAATGTAAATAAATTATATCAAATAAAAAAAAAAAAAAACTAAAAGCACACATTGCACCTAACACAATAATTGTGGGTGACTTCAACACTGCACTTTCCTCAATGGACCGATCAGGAAAACAGAAACTAAACAGGGACACAATGAAAGTAATTGAAGCTTTGGACCAATTAGATTTAACAGATATATATAGAACATTCTATCTTAAAACAAAAGAATATACCTTTTTCTCAGCACCTCATGGTACCTTCTCCAAAATCGACCATATAATTGGTCACAAGACAGACCTCAACAAATATAAGAAGATCGAACTAATCCCATGCCTCCTATCTGATCACTATGGAGTAAAAGTGGTCTTCAATAGCAACAGAAACAACAGAAAGCCCACATACACGTGGAAACTGAACAATACTCTACTCAATGATACCTTGGTCAAGGAAGAAATAAAGAAAGAAATTAAAGACTTTTTAGAACACAATGAAAATGAAAACACAACATACCCAAATCTATGGGACACAATGAAAGCAGTGCTAAGAGGAAAACTCATAGCCCTGAGTGCCTCTAAAAAGAAAATGGAGAGAGCATACATTACCAGCTTAATGACACATCTGGAAGCCCTAGAACAAAAAGAAGCTATTTCGCCCAGGAGGAGTAGAAGGCAGGAAATCATCAAACTCAGGGCCGAAATCAATCAAGTAGAAACAAAGAGAACCATACAAAAAATCAACAAAACCAGGAGCTGGTTCTTTGAGAAAATCAACAAGATAGATAAACCCTTAGCCAGACTGACCAAAGGGCACAGAGAAAGTATCCAAATTAACAAACTTAGAAATGAAAAGGGAGATATAACAACGGAAACTGAGGAAATCCAAAAAATCATCAGATCCTACTACAAGAGCCTATACTCAACACAACTGGAGAATCTGGAGGAAATGGACAATTTCCTTGACAGATACCAAATACCAAAATTAACTCAAGACCAACTAGACCATCTAAACAGTCCCATAATGCCTAAAGAAATAGAAGGAGTCATAGAAAGTCTTCCAACCAAAAAAAGCACAGGACCAGATGGCTTCAGTGCAGAATTCTACCAGACCTTCAAAGAAGAGTTAACACCAATACTCTTCAAACTATTCCACAAAATAGAAACAGAAGGAACACTACCCAATTCCTTCTACGAAGCCACAATTACGCTGATACCAAAGCCACACAAAGATCCAACAAAGAAAGAGAACTTCAGACCAATTTCCCTTATGAACATCGATGCAAAAATACTCAATAAAATTCTTGCCAACCGAATCCAAGAACACATCAAAACGATCATCCACCATGATCAAGTAGGCTTTATCCCGGGAATGCAGGGTTGGTTCAATATACGGAAATCCATCAATACAATCCACTACATAAACAGACTCAAAGAACAAAACCACATGGTCATTTCATTGGATGCTGAAAAAGCATTTGACAAAATTCAGCATCCCTTCATGCTTAAAGTCTTGGAGAGAACAGGAATTCAAGGCCCATACCTAAACATAGTAAAAGCAATATACAGCAAACTGGTAGCCAGCATCAAACTAAATGGAGAGAAACTTGAAGCAATCCCACTGAAATCAGGGACCAGACAAGGCTGCCCCCTTTCTCCTTATCTTTTCAATATTGTACTTGAGGTACTAGCTCGGGCAATTCGACAACATAAGGAGGTCAAAGGGATACAAATTGGAAAGGAAGAAGTCAAACTATCATTATTTGCAGACGACATGATCGTCTACCTAAGTGACCCAAAGAACTCCACTAGAGAGCTCCTACAGCTGATAAACAACTTCAGCAAAGTGGCAGGTTATAAAATCAACTCAAGCAAATCAGTGGCCTTCCTATACTCAAAGGATAAGCAGGCTGAGAAAGAAATTAGGGAAATGACCCCCTTCACAATAGCCACAAACAGTATAAAGTATCTTGGGGTGACTCTTACCAAACATGTGAAAGATCTGTATGACAAGAACTTCAAGACTCTGAAGAAGGAAATGGAAGAAGACCTCAAAAAATGGGAAAACCTCCCATGCTCCTGGATCGGCAGAATCAATATAGTTAAAATGGCCATTTTGCCTAATGCACTATACAGATTCAATGCAATACCCATCAAAATCCCAACTCAATTCTTCACAGAGTTAGAAAGAGCAATTATCAAATTCATCTGGAACAACAAAAAACCCAGGATAGCTAAAACTATTCTCAGCAACAAAAGGAAATCTGGGGGAATGAGTATCCCTGACCTCAAGCAATACTACAGAGCAATAGTGTTAAAAACTGCATGGTATTGGTACAGTGACAGGCAGGAGGATCAATGGAACAGGATTGAAGATCCAGAAATGAACCCACACACCTATGGCCACTTGATCCTCGACAAAGAGGCTGAAAACATCCAATGGAAAAAAGATAGCCTTTTCAACAAATGGTGCTGGTTCAACTGGAGGTCAGCATGCAGAAGAATGCGAATTGATCCATCCTTGTCTCCTTGTACTAAGCTCAAATCCAAATGGATCAAGGACCTCCACATAAAGCCAGACACTCTGAAGCTAATAGAAAAGAAACTGGGGAAGACCCTTGAGGACATCGGCACAGGGAGAAAGTTTCTGAACAGAACACCAATAGCGTATGCTCTAAGAGCAAGAATTGACAAATGGGACCTCATAAAATTACAAAGTTTCTGTAAGGCAAAGGACACCATCAAGAGGACAAATCGGCAACCAACAAATTGGGAAAAGATCTTCACCAATCCTACATCAGATAGAGGGCTAATATCTAATATATATAAAGAACTCAAGAAGTTAGACTCCAGAAAACCAAACAACCCTATTAAAAAATGGGGTACAGAGTTAAACAAAGAATTGTCACCTGAAGAACTTCGGATGGCGGAGAAGCATCTTAAAAAATGCTCAACTTCATTAGTCATTAGGGAAATGCAAATCAAAACAACCCTAAGATTTCATCTTACACCAGTCAGAATGGCTAAGATTAAAAATTCAGGAGACAGCAGGTGTTGGAGAGGGTGTGGAGAAAGAGGAACACTCCTCCACTGCTGGTGGGGTTGCAAATTGGTACAACCACTCTGGAAATCAGTCTGGCGGTTCCTCCGAAAACTGGGCACCTTACTTCCAGAAGATCCTGCTATACCACTCCTGGGCATATACCCAGAAGACTCCCCACCATGTAATAAGGATACATGTTCTACTATGTTCATAGCAGCCCTATTTGTAATTGCCAGATGCTGGAAAGAACCCAGGTATCCCTCAACAGAAGAGTGGATGCAAAAAATGTGGTATATCTACACAATGGAGTACTATTCAGCCATTAGAAACAATGAATTCATGAAATTCTTAGGCAAATGGATGGAGCTAGAGAATATCATACTAAGTGAGGTAACTCAGACTCAAAAGGTGAATCATGGTATGCACTCACTAATAAGTGGATATTAACCTAGAAAACTGGAATACCCAAAACATAATCCACACATCAAATGAGGTACAAGAAGAAAGGAGTGGCCCCTGGTTCTGGAAAGACTCAGTGAAACAGTATTCAGCAAAACCAGAACCGGGAAGTGGGAAGGGGTGGGTGGGAGGACAGGGGAAGAGAAGGGGGTTTGCGGGACTTTCGGGGAGTGGGGGGGCTAGAAAAGGGGAAATCATTTGAAATGTAAATAAATTATATCGAATAAAAAAAAAAGAAATGTTTCTCTGTTACCAATAAAGAACTGTAACATTATTCTGAGTATTTCTCTTTTCTGATTCTCCACTATACCCCAAAATGACCCTTTAATTTTTCTTAACATATGCTGACACTTCACAAGCTCTCAGTTTTCTTGTTTCCTTATTTTACCTGGAAAGCAGATCAAAATTTCGAAGCTATTCTGAAACCAGACAGCCCAGAACCAATCTTAGGATATATAACTGCTGTTTATAACACAAAATGAGTTAATAATTTTTTGTAGACAAGTATAATTCAACTCTAGGTGTAAGATAAAATTTACCCAAATATGAAGAAATAATGGCAAAAAAGTTCTCATAATGCATGAGATCACATTGTGTCTTACATCAAGATTCCCAAAGTGAAAAAAAAAAGATTCCCAAAGTGATATATTCTGACATTCAAGTACCTGCTCACTTTTCATTCATAGTGCCATAGAAGCATAGGATTGCATTTTATAAATTCAAAACAGAACTTTTGGCTTCAGTTAAATCTTTCTGGAATATCCCTTATATACACAGAGCATTGTACTTCCACTGTGTCACTCAGAAATTTCAAATGGTAATTCAGGGTCACCGCCATTTGCTCTGTGCTGTTTGCAGTTTACCTGTAGGTGCTTACTTCTTTCTTTCAATTTGAACTTCATCCATAGAGAACGATATTGAATTTACATTTTACACATTAAGAATGGTTAGATTTGAAGATGTATTTTCTGTTAATATCAGATTTTCTGAAATGTATACCTAATCCCTTTCATGAAGGTGCCAAGTGTGTTTTTATACACCATATGTAGATTACAGCACTAGGATTAAATCGTGGGTATTTTTATACAACAGGGTACACTAAAATTAAGTGTAATTTGGAACACATAAGTTTCTTTGCCTTTGAAAACTTCTGAATATGGGCATATAATTCAACTAAATGACTGCTTGCCTAGAATTGACAAAGGCCATGGTTTATTCCCAACATTACTTAAAATTTGCATGGTCACTTTACATAAGTGGTTCTCAACCTTATTAATACTGTGACCCTTTAATAGATTTGCACGTGTCGTGATGACCCTCACCTATAGTATTATTTTCATTGCTAATTCATGAATTTAATTTCACTACCATCATGAATCATAACATAATTATCTGTTGTTCCCAATGGTACTAGGTAAGTCCTATGAAAGGGTACTTTAACTACAGAGAAGTCATGATCCACAGATTGAGAACCTCTGCTGTAAATGCACCAGCAGGATATTCAGGACTCCAATAGCATCCTCACTTTTAATGTAAGTACCTACCTCCAGTCAGCTACTTTTCTTCTTCTTTGCTTGCTTCCTTCCTTCCTTCTTACTTCCTTCCTCTGTCTCCTCTTCTTCTTCCTTTTTTTGTTCCTCATACAATCTACCCCAAAACCAAAATTCTCTACATTCACTAAACTAAATGCTATGTGTCTACATAATCTCCCTTGCTTTTGCAGTCTACATCTTTTAAGGTACTATATCATTGTGATCATACAAATGGGTGTCATTAGCTATGATCTTCTTCATGGACTCATTTGCTTACTATGATTGATTCTGTTTAAAGATTTATTCCCAAATATTGTTTATATTTCCCTACTTTGGGCCTTTTGCTACAATTATTAAAAAGAAATTTCTTCCATCAACCTTCTACTAGCATTCCAATCCTACTTCTGAGAGAGACTCAAGCATCCTCTGTTGTGCCACCCACACAGTCCAGACTCCTTGGCTCAGTAGAGTGTAGCATGAGCAGATGGAAGGAGGAAACTGGGTGAGACAGGTGATCCACAGGGGCGTGGGGAGGAATTCAATCTTGGAATTGGGAGGGGCAGGGGGATGGATGGATTGACATGAGAATGAACTTAAATCTACAATGGATGGGGCAGGGAGAATAGGGAGCATTTCCAGAAAGATAGAGAGGCCTGAATTAGTAGAGCCACCAAAAATACATGGGAAACCCTTAGCTTTGCCTCACAGCACTGGGAATATGAAGCCTGGGGAATCTGCATTTTGTGGCCTGGCAGAGAAATAGGGCCACAAACTCATCAGCAACATTTTTGACCCAAAATGTCTCCTTTCTAAAAAACAATGCAGGAATTTTGGATGGAGCAGAAACTGGGGGAATGCTCAACCAATAACCAGCATAACTTGAGATCTATACCATGTTCAAGGACCAATCCCTGACAATATTAATGTTGCTCTGTTATGCTTGACGACAAGTGTCTAGCATGACTGTCCTCTGAGAGGCCCCAGTCAACATCTGACTCTGAGAGGAATACATACAGCTAGACAGTAGATGGAGCTTGGGAACTCTTGTGGCAGAATAGGAGAAAAGATTGCAGCCACTAAGGTGATAGGAACCCCATAGGAATCCCAACAGAAACAACTAACCTGGACCCTTGGAGCTCTCAGAGACTGAACCATCAACCAAAGAACATACATGGTCTGGACCTAGTCATTCCTACACATATGTAATAAATGTGCAGCTTGGGCTTCATGTGGGTCCTGAACAGCTGGTATGAGGGATGTCCCAAAATCTCTAGCCTGGATGTGAGATATGTACTTTTTACTGGGCTACCATGTCTGGCCACACTAGTACAGGAAGCACATAGCCTAACAGACAAATGAAGTACCAAGAAGTAGAGATACCAAAGGTAGCCACCACCCACTGAGAAGAAAAAAGAAGGGCGTTGGTGGAAAGACTATGGGAGGGGGTGTTCTGATAGAGGGCAATCAGTGAGCAGAATGTAAACTGAATAAGTACAAAAATAAGTAAACTAAAAAAAATATTTTTAACAAAGTATCAAGATTAAAGTTTTATGATGCTGTAATCTTCCCAGTTTTTCTCTACCACTTCTACCTTCTTGATCAAGTCCATTTCTGTTTCTCTTTAGTAAATAACAGGATTCTATGAGATAACAACCAAACATAACAGGTTATAATAAAATAAAATAAAAACCATAATATTGAACTAGGACAAGGAAGATAAAAAGAAGGGAAAGAATCTAGCAGTATTCTTAAAATTCATCTACCTTCTCATTAATTCACTCAGAACTCTAAAAAATACCACCCTAAAATCTGTAATGTATATGCAATGGACATGGTTCAGACCCTTTGTAGGGTCTCTTCTTCCTCTTTCATTCTCTGTGATGTCACATGAACCTTGCTTCGTTCATTGAGAGGGCCTTGTACTCCTGGTGTCCCCGGGCACTGTGGCGCTTACAGTCTTTCTACATCCTTTTGCCTGGTCTGTGGTTTCTGTCATTGTTGATCTCCAGCTATAATCAATAAATGTTTGCCTGAACAGATGTGCAGAGTTATTTCAATTACCTTTATCTGTAGAGACATGGTTTGCGATTGGGTATGTGGTCAGTTTCTAAAAATGTTTTCCAAAGGTTTGAAAAGGAAACATATTCTTTTGTGCTAGGTGAAACAATTCTTTTTTTTTTTTTTTCTTAAACTATAGGGGCTTCCTTTGGGGGGGATTTCTTTTTTTTTTATTCGATATATTTTTATTTACATTTCAAATGATTTCCCCTTTTCTAGCCCCCCACTCCCCGAAAGTCCCGTAAGCCCCCTTCTATCCCCCGTCCTCCCACCCATCCCTTCCCACTTCCCCGTTCTGGTTTTGCCGAATACTGCTTCACCTTTTGAGTCTGAGTTACCTCGCTTAGTATGATGTTCTCTAGCTTCATCCATTTGCCTAAGAATTTCATGAATTCATTGTTTCTAATGGCTGAATAGTACTCCATTGTGTAGATATACCACATTTTTTGCATCCACTCTTCTGTTGAGGGATACCTGGGTACTTTCCAGCATCTGGCAATTATAAATAGGGCTGCTATGAACATAGTAGAGCATGTATCCTTATTACATGGTGGGGAATCCTCTGGGTATATGCCCAGGAGTGGTATAGCAGGATCTTCTGGAAGTGAGGTGCCCAGTTTTCTGAGGAACCGCCAGACTGATTTCCAGAGTGGTTGTACCAAATTGCAACCCCACCAGCAGTGGAGGAGTGTTCCTCTTTCTCCACACCCTCTCCAACACCTGCTGTCTCCTGAATTTTTAATCTTAGCCATTCTGACTGGTGTAAGGTGAAATCTTAGGGTTGTTTTGATTTGCATTTCCCTAATGACTAATGAAGTTGAGCATTTTTTAAGATGCTTCTCCGCCATCCGAAGTTCTTCAGGTGACAATTCTTTGTTTAACTCTGTACCCCCATTTTTTAATAGGGTTGTTTGGTTTTCTGGAGTCTAACTTCTTGAGTTTTTTATACATATTGGATATTAGCCCTCTATCTGATGTAGGATTGGTGAAGATCTTTTCCCAATTTGTTGGTTGCCGATCTGTCCTCTTGATGCTGCCCTTTGCCTTACAGAAACTTTTTAATTTTATGAGGTCTCATTTCTCAATTTTTGATCTTAGAGCATACGCTATTGGTGTTCTGTTCAGAAACTTTCTCCTTGTACTGATGTCCTCAAGGGTCTTCCCCGGTTTCTTTTCAATTAGCTTCAGAGTGTCTGGCTTTATGTGGAGGTCCTTGATCCATTTGGATTTGAGCTTAGTACGAGGAGACAAGGATGGAACAATTCGCATTCTTCTGCATGCTGACCTCCAGTTGAACCAGCACCATTTGTTGAAAAGGCTATCTTTTTTCCATTGGATGTTTTCAGCCTCTTTGTCGAGGATCAAGTGGCCATAGGTGTGTGGGTTCATTTCTGGATCTTCAATCCTGTTCCATTGATCCTCCTGCCTGTCACTGTACCAATACCATGCAGTTTTTAATACTATTGCTCTGTAGTATTGCTTGAGGTCAGGGATACTGATTCCCCCAGAATTTCTTTTGTTGCTGAGAATAGTTTTAGCTATCCTGGGTTTTTTGTTATTCCAGATGAATTTGATAATTGCTCTTTCTAACTCTGTGAAGAATTGAGTTGGGATTTTGATGGGTATTGCATTGAATCTGTATCTTGCTTTTGGCAAAATGGCCATTTTAACTATATTGATTCTACCAATCCATGAGCATGGGAGGTTTTCCCATTTTTTTGAGGTCTTCTTCCATTTCCTTCTTCAGAGTCTTGAAGTTCTTGTCATACAGATCTTTCACATGTTTGGTAAGAGTCACCCCAAGATACTTTATACTGTTTGTGGCTATTGTGAAGGGGGTCATTTCCCTAATTTCTTTCTCAGCCTGCTTATCCTTTGAGTATAGGAAGGCCACTGATGTTGACTTTATAACCTGCCACTTTGCTGAAGTTGTTTATCATCTGTAGGAGTTCTCTAGTGGAGTTTTTTGGGTCACTTAGGTAGACTATCATGTCCTCTGCAAATAATGATAGTTTGACTTCTTCCTTTCCAATTTGTATCCCTTTGACCTCCTTATATTGTCTAATTGCCTGAGCTAGTACCTGAAGTACAATATTGAAAAGATAAGGAGAAAGGGGGCAGCCCTGTCTAGTCCCTGATTTTAGTGGTATTGCTTCAAGTTTCTCTCCATTTAGTTTGATGCTGGCTACTGGTTTGCTGTATATTGCTTTTACTATGTTTAGGTATGGGCCTTGAATTCCTGTTCTTTCCAAGACTTTAAGCATGAAAGGATGCTGAATTTTGTCAAATGCTTTTTCAGCATCCAATGAAATGACCATGTGGTTTTTTTTCTTTGAGTTTGTTTATGTAGTGGATTGCATTGATGGATTTCCGTATATTGAACCAACCCTGCATTCCCGGGATAAAGCCTACCTGATCATGGTGATGATCGTTTTGATGTGTTCTTGGATTCAGTTGGCAAGAATTTTATTGAGTATTTTTGCATCGATGTTCATAAGTGAAATTGGTCTGAAGTTCTCTTTCTTTGTTGGATCTTTGTGTGGTTTTGGTATCAGCGTAATTGTGGCTTCGTAGAAGGAATTCGGTAGTGTTCCTTCTATTTCTATTTTGTGGAATAGTTTGAAGAGTATTGGTGTTAACTCTTCTTTGAAGGTCTGATAGAATTCTGCACTGAAACCATCTGGTCCTGTGCTTTTTTTGGTTGGAAGAATTTCTATGACTCCCTCTATTTCTTTAGGCATTATGGGACTGTTTAGATGATCTATTTGGTCTTGATTTAATTTTGGTATTTGGTATCTGTCGAGGAAATTGTCCATTTCCTCCAGATTCTCCAGTTGTGTTGAGTACAGGCTCTTGTAGTAGGATCCGATGATTTTTTGAATTTCCTCAGTTTCCATTGTTATATCTCCCTTTTCATTTCTAAGTTTGTTAATTTGGATACTTTCTCTGTGCCCTTTGGTCAGTCTGGCTAAGGGTTTATCTATCTTGTTGATTTTCTCAAAGAACCAGCTCCTGGTTTTGTTGATTCTTTGTATGGTTCTCTTTGTTTCTACTTGATTGATTTCAGCCCTGAGTTTGATGATTTCCTGCCTTCTACTCCTCCTGGGTGAAATAGCTTCTTTTTGTTCCAGGGCTTTCAGGTGTGTCATTAAGCTGGTAATGTATGCTCTCTCCATTTTCTTTTTAGAGGCAATCTGGGCTATGCTTTCATTGTGTCCCATAGATTTGAGTATGTTGTGTCTTCATTTTCATTGTGTTCTAAAAAGTCTTTAATTTCTTTCTTTCTTTCTTCCTTGACCAAGGTATCATTGAGTAGAATATTGTTCAGTTTCCTCATGTATGTGGGTTTTCTGTTGTTTTTGTTGCTATTGAAGACCACTTTTACTCCATAGTGATCTGATAGGAGGCATGGGATTAGTTCGATCTTCTTATATTTGTTGAGGTCTGTCTTGTGACCAATTATATGGTTGATTTTGGAGAAGGTACCATGAGGTGCTGAGGAAAAGGTATATATTCTTTTGCTTTAGGATAGAATGTTCTATATATGTCTGTTAAATCTAATTTGTCCAAAGCTTCAATTAGTTTCATTGTGTCCCTGTTTAGTTTCTGTTTTCCTGATCGGTCCATTGAGGAAAGTGCAGTGTTGAAGTCACCCACAATTATTGTGTTAGGTGCAATGTGTGCTTTGAGCTTTAATAAAGTTTCTTTTACGAAAGAAGGTGCCCTTGCATTTGGAGCATAGATGTTCAGGATTGAGAGTTCTTCTTGTTGTATTTTTCCTTTGACCAGCAAGAAGTGTCCCTCAGAGTCTCTTTTGATGACTTTGGGTTGAAAGTCAATTTTATCTGATATTAAAATGGCTACTCCAGCTTGTTTCCTGAGACCATTTGCTTGTGAAATTGTCTTCCAGCCTTTTACTCTAAGGTAGTGTTTGTCTTTGACCCTGAGGTGTGTTTCCTATAAGCAGCAAAATGTAGGGTCCTGTTTACATATCCAGTCAGTCTATGTCTTTTTATTGGGGCATTGAGTCCATTGATGTTAAGAGATATTAAGGAATAGTGATTGTTACTTCCTGTCATTTTTGACGTTATTTTTTAAATTTGATTGGTTAACTTCTTTTGGGTTTGATGAAAGGTTACTATCTTGCTTTTTCCAGGGTGAAGTTTCCCTCCTTGTATTGGTGTTTTCCTCCTATTATCCTTTGTAGGGCTAGGTTTGTGGATAGATATTGGGTAAACTTGGTTTTGTCATGGAATATCTTAGTTTCTCCATCTACAGTGATTGAGAGTTTTGCTGAATATAGTAGTTTTGGCTGGCATTTGTGTTCTCTTAGAGTCTGCATGAGATCTGCCCAGGATCTTCTAGCCTTCATAGTCTCAGGTGAAAAGTCTGCTGTGATTCTGATAGGTCTTCCTTTATATGTTAATTGGCCTTTTTCTCTTAGTGCCTTTAATATTCTTTCTTTGTTTAGTACATTTGGTGTTTTGATTATTATGTGACGGGAAGTATTTCTGTTCTGGTCCAGTCTGTTTGGAGTTCTGTAGGCTTCTTGTTTATTCATGGGCATCTCTCTCTTTAGGTTAGGGAAGTTTTCTTCCATAATTTTATTGAAGATATTTGCTGGCCCTTTAAGTTGTAAATCTTCACTCTCATCTATGCCTATAATCCTTAGGTTTGGTCTTCTCATTGTGTCCTGGATTTCCTGGATATTTTGGGTTACAAGCTTTTTGCATTTTGCATTTTCTTTAACTGTTGAGTCCATGGTTTCTATGGTATCTTCAGCATCTAAGATTCTTTCTTCTATCTCTTGTATTCTGTTGTTGATATTTGCATCTATGCCCCCTGATTTCTTCCCAAGGCTTTCTATCTCCAAAGTTGTCCCCTTTGAGTTTTCTTAGTTGTTTCTACTTCTGATTTTAGATCCTGGATGGTTATGCTTAGCTCCTTCACTTGCTTGTTTGTGCATTCCTGTAATTCTTTAAGAGATTTTTGTGTTTCCTCTTTCATGACCTCAGCCTATTGACCAAAGTTCTCCTGTATTTCTTTAAGTGTTTTTCACGTTTCCTCATTATTGGCTTTTGTATTCTCCTAGATTTCTTTTAATGATTTTTGTGTTTCCCTTGCAAGGGCTTCTAACTTTTGATCCATTTTCTCCTGAATTTAAGTATGTCCTTCATGTGTTCCTGTACCAGCATCATGACCAGTGATTTTAAGTCCAAATCTTGTTTTACTGGTGTGATGGGGTATCCAGGACATGCTGGTAAAGGAGAATTGGGTTCAGATGTTGCCATATTGCCTTGATTTCTGTTAGTGACGTTCCTGCGTTTGCCTTTTGTGATCTAGTTCTCACTGGTGTTAGTTGGTCTTGTCCATGCTGGACTCACCAGTGCAAGCTGCCCCTTCCCAGGTGGCCTCTGGTGCACAGCTTAGCTCCTGCACTGCCTGGAGACAGGGTGCTGTTGCCCAGGCTGTTCAGATCCCACTGGGGCCTGCTGGATTCACTGGAGCACACAGACTTCTCCCCGCTGGCCGCCCAGAAGCCTCTCTTGCCTCTTGCAGGACATGGAGATGTGGTGTTGCCGCCCAGGCTGATCTGGATCCGGAAGCGGAGAGATCTGAGGGCTACTGCCAGAGGTCTCAGGGCTGGAACCTAAGCTCTGTGCCACAGGAGCAAGCTGTGCTGTGAGCTCCCAGACTGCCTCTGGGTGCACACCAGGTCTCCCGCACTTCCTGGAGACCGAGTGCTGTGGCCCAGGCTGTTCAGATCCCAAAACAGGCACCTGAAGGCGCCTGCTGGGGCCCGCTGGATTGACCGGAGCACACCGACTTCCGAAACAATTTTGTGCATATGTGTTATGGCATTTTGGTTCATGCCTGTCACATTTATTATTTCTGTGTTTAGTTTTATCTTGGTGAACAAGACAATTAGGGAGGGTGGGATAGTGAAGCCTCACACTATCAGGGTGTGTGTTACTGTGTGATTTAAGCACTAGTAATGTTTCCTTTCAAATATGGGTGTCCTTGAAATTGAGGCATAGAATTTGAAAATGTAAATATAATATTGGTAGATGTTTTACTTTGATTAATATGAAGAATCATTTCCCATTTCATTTGAGTTAACTTCATGTTGAAATCTGTTTTGTTAAATATTAGAGGAGGTATGTTAGCTAACTTCTTGTGATCATTTGTATATTTGTGTGTGTGCGTGTGTGTGTGTGTGTGTGTGTGTGTGAGAGAGAGAGAGAGAGAGAGAGAGAGAGAGAGTTTCTAAATCTGAGTCATAGTTCCAATGTGTGTTTTATAAAAAAAGAAAAAAATAAATAAAATAAAATAAAAAAGAAAGAAGGGCAGGAATATGATTGATAGAGACATTGTGTGGTGATTTGAAACACTGTGCCTCTGCAGGCCCATGATGAGGGAGGGAACACTTCCCCTTCAGGTACCAACCATACAATGGACATAGTATGGAATGGAGATTATAGGGCATTGTGAGGAAAGTTGAAAGAGTAGAGACAGAGAAATTCAGACACACACACATACACACACACACACACACACACACACACACGTTGTGACATTTGATATCGTTTTGGATTTACTGAAACCAACCATTCACTACAGCTAATCTAGCCTTCAATATTGTTTTACATTAGGGGTTATAAAGATGTATAGAGCAGATTTTATGCACTTTTAAGACTTACATATAACCTAGAAAAATAAACCCATGAAGAATGATAAGGGCATAATGAATAACCAAACAGAAATTTCTACTCTTTTTCAGTTATGAATAAGTTTTTTTCACTTATATGAGCATACATATTCTATTTATAATTGAGTGGCAATAATGTGAAAAGTTTGATTAGAGCATTTCAGTAACTATCTGCACCCAGGAGTTGGGGCTGTTCCATGGCCCTCTGTGCACAGGTCCCAACAGGAGAGAGTTGGATTCCCTGGCTTGGAGGTGAGCTTTCATTTTCTCTCCAATAACTGTCCAGAGAAGTATCTTCTAGCAGCACACAGGCCACAGGAACAGTGAAGCAGCTGGAGCAGAATACTTCCGATCACCATCTACACCATGGAGTGCTATACCAAAGCCCTCTGTACACAGGTCGTGACAGAATAGAGCCAGTATCCAAAGAGTGCTGACAGACTTACTGGCCCACAGGAGGTTATGAACTCTAGCCAGAGACAGCAAGACCAACTAAAACCAGAGATAAACAGATGGTAAAAGGAAAGTGCAAGAACCATACCAAAAGAAACCAAGGCTACTTGGCAACATCAGAACCCAGTTCTCCACACAACACATCCTGGATACCCCAACAAACCATAAAAGCAAGATTTGGATTTAAAAATCACATCTCATGATGGTGATAGAGGTCTTAAAGAAGGACATAAATAACTCCCTTAAAGAAATACAGGAGAACACAGATAAACAGATAGAAGCCCTTAAAGAGGAAACACAAAAATCCCTTAAAGAATTATACGAAAATAAAACCAAACAGGTGAAGGAATTGAGCAAAACCATCCAGGATCTAAAAATGGAAGTGGAAACAATTTTTTAAAAAGCACAAAGGGGAACAACTATGGCAATAAAAAAAACTTAGGAAAGAGATCTGTTACATCTGTGCATGGGGTGGGCGTGGGGACTGAGTCTAGCCTGTATATGCTCTTTGTTTGGTGCCTCGGTCTCTAAAGGCCACAAAGAGTCCAAGTTAGTTTACTATTGGTCATCCTATAAAGTTTATATCTTCTTGGGACCCAAAATCCTAACTCTTCAATAAGAGTCTTGAAGCTCCATCCACTGTTTGGATGTAGGTCTCTCCATCCCTCTCAGTCAGATGGTGGGTGAAGCCTCTCAGAGGACAGCCATGCTAACTCCTGTCTGCAAGCCTAATAGACTATCATGAGTAGTATATAGGATTGGTACTTGACCATGGGACGGCCTCAAGTTGGGACATTTATGGATTGACCATTTACTCAGTCTCTCCTCCATCCCACTTCCCTGAATTTCTTATAGACAGTATAAATTTTGGGTCAAAAGTTTGTGGATGGCTTGGTGTCCCTATTTCTCTACTTGGATTCCCACCTGGATATAGGAAGTGGCCTTTTTAAGTTCCATATCTCTACAAATAAGAGTCTCAGCTAGGGTCACCTCCATTGATACTTTGGAGCGTCCTCTGCCCCAGGTCTCTGTCATGTCTTCTAGGTGCCTCCACATTCATATCCATGTCAGTTGTAGGTTTCATTCATTCTCATGGTCATCTGGCTATCTCTCCTGACCCTTCCCACACCTTGTCCTAAACTCCCTCATTACCCTTCTCATACCCTCATTCAGTAGTGAGTGTTTCAGTTTATATTTTAAGCTTTGTGTTATTTCTGTTTCCCTCATTACTATGTGAAGAATAATATGGGATTTTTAACTGCAGTGCTTTTTCTTTTATGAACTCGGGTCCCACTGCTGGTGGGATTGCAAACTTGTACAACCACTCTGCAAATCACTTTGGCAGTTCCTCAGAAAATTTGGTATAATACTACCAGAGGACCCTGCTATACCAACCATAGGCATATACCCAGAAGATTCTCCAGCATGTAATAAGGACACATGTTCCACTATGCTCATGTCAGCCCTATTTATAATAACCATAACTTATTTATTATAACCTATTTATAATAAAGAACCCCAGCAGAGAAATGGATAGAGAAAATGTGGTATATTCACACAATGGAATACTACCCAGCTATTAAAAACAATGAATTCATGAAATTCTTAGACAAATGGGTGGAAACAGAAAATATCATCCTGAGTGAGGTAAACAAATCACAAAAGAACACACATGGTATGCACTCACAGATAAGTGAATACCCAAGGCACAATTAACCCCTGGGTTCTTGTGTCCCAAACATTGTTTCTTAATTCTCTTTAACTGCAGCTGAAACAGTACTACAGTTACTGGTTTGAAGGAGGAGTATCTAGGATACTATGCATCTTTACAATGACTTATAGAGAGCAATTAGGATGAATAGAGTTAGAGAAAAGAAAGAGCTTCTTAAAGAAGGAATACAGACAAATTTGGTGGTATGCAAACCCTGCACTCCAGATTCCCTCCCACACTCAGAGACAGCTTGACTCACAGGGCCTCTGTCACAACTAGGCACACAGGAGGGACAGGATCCAGTCAGAGACAACAAGGGCACTTTATACTTGAGTTAACCAGATGGCATAGGGCAAGTGCAAAAAGATAACCAGCAGAAACTGATGCCACTTTACACAATCAGAACCCATTTCCCACACCACAGAAAATCCTGGATATTCCAACACACCTGAAAATCAAATCTCCAACCTAAAATCCCATAACATGAAGATGATAGAGGACTTAAGGACGACATAAATAACTACATAAATAACTACCTTAAAGAAATACAGGAGAACACAGGTAAACAGGGAGAAGTACGTAAAGAGGAGACACATAAATCCCTTAAAGATATACAAGAAAACACAAACCAAAAGGTGAAGGAATTTAACAAAACCATCCAGCATATAAAATTAGAAAAAGAAACAAAAAGAAATCACAAACAAAGGCAACCATGGAGATGGAAAACTTAGGAAAGAGATCAGAAGATACAGATGCAAGCATCATGAAAAGAATACAAGAAATAGAGAATCTCAGTCATAGAAGATGCCATAGGAGATATTGATACAACAGTCAAAGAAAATACAAAGCATGAATAGCTTCTAACACAAAGCATCCGGGAAATCAAGCAAAAAATAAATAGACCAAGCCTAAAAATAATAGGAATAGATGAAAGCAAAGATTCCCAGCTCTAAGGACAAGAAACATCTTTAACAAAATAATGCGAGAAAACTTTCCCGACCTAAACAAGGAGATGGCCATAAAAGTAGAAGAACTGTACAGAACACCAAACAGATTGAACCAGAAAAGAAAGTCATCCTGTTACATTATAATCAAAACACTAAACGCACAGAACAAAGAAAGAATATTAAAAGTGTAAGAGGGATAGGCCAAGTAGCATATAAAGGCATGCCTATCAGAATTATACCAGACTTCTCAACAGAGACTCTAAAAGCCCCGGGACATATGTCATGAAGACTCAAAGAGAATACAAATTTCAGCTGAGGCTACTATATCCAGCAAAACTATCCATCATCATTGATGGAGAAACTAAGATATTGCATAACAAAACCAAATTTAAGCAATATTTATCTACCAATTCAGCACTACAGAATATGTTACAAGGAAAATTCCAACACAAAGAGGGTATCTATACCCAAGAAAACAGAACAAATTAATCATCTCACAACAAACCCAAAGGAAGAGAAACAGACACACACACACATACACACACACACACACACACACACACACACACACACACACATGCAATACCACTTCTAACAACAAAAAGATCAGGAACCAACAATCACTGGTCTTTAACATCCTTCAGGATTAATGGACTCAAGTGCCCCAATAAAAAGACAGGCTAAGAGACTGAATATGTAAGCAGAATCCAGCATTTTGCTGCATATAGGAAGCACACCTCAACAACAAAGACAGACACTACCTCAGAGTAAAAGATTGGAAAAAGTTTTCCAAGCAAATGGTCACAAGAAACAAGCTGGATTGGATTTCCTCATATCCAATAAAATAGACTTTCAACCAAAAGTTATCAATAGAGATGGGAAGGACACTTCTTACTCACCAAAGGGAAAATATACTAGGATAAAGTCTGAGTTCTGAAGGCCTATGCTAAAGGTACAAGAATAACCATATTCATAAAAGAAACTTTACTAAAGCTCAAAACACACACTGAACCTCACATAATAATAGTGGGGGACTTCAACACCCCACTCTCACTAATGGACAGGTCATTAGCAGTAACTACCAGAGACACTGTGAATATAAAAGAAGTTATGAACCAAGTAAATGTATTTAAAGAAACACACAAAAACATTTCACCCTAAAACGAAACAATACATCTTCTTATCAGCACCTCATGGCACTGTCTCTGAAATTGCCTATATAATCAATCAAAATAACTAGCTTCAACAAATATGAGAAGATTGAAATATTCCCATGCATCCTATCAGATCACCATACACTAAAGGTAGTCTTCAATAACAACTAAAACAATAGAAAGACCACATAGTTGTAGAAATTGAACAACTCTCTACTAAATAATAACTTGGTCAGAGAATAAATACAGAAAGAAATTAAAGACTTTCTAGATTTTAATGAAAATGACACAGCATACCCAAATATATAACATACAATGAAAGCAGTGCTAAGAGACAAATTCATAGCATGAAGGCCCCTGTAGATAGTTTCCACACTAGGAAATTATCAGCACACCTGATATCTCTAGAACAAAACAAAGCAAGCATGTTTCCCCTTCCGTAATTACTCCATAATTCTCCACACCTCCCAGTCAAACGAAAACCACATCTTCGCCCCCACCTCTAGAAAATAAGCAGGCATTCAAATACAAAACATTGTATTAGCATACCAAGAACTAAAAAAAGCATAAGACACACATCTTTATATTTAGGTGTACACCTATAGGCATGCACAGAAAATCACTTAAAGGAAAAAGCCAAAAGTCCTGTTATAAGAGGAAAATTACTACTGTGTTTGCTTTGTGTTGACTATCATCTACTGCTTGTCAGAAGACCTGACCTTCTCAGTAGTTTGCATACCTAATAGAAATCAGAAAAACAAGCTGATTTTTATTTTTTGTTTCTTCTCCCTCTCCCTCTCCCTCTCCCTCTCCCTCTCCCTCTCCCTCTCCCTCTCCCTCTCCCTCTCCCTCTCCCTCTCCCTCCCTTCCTCCCTCTCTCCCTCCCTTCCTCCCCCTCCCTCTCTCTGTACCTGTCACTTTATTTTTCATTTGAACATAGCTTCTTGATTAGGATTGAGGTTTTACAATGACTTACATACTTAACATTAGAAAGCCATCAACGTCAAATCTATCCATGCTGACAAACTGTCTATAAATTCATACATGTAATTGTCCTACTATGTTTAGAAGGATGTGTTTCCTTGGTGTTCTCTATCCTCGCTGAAACTTACATCTTCCTAACAATTCTCTGCAGGGTTCCCTGTGCTATGCAGAAAAGGAAATGATGGAATCATGCAATTCATTACTAAGCATTCCAAGGTCTCTCAATATGTGCACATGGAGAGTCACTGTAATTACATTCAGGCATTTACTGCAGAAGGCAATTTCTCTTATTACGTCTGAGCTTGAGAATGATCTATGACTATAGTAGAAAGTTGTTAGGAGTTATTTTATGGCTACATTCCATAACAGTATTTAATTGCCCACTATGTATATGGCCAATCTAGTATCAAAACAATATCCACGCCAATTGTATATAACAGGTCCATCTCTGAGGGTAGACCTTAAATCAAATCCCATGGGATTTGCTCCAATTTTTCACTAGTGTATCTTGCAGACAGGGCACTATGGAAGATTAAAGGGTTTTTACCTGATTTGGGGTTTATCTTTTTCTTCTGGAAACATGCAAAGTACCATTGAGTACCATGAGGAATACTCAATAAGAGTGAAGTTTTTAGGTAAGCACTTGCTCAGTAAATCCAGGTTTCAGTGTTTAGTGTACCTGTTGTCTTCAGCAAAACAGCAATACACCATTACCATAAGCTTGTGTAAAGTAAAAATGACACCGGGCTCTGTAGTGCAGTTTTAAATCAGGATTGGTAAACTCCAAAATTTCTTTTGATAATCAGGATTGTTTTGGCCATCTTGAATATTTTTTCCACATGAAATTAATCATTTACATTTTGAGGTACTCAAATAAATTGGGGAGGGAATTTTGATGGGGATTTCACTGAATCATGGTTTTGGTAGCTTGGCCACTTTACTATGTTAATTGACAAGGGAAATTTTTACAAATTCTGATACCTTTTTCAACTTCTCCCTTGAAAGACTTGAAGTTTTTGTCAAGCAAAGCTTTCACTTTTTTGGTTAGGAGTAGTTCAAGATATTTTATGCTGTTTGTGGCTATTGTAAATCTTTTTTTTTCTGACTTTGTATGATTTACATGTGAATATGACAGATTTGTTTCTCTCAGAAGTTTTATGGAACCTTTAGATACTCTGAATTCTATTCTTCAGGGAGGAGGCTTCCTTGTAATTTTCATCACAATTCATTCATATCCTATATCTGAAAGGTGTGGTGTCTTAAGGAATATGGGATAATTTCAAATCCTGGGAAGCAATAGATTGAATATTCACATTTATAATTTGAGAGCCTTGAGGATTACCATGGAAAATATATCATGTTTGATACTGAGGCTCTTGTAACATCTCTGTGGATGTTGGAGAATTGTAATGACATACAGATGTCTTTAATGTTTGTATATGAATGTGCACCCATTTAGATATACTATATATGTACATATGTCTAATTTAATTTTTACTAGATTTTTTGAATATATATTTGATCCTATTTCCCCACCCACTTTCAAATGGCATGCCAATCCTTTCCACCTATCTATGAATCCAATTTTGTGTTAAATCTTTTCCATCTCTGAAAAACACCAACGTTTAAAATGGAAATTGTAACAAACAAAGAAAAAAGAATAAGATGAAACAAAACCTAAAGAAACAAACAAAAGTGCCCCACAACATACACAAAAGAAAATCACATGAAATTTGTATTGTGTTTTTCTTTTATTTTTATTTGATATATTCTTTATTTCATTTCAAATGATATCCCCTTTCAAGGATCCCCTCTCCCCGAAAGCCGCACAAGCCCTTTTTCCTCCTCCTGTTCCCCAATCCATCCCTTCCCACTTCCCTGTGCTGGTATTCCCCTACACTGCTGCCCTGAACCTTTCCAGGATCTGGGGCCACTCCTTCCTTCTTCTTGGGCATCATTTGATATGTGAATTGTGTCTTGGGTATTCCAAGCTTCAAGGCTGATATCCACTTACCAGTGAGTGCACACCATGCGTGCTCTTTTGTGATTGGGTTACCTCACTCAGGATAATATTCTCCAGTTCCATCCATTTGTCTAAGAATTTCAAGAATTCATTGTTTTTTAATGGCTGAATAGTACACCATTGTGTATATATACCACATTTTCTGTATCCATTCCTCCACTGAGGGACATCTGGGTTCTTTCCAGATTCTGGCTATTGTAAATAGGGCTGCTATAAACATAGTGGAGCATGTATCCTTATTACATACTGGGGAATCCTCTGGGTATATGCTCAGGAGTGGTATGGTGGGGTCCTCCAGTAGTATCATGACTAGTTTTCTGAGGAACAGCCAGACTGATTTCCAGACTGGTTGTGCCATCTTGTAACCCCACCAACACTGGAGGAATGTTCCTCCTTCTCCACATCCTCACCAGCATGTATTTTCTCCTGAATTTTTGTTCTTAGTCTTTCTGAATATGTATTATGCTTTTAAACTACAACATAAGACATGACCCTTCTCTGAAATGTGGATGACATGACCTCTACAACTACACTGTAGAAAACTGATTTTCTCTTGTCCACAGATATGAAAAGAAAAATATTTGTTCAGGGATAGGACTTGGAGTCCATGTCCACTTGCACTACTAGGATATTTTATGGCTTGTACCTGTGCATATATTATTCATGCTTCCAAAATCTATGTGTTCGTACAATCATCAGTTCCTTTGCTTCTGGATAACAATGCCTCTGTGAAGTAACCCATTACCTCTGTCTCTTGCAATCAATCATTCCACCTCCTTTTCACATCCATCACTTAGGCTTCACTGGTGTGTTGATCTAGAAATTTTGGTGCTAAAACAATATCCCAGGTCTTAACATTTACTTATGTTACCAAATATGGAAAGTCAGACTGATACTCAAATCATTCTGGTAATAGGAACCTAGAAGTGATCACCCATTAAATGCAACTTTTCACTCTTGAGTGTTTTCACATTGTTCTGTTTAAAAACAATCCAGACGGCCTTCTGAGCATTCAGCTTCCAATGTGTTAGTGACACAGTTCTCTGACACACTGCAACCAATCCTCCACAGCAAAGCTCTAGCACTATTCTGTTTGCCCAAGAGGAAGCTGTTTTGTTGTCTCAAGTTCTAAGAGCTAACTTGGCAAAGAGACACTATTTCCACTTCGTGTAATGGCCATTGACTTACAGTACAGGGGAGCAAGCTCAGCTGAATCTGCCTCCTACCCAGCTGAGGATCTTCTCATCCAGGAGATTGAATGCTTTCTCTAGAAAGCAAATATCTTGAGGGTCAATGAATTATAGAGCTTGTGGTGAGGATATGTTTTCTGGAAATAGAAGCTATAACATATATTCTCACCCACATGTCTCCAAAATGTGAGCTAAACAAGAAAGACATAAAAGAACATGCTAAACTGGATGAAGAAAATATCAAAAGGCCTCAACCCTACAAAAAGTGCAACAGGCAACTGATTAAATCTGAAAATGGATAAGGTGCTTATTCCCAGGAAAATGAATACAGATATTTTAAGTATAATCTAAAAATGTAATACTATGCAAGTTTTAATAAAGTAATTTATTCCTATAATTTTGAAGACAGTTTGAATCAGGTCTTATCAAAATAACATAACACTTTGGAACAAAAATGCAGACTAAAAGCCCTGCACTGGAAGCCAAAATGGAGAAGACCTCCACAGCCACCATGTCCTTCCCTTTGGTGCTGTGGTAGACAGGAAGGAAGGTGACCCACACACTGCAGAACACCAGCATGCTGAAGGTTAGAAATTTGGCTTCATTGAATCTATCAGGCAGATTCCGGGCTAAGAAAGCCACAGTGAAGCTACCCACAGCCAAGGATCCCAAATATCCCAGGACAAAGTGGAATGCAATGACTGAGCCTTTGTTGCACACAATGGTGATCTGCCCATGTTCAGATTGTGTATCTGTATCAATAAAAGGAGGTGATACTGCTAGCCAAATTCCACAGAGAACAAGTTGGAGCAGGGTACAGAGGGGAATGACAAAGTTAGGTGCCCCTGATATCAACATTGATCTCATTCTTCTTGGAGTAGTAATCTTGAAAGCCAGAACCACAGTAATTGTCTTGGCCAAGACACTAGATAAAGCCACTGTGAAAAAGATACCAAATGTGGTCTGCTGCAGGATGCAGGTACCCATGTTCGGATGCCCAATAAAAAGCAAAGCACAGAGGAAACAGAGTGTGATGGAGATTAGTAGGATGTAACTGAGATTGCGGTTGTTGGCCTTCACAATGGGAGTGTCACTGTATTTCACAAAAATACCAAATACAAGACTTGTGAGTACAGAGAAACACAGGGACATGCAAGCAAGAGACATTCCCAATGGGTCTTCATAGGCCAGATAGGAGAGATGTCTTTTCAGGCAGTGTGTGTGTTCTGTGTTGGCATACTCATCAGGTAGACAGCTCACACACTGTTCCAGATCTGCTGGAGAACATTAACAAGAAACCTTAATAAATTTCCTCATTATACACTTGATCATTTAGTATCTGTATTAATCAGAGGATATCACAATAAACATTTTGTTGTTCAGCAACAATTCTTTTCTTTGATGTTGTAGGAAGCGGTAATATCATGCTGCTCTGGAACAGTACATCCCTGGTAGTGTAACATACGACTTTCAAGATAAAGAGAGAAGACACTTACTTATAAGCATTATCTCTGATATTGATAAAAGTTTTTAAAAATCATAATGTAAAAGATTTCAAATAGGTGAATCTCTAGGACATTAAATGTTTAAGTATATAATTTGCTTTCTGATTTTGATTTTAAAAGTTTTGAAACTGATAAATAATAAGTACTTATGAAAATAGAATAACTTCATTTTATTATGAATTTCATCGTTATTATTATGACAAAAACTGTAAGTAACCAAAAGGGGGTTGCATGTGGTTGTTTGGATGAAAATGGCACACATAGTGTCAGATTTGTCTGCTTAGCCACTATTGAGTGCCACATTTTGAAAGGACTAGAAGCTATGGCTGAGTTGAAGAAAGTGGGCCAATAAGGGTTGGCTCCAGAATTTTAAAACCTCTAACAATCCAATGTTTTTTGTTTGTTTGTTTTGTTTTATTTTTTGTAATCCTGCTGCCTGAAGATGCAGTATTATATTCTGTCACTTCTCTAGAAACGTGCCTTCTCTAGAAACATCAGCAGACTCAACTCCCCAATAAAAAGACACAGGCTGACAGGCTGGATACTTAAAGAAATCCATCATTCTATTTCATACAAGAAACATACCTCAAAAACAAAGACTTAAAAAAATGGTGATACTGAGTTCTGTTTTAAAATAAATTTCATTAGTTTAATTTTAAAAAAACTAAAAAGTTAGTGAATTGTAGAGAGATGGCTCAGCAGTTAACACCATCCTTTGACAGCTCTGTGAGAGGACCAGGGTTCAAGTACCTGAACCCATGGGGGAGCTCACAGATGTCTTCAACTCCTATTCCATGGGATCTAATATACTCACACAAAATGCATGCAAGCAAAACAGCAATGAGCATGAAATAAAATAATATATTTTTTAACTTGAAAAAATAAAAAATAAAAATAAATAAATAAAGTTTTGAAGAGATCAGAAATTCATGACATGTGTGTAAACATAATAAAAAAACAGTATACACTGAGCCAATAGGCAACATCAAATTAAATGGAGAGAATGTTGAAGCAATAACATTAAAATCAGGGGCAAGACAAGGATGCTAATTCTCTCCCTATCTTCTAAATATACTATTTGAAATTATTTCTAGAACAATTAGACAACAAATGGGGATCAATGGGATAAAAATTAGAAAGGAAGAAGTCAAGGTATTACTATTTGAAGAAGTAATCATATACATAAGCGATCCCCAAAATTCTACCAGAGAATTTCTAAAGCTAATAAACAACTTCAGCAAAATGGCGTGATATAAAATTACACTAAAACAAGTCAATAGCCATCCTTTGTAGAAATTCATAATTGCTGAGAAAGAAATTAGAGAAACAAAAACGGTCACAATAGCCACAAATATTATAAGATATCATGGTGTAAATACAACTAAGCAAGTGAGAGATATGTATGTCATGAACTTCAAGTCTCTGACAGAGGGCATAGAAGAACTCAGAAGACAGAAAGATCCCCAGTGTTCACAGAGCAATAGGATTAACAGTGAAAATAACCATGTGACCAAAAGCAATCGGCAGGTTCAATATAATTCCTATCAAATTTGCAACGCAATTCTTCAAGGGCATGTAAAGAGCAATTCTCAACCTCATATGGAAAACAAAAATCACAGGATAATCACAATAATTCTAGAAAATAATAGAACTTCTGTGGTGATAACCATGCCTGACTTGCAACCGTACTACAGAGAAATAGTGATGAAGACCACATGATATTAATACAGAGACAGACAGGTGAATCAATAGCATAGAATCAAAGACCCAGAAATAAATCCCCACAGCGATATACATTTGATCTTTAACAAAGAATCCAAAACCATAAAGTGGAAAATGAAAGAATCTTCAAAAAGTAGTGCTGGTCTACCTGGTGACTTGCATGTAGAAAAGTGGAAATCAATCCATATTTATCATCCTGCACAAAACTAAAGTCCAAATGTATCAACGACCAGAACATAAAACCAGATACACTGAATCTAATGGAAGAGAAAGTGGGGAAATAGCCTTGAACATGTTATTGGAACAGAAGAAAATATCCTGAACAGAACACCAATGTCTCAGAGTCTAAAGTCAACAATTTGAAAATGGGACTTCACAAAAAACTGAAAGCCTTTGGTAAGACAAAGGATACCGTCAATGGGACAAAAAAATATATATCCTGCATATTGAGAAAAGATCTTCCCTGAACAAGGGTTATTATCCACAAAATACAAAGAACTCAAAAATTTAGATTCCAGACAACCAAATAACCCTATTAAAAATGGGGTACAGAGCTAAAGATAATTCTCAATATGGGCATCTTGAATGGCTGAGGAGCACTTACAGAATTGTTCAATATGCTGAGCGACCACAGAAATGCAGCTCAAAACAACCCTGAGATTCACTTTACAGCAATCAGAATGGCAAAGATCAAAAACTCAAGTGACAGCACATTTTGGACCCAGAAATGGAGAAAAGTGAACACTCCTGCAAACTTGTACAACTTCTCTAGAAAACAATTTTATGGTTCTTCAAAAAGTTGGAAATAGTTCAATCTGAAGACACAACTATACCACACCTGGACACATACCCAAAAAGATGCTCTACCAAAGATAGCACAGGGCCAGGTGGTTTTAGTCCAGAATTCTAGCAGCTTTCAAAGAAGAACTAATATGAACACTCTCCAAAATATGCCACAAAATAGGAACAGAAGGAACACTACACAACTTGTTCTATGAAGTCACAATTTCACTGATACCAAAACCATATAAAGATCCAACAAAGAAAGAGAACTTCAGACCAATTTCACTTATGAATATCTGTGCAAAAATACTCAAAAAAAAATCCATGCCATCTGAATCCAAGAACACATTAAAATAATCATTCACTACAATCAAATAGGCCTTATCCCAAGGATACAAGAATGGTTCAACATATGGAAATCCATCAATGTAATCCACTACATAAACAAACTCAATGAAAAAACACATGGGCATTTCATTAGATGCTAAAAAATCATTTGACAAAATTCAGCATCCCTTCATGTTAAAAGTCTTGGAAATATCAGGAATTCAACACCAATATCTAAACGTAGTAAAAGGAATATACAGAAGTTATTTTACTGCTGAGAATAGTCTTCACTATCTTGGTTATTCAAGATTAATTTGAGAATTGCTCTTTCTAACTATAAAGAACTGAGTTGGAATATTGGTGAGGATTGCATTGAATCTGTATATTGCTTTTGGCAAGATGGCCATTTTTACTTTATTAATCCTGCCGATCCACGAGCATGGAAGTGTTTCCATTTTCTGAGGTCTTCTATTTCCTTCTTCAGAGACATGAAGTTCTTGTCATACAGATCTTTCACTTCTTTGGTTAGACTCACACCAAGATACTTTATATTGTTTGTGGCTATTATGAAAGGTGTTATTTCTCTAATTTCATTCTCAGCCTGCTTCTCCTTTGAGTATAAGAAGGCCACTGATTTGCTTGAGTTGATTTTATATCCAGTCACTTTGATTAAGTTGTTTATCAGCTGTAGGATTTCTTTGGGGGAGTTTTTTGAGTCACTTAAGTATACTATCATATGAACTGTGAAAAATGATAGTTTGATTCTTCCTTTCCAATTTGTATCCCTTTGACCTCATTATGTTGTCTAATTGCTCTAGCTAGGACTTCAAGTACTATATTGAAAAGATATGGAGAGAGAGGATAGCCTTGTCTAGTCCCTGATTTTAGTGGGATTGCTTCAACCTTCTCTCCATTTAGTTTGATGTTGGCTACCTGTTTGCTGAATATTGATTTTACTATGTTTAGGTATGGGCCTTGAATTCCTGTTCTTTCCAAGACTTTGAGCATGAAAGGATGCTGAATTTTGTCAAAAGATTTTTCAGCATGTAATGAAATGACTATGTGTTTTTTTTTCTTTAGGTTTGTTTATGTAGTGGATTGCATTGATTCATTTCCATATATTGAACCATCCTGCATCCCTGGGATGAAGCCTACTTGATCATGGTGAATAATCATTTTGATGTGTTCTTGGATTCGATTGGCAAGAATTTTATTGAGTATTTTTGCATCGATATTCATTAGGGAAATTAGTCTGAATTTCTCTTTCTCTATTGAATATTTGTTTGGTTCTGGTATCAGGGTAATTGTGGCAACAGTAAAAGAACTCCTGGGGAATTAGTATCCCCGACCTCAAGCAGTATTATAGAGCAATAGTGTTTAAAACTGCATGGTATTGGTACAGTGACAGGGAAGTAGTTCAATGAAATAGAACTGAAGACCCAGAAATGAACCCACACACCTATGGTCACTTGATCCTCAACAAAGGAGCTAAAACCATCCAGTGGGAAAAAAGATAGCCTTTTCAACAAATGGTGCTGGTTCAACTGGAGGTCAGCATGCAGAAGAATGCAAATTGATCCATTCTTATCTCCTTGTACTAAGCACAACTCCTAGTGGATTAAGGACATCCACATAAAACCAAACACATTGAAAATAAAAGACACTGGGGAACACCCTTGAGGACATGGGCACAGGGAAAAAGTTCCTGAACAGAACACCAATAACTTATAGTCTACGATCAAGAACTGACAAATCGGACCTCATAAAATTACAAAGTTTCTGTAACACAGGGAAGTGGGAAGGGGTGGATTGGGTAAAAGGGGGGAGGGAAGAGGGCTTATGAGACTTTCAGGGAGGGGTGATAAAGGAAAGGGAAAATCACTTAAAATGTAAATAAAGAATATAACAAATGAAAAAAGAACAAGCAAGGTTTAAAAAAAAAAAAAGAAACTACTAGAAAAGAAACTGTATAAGAACCTTGAGGACATGAGCACAGGGGAAAAGTTCCTGAACAGAACACCAATAGCTTATGCTCTAATATCAAAAATTGACAAATGGAACCTCATAAAATTACAAAGTTTCTGTAAGGCAAAGGACACTGTCAAAAGGACAAAATGGTAACCAACAAATTGGGAAAAGATCTTCACCAACCCTACATCCAACAGAGGGCTAATATCCAATATATAGAAAGAACTCAAGAAGTTAGACTGCAGAGAGCCAAATAACCCTATTAAAAATGGGGTACAGAGCTAAGCAAAGAATTTTCATCTGGAAAATTTTGAATGGCTAAGAAGCACCTTAAGAAGGAACTTATGGGGAGGGGGAAACCGGGAAAGGGAAAATCATTTTGAATATAAACAAAGAATATTGGAAATAAAAAGTTAAAAAAAAATGTTCAACATCATTAGTCATTAGGGAAATTCAAATCAAAACAACCCTGAGATTTCACTGCTCACCAGTCAGAATGGATAAGATTAAAAACTCAGGACACAGTAGCTGTTGGCGAGGATGTGGAGAAAGAGGAACACTCCTAAACTGCTGGTGGGATTGCAAGATGGTCATCAGATGGAAATCAGATTGCAAGATGGAAATCAGTCTGGCAGTTCCTCAGAAAGCTGGGTATGACACTACCAGAGGACCTTGCTATACTACTCCTGAGCATGTACCCAGAGGATTCCCCGGCATGCAGTAAGGGCACATGGTCCACTATGCTCATAGCAGCCTTATTTATAATAGCCAGAAGCTGTAAAGAACCCAGATGTCCCTCAATGGAGGAATGGATACAGAAAATGTGGTATATTTACACAATGGAATACTACTCAGCAATTAAAAACAATGAATTCATGAAGTTTTTAGGCAAATGGTTGGAACTGGAAAATATTATCCTAAGTGAGGTAACCCAATCACAATAGAAAACACATGGAATACAATCACTGATAAGTGGACATTAATTAGCCCAGAAGCTCTGAATACTCCAGACATAATTAGCATATCAAATGATTCCCAAGAAGAAGGAAGAAGTCCCTGGTCTTGGAATGGCTTGATCCAGAATTGTAGGGGAGTACCAGGAGAGAGAAATGGAAGGGGGTGATTGGGAAATTGGCAGAGGGGAGAGAGCTTATGGGACTCATGGCAATGGGGAGGGGGACCAGGAAAAGGGAAAGCATTTGGAATGTAAACAAAGAATATAGAATTTTTTAAAAAGGAATATACAGCAAGCAAGTAGATAACATGAAACTAAATGGAGAGAAACTTGAAGCAATACCACTACTTGAAGCCCTCTCTCTTCATATCTATTCAATATAGTGCTTGAAGTTCTAGCTAGAGAAATTGGGCAACAAAGGGAGGTCAAATGGATACAGATTGGAAAGGAAGAAGTCAAACTATCACTAGTTGCAGATGATTGGATAGTATAGTTAAGTGACCCCAAAAACTTTATCAAAGAAATCCGACAGCTGATAAACAACTTCAGCAAAGTGACCACATATAAAATTAACTTAAGCAAATCAGTAGCCTGCCTATACTCAAAGAATAAACAGGCTGAGAAAGAAATTGTGGAAATGACACCCTTCACAATAGCCACAAACAATGTAAAGTATCTTGGTGTGACTCTAACGAAACAAGTGAAAGATCTGTATGCCAGGAACTTCAAGTCTCTGAAAAAAATCAAAGAAGACCTCAGAAGATGGAAAAATATCCCATGCTCATGGATTGGCAAGATTAATAAAGTAAAAATGCCATTGTGCCAAAAGCAATATAAAAATTTAATGCAATCCCCATCAAAATCCCAACTCAATTCTTCATAGAGTTAGAAAGACCAATTTGCAAACTCATCTGGAATAACAAAAAACCCAAGATAGCTAAAACTATTCTCAACAGTAAAAGAACTTTGGGGGGAATCAGTATCCTAGATATCAAGCAGTACTACAGAGCAATAGTGTTAAAAACTGCATGGTATTGGTACAGTGACAGGCAGGTTGATCAATGGAATGGAATTGAAGACCCAGAAATAAACCTGCACAACTAAAGTCATTTGCTCTTTGACAAAGAAGTTAAAACCACCCAGTGGAAAAGAGATAGCCTTTTCAACAAATGGTATTGGTTCAACTGGTAGTCAGCATATAGAAGAAAGAAAATCCATCTATTCTTTTCTCCTTGTACTGAATTTATTCTTAATTAATGTATATACAGTGTATCTCTTGTCCTTTTGATACTAATATTAGAATAGAGGAGACATATATAACAGTTTGAAGCAAGGCTAATAGTGCTGAATAGAGAAATAGAAGGGGATGTAATTACCTTTCAACTAAAATATACTTAGGAGAATATTATGTATATGTGGTATGCATAAAAGTATATACTTGAGTGTATGATTGTAGGTGTGAGTGATTTTTGCATGTCAATATCAGAATACATAAATTTTTGCATATATTTGACATTCAGAAGACAATCATCAAATCAGATGTATTTCCTCACTTTGCACTATTTGAGGTAAAGTCTTTTAATGTTCTCAACAACATATTCCAAGCTATATGTCAAGCAACAAATACATATTACAAATCTTTCCTCTATCTCTCAATAGGCCAAAGAATAAAACTACCACATCTTTGTGTGAATTTTTGGTTTTTACACTCTTACCCTAATTCTGTCATAATAAGTACTTCTATTCTACAAGCAAGTTCATAACTTAAATACATTTCATTAAATAATAAAAAGAGCCGGAGCTTCTCGTATCTCTCAGGATCCAATGTGGTTTTCAGGATAACAAGACTGTGTACTGATCATGTTGTCAATTTAAATTGTACATAGGATCAAGGACAATGAGACCTATATATAGCAATAGTATGTACAAATGTTTCTGACAGAATAACAGCTAAAATATTTCCATTAAATATTCTTTGGAATATATAAATTATGTAACCATGATAATATGAACAAAATGTGTGTTTATAGAAGACAGTGAATGTTCATTTCAGGGTTCAGAATATTTTTGATATAAGTAAAACAGTTATATTGAAACACGTATTATGTCTCCAGTTTCCTTTCAGACTCATTTAAATTTCTATTTTGTAAAAGACAAGATATCAACAAATTCTTCCGCACACAAACACATACCTGTCTCATTGGATACCTCATTCTCTGGGCACTGAACACAATCAAAGCAGCAGTCTGCTGTTTGTTCCTGATGAAATCTCCTGAATCCAGGATTACAGATCACACTGCATGTAGAGGTGGGAACCTGGTGTAAATAAAATATGTATAGATAACTGTGATGGCTTGAAATGTGTAACCCAGAGGAGTTATTTGCTGCCTGCCGGGACAGAAAAGGGCCATTAGGTACTGTATCACCCTGAGCTTTAGATCTCTGGTGGTGCAAACTGCCAGGGGTCTGCCTGCACTCAGGAACTGAGTACATAGGTGGGTTTGTCTGCCAGCCTGCCGGGCACAGGGCCTGTGTCCAGCCCAGAGAGCTGAGGAAGGAGAGAAGCCCCGCGGCCATACTCGCTGCCTGACAGGACAGAAAAGGGTCACTAGGTACTGTATCATCCTGAGCTTTAGATCTCTGGTGGTGCAAACTGCCAGGGGTCTGCCTGCACTCAGGAACTGAGCACATAGGTGGTTCATCTGCAAGCCAGTCCATCGCGGCACCTGTGTCCTATGTGAGAATCAACAGAGGGAGTGACCCCTACCACAACATCTTCACTCCATAATAGAGCAGACAGAGAACACCTGGTTGACCTTGACAAGCTAAGTATAACATTGCTTGAGGCAAGACTGAGAAGGGCTCCAAAGGCACAAAAGAGGAAGGCAGCATATCAGTAATCTGTGCCAGAGGAAATCCAGTCATCCAGTGTTGCAGAGACAACCTTAAAGATCCACAGTAGGTCGAAGCACCAGCCAGTGACAATAAGACCATCTAAAGCCTGGGAGAACTAGATGGCTAAAGCCAAACGTAGGAATGTTACTAACAGAAACCAAGGCACTATGGCAGCATCTGAAACCAATTCTCCAACAATAGCAAGTACTGGATGCCCCAACACACCAGAAAAACAAGATTTGGATTTAAAATCACTGGTCATGATGCTGGTACAGGAACACATGAAGGACAAACTTAAAGAAATTCAGGAGAAAATGGATAAAAAATTAGAAGCCCTTACAAGGGAAACACAAAAATCATTGAAAGAAATTCAGGGGAATACAAAAGCTAATAAGGAGGAAATGCAAAAATCACTTAATGAAATACAGGAGAACTTTGATCAACAGGCAGAAGTCATGAAAGAAGAAACACAAAAATCTCTTAAAGAATTAGAGGAAAACACAAACAAGCAAATGATGGAACTGAGCAAAAACTTCCAGGATCTAAAAACAGAAGTAGAAACAACTAAGAAAGCACAAAGGAAGACAACATTGGAGATAGAAAACCTTGGGAAGAAATCAGGGGACATAGATGCAAATATCAACAACAGAATACAAGAGATAGAAGAAAGAATCTCAGATGCTGAAGATACCATAGAAACCATGGATTCAACAGTTAAAGAAAATGAAAAATGCAAACAGTTTGTAACCCAAAACATCCAGGAAATCCAGGACACAATGAGAAAGCCAAAACTAAGGATTATAGGCATTGATGAGAGTGAAGATTTACAACTTAAAGGGCCAGCAAATATCTTCAACAAAATTATGGAAGAAAACTTCCCTAACCTAAAGAGAGAGATGCCCATGAATATACAAGAAGCCTACAGAACTCCACACAGACTGGACCAGAACAGAAATACCTCCAGTCACATAATAATCAAAACTCCAAATGTACTAAACAAAGAAAGAATACTTAGGGCAGTAAGAGAAAAAGTAACATAAAAAGGAAGACCAATCAAAATTACACGAGACTTCTCACCAGAGACCATGAAAGCTAGAAGATCCTACGCGGAGCTCCTGCAGACTCTAAGAGAACAGAAATGCCAGCCGAGACTACTATACCCAGCGAAACTCTCAATTACTATAGATGGTGAAACCAAGATATTCCATGACAAAACCAAATTTACACAATATCTTTCTACAAACCCAGCCCTACAAAGGATAATAGGGGGAAAACACCATTACAATGAGGGAAACTATACCCTGGAAAAAAGCAGGATATTAAGCTTCTTTCAGAAAACCCAAAGAAAATAACCACACAAGTATAAAATTAAAATAAAAAATGATAGGAAGCAATAACCACTACTCCTTGATATCTCTTAACATCAATGGACTGAATTCCCCAATAAAAAGACATAGACTAACAGACTGGTTATGTAAACATGACCCTACATTTTGCTGCATACAGGAAACACACCTCAGTGTCAAAGACAAAAACTACCTTAGAGTAAAAGGATGGAAGACAATTCTATAAGCAAATGGTCCCAGGAAACAAGCCGGAGTTGCCATTCTAATTTGAGGGAAAAAAATGACTTTCAACCTAATGTCATCAAAAGAGACATGGAAGGTCACTACTTGCTGGTCAAAGGAAAAATCCAACAAGAAGAACTCTCAATCCTGAACATCTATGCCCCAAATACAAGGCTGCCCTCATTCATAAAAGAAATTTTACTAAAGCTCAAAGTACACATTGCACCTAACACAATAATAGTGGGTGACTTCAACACTCCACTATCACCAATGGATTCATCAGGAAACAGAAACTAAACAGGGAGACAGTGAAACTAATTGAAGCGTTGAACCAATTGGAGTTAACAGATGTATATAGAACTTTTCATCCCAAAGCAAAAGAATATACCTTTTTCTCAGCACCTCATGGTACCTTCTCCAAAATAGATCATATAGTTGGTCACAAGACAGATCTCAAAAATATAAGAAGATTGAAAGAATCCCATGCCTCCTATCAGATCACTATGGAGTAAAGGTGGTCATTAATAACAGTAAAAACAACAGAAAGCCCACATACACCTGGAAACTGAACAATACTCTACTCAATGATACCTTGGTCAAGGAAGAAATGAAGAAAGAAATCAAAGATTTCTTAGAATTTAATGAAAATGAAGTCACAACATACACAAATCTATGGGACACAATGAAAGCAGTGCTAAGAGGAAAACTCATAGCTTTGAGTGCCTCCAAAAAGAAATTCGAGAGAGCTTACACTAGAAGATTAACGGAACAACTGAAAGCCCTGGAACAATAAGAAGCGAATTCACCCAGGAGGAGAAGGAGACAGGAAATCATCAAACTCAGGGCTGAAATCAATCAAGTAGAAACCAAGAGAACCATACAAAGAATCAACAAAACCAAAAGCTGGTTCTTTGAAAAAATCAACAAGATAGATAAACCCTTAGCCAGACTAACCAAAGGGCACAGAGAAAGTATCCAAATTAGCAAAATTAGAAGTGAAAACGGAGATATTACAACAGAAACCGAGGAAATTCAAAAAATCATCAGATCCTACTAAAAAAACCTGTACTCAACACAACTGGAGAATCTGGAGGAAATGGACATTTTCTTAGACAGATACCAATTACCAAAATTAAACCAGGATCAAATAGACCATCTAAACAGACCCATAACCCCTAAAGAAATAGAAGGGGTCATAGATAGGCTTCCGACCAAAAAAAGCACAGGACCAGATGGTTTCAGTGCAGAATTTTATCAGACCTTCAAAGAAGACTTAACACCAATACTCTTCAAACTCTTCCACCAAATAGAAACAGAAGGAACACTACCCAACTCCTTCTTCGAAGCCACTATTACGCTAATACCAAAACCACACAAAGATCCAACTAAGAAAGAGAATTTCAGGCCAATTTCCCTTATGAATATTGATGCGAAAATACTAAATAAAATTCTTGCCTACCGAATCCAAGAACATAAAAATGATCATCCACCATGATCAAGTAGGATTCATCCCAGGGATGCAGGGATGGTTCAATATAAGGAAATCCATAAATGCTATCCACTACATAAACAAACTCAAAGAAAAAAACCACATGATCATTTCATTAGATGCTGAAAAAGCATTTGACAAAATTCAGCATCCTTTCATGCTAAAAGTCTTGGAAAGGACAGGAATCCAAGACCCGTATCTAAACATAGTAAAAGTAATATACAGCAAACCGGTAGCCAACATCAAACTAAATGGAGAGAAACTTGAAGCAATCCCACTAAAATCAGGGACTAAACAAGGCTGCCCCCTCTCTCCATAGCTTTTCAATATAGTTCTTGAAGTCCTAGCTAGAGCAATTAGACAACATAAGGAAGTCAAAGGGATACAAACTGGAAAGGAAGAAGTCAAACTATCACTATTTTCCGATGATATGATCATATACTTAAGTGACCCTAAAAACTCTACTAGAGAACTCCTACAGCTGATAAGCAACTTCAGCAAAGTGGCTGGCTACAAAATCAACGCAAGCAAATCAGTAGCCTTTATATATTCAAAGGATAAGCAGACTGAGAAGGAAATTGGGGAAATGACTCCCTTCACAATAGCTATAAACAACATAAAGTATCTTGGGGTGACTCTAACCAAACAAGTTAAAGACCTATATGACAAGAACTTCAGATCTCTGAAGAAGGAAATCGAAGAAGATCTCAGAAAATGGAAAAATCTTCCAAGCTCGAGGATTGGCAGGATTAATATACTTTAAATGGCCATCTTGCCAAAGGCAATTTACAGATTCAATGCTATCCCCATAAAAATCCCAACCCAGTTCTTCATAGAGCTAGAAAGAGCAATTCTCAAATTCATCTGGAATAACAAAAAACCCAGGATAGCTAAAACTATTCTCAACAGTAAAAGAACTTCAGGGGGATTCAGTATCCCAGACTTTAAACTTTACTACAGAGCAATACTGATAAAAACTGCATGGTATTGGTACAATATCAGGCAAGCAGATCAATGGAATAGGATTGAAGACCCAGAAATGAACCCACACGCCTATGGTCACTTGATCTTCGACAATGGAGCTGAAAGCATCCAGTGGAAAAAAGATAGTCTTTTCAATAAATGGTGCTGGTTCAGTTGGAGGTCAGCATGCAGAAGAATGCGAATTGATCCATTCTTATCTCCTTGTACCAAGCTCAACTCCAAGTTGATCAAGGACCTCCACATAAAACCTGACATCTGAAACTAATCGAAAAGAAACTGGGGAAGACCCTGGAGGACATGGGCACAGGGGAAAAGTTCCTGAATAGAACACCAATAGCTTATGCTCTAAGATCAAGAATTGACAAATGGGACCTCATAAAACTACAAAGTTTCTGTAAGGCAAAGAACACTATCAAAAGGACAAAACGTCAACCAACAGATTGGGAAAGGATCTTCACCAACCCTAAATCCGACAGAGGGCTAATATCTAATATATACAAAGAACTCAAGAAAGTAGAACCCAGAGAAAAAAATAACCCCATTAAAAAGTGGGGTATGGAGCTAAACAAAGAATTTTCACATGAAGAACTTTGGAGAGCTGAGAAACACCTTAAGAAATGTTCAATATCATTAATCATTAGATAAATGCAAATCAAAATAACCCTGAGATTTCACTTCACACCAGTCAGAATGGCTAAGGTCAAAAACTCAGGAGACAGCAGGTGTTGGCGAGGATGTGGAGAAAGAGGACCACTCCTCCACTGCTAGTGGGATTGCAAGATGGTGCAACCACTTTGGAAATCAGTCTGACGGTTCCTCAGAAAACTGCGCATGACACTTCCGGGGGACCCTGTTATACCACTCCTGGGCATATATCCAGAGGATTCTTCAGGATACAATAAGGACACATGCTCCACTATGTTCATAGCAGCCTTATCTGTAGTATCCAGAAGCTGGAAAGAACCTAGGTGTTCTTCAATGGAGGAATGGATACAAAAAATGTGGTATATTTACACAATGGAGTACTATTCAGCCATTAGAAACAATGAATTCATGAAATTCTTAGACAAATGGATGGAGCTGGAGAACATTATACTAAGTGAGGTAACCCAGTACTCAAAAGATCAATCATGGTATGCACTCACTGATAAGTGGATATTAGCCTAGAAACTTTGAATGCCCAAGACATAATCCAAAATTAAATGATGTCCAAAAAGAATGGAGGAGTGGCCCCTGGTTCTGGAAAGACTCAGTGCAAGAGTATAGGAGAATTCTAGAACAGGGAAGAGGGAAGGGGTAGATGGAGGAACAGGGGGAGGGAAGAGGGCTTATGGGACTTGCGGGGAGTGGGGACCCAGAAAAGGGGAAATCATTTGAAATGTAAATAAAAAATATATCAATAAAAAGTAAAATCCTTTAAAAAAAAAAAAAGAAATGTGTAACCCAGGAAATGGCACTATTTCAAGGTAAGGCATTGTGGGAGTAGTGTGTCATTGTGGGTATGGGCTTTAAAACCCTCATCCTATCTCCCAGGAAGCCAGCCTTCTCCTGTATGCCATCAGAACAGGATGCAAAACTCTTAGCTCTTCCTACATCATGCCTGACTGGATGCTGCCATGCTTCCCCCTTGATAATAATGGGCTGAACCTCCAAACCTGTAAGTCAACCCCAATTAAATGTTTTTCTAATAAGAGTTGCCTTGGTCATGGTATCTGTTCACAGCATCAAAACAATAATTAAGACAGTAAAAATTGTGTGATAATACACTTCTATTTTCTTGCATTATTTGCCAAATTAGGGTATCTGAGCATTTAATTGCATAAACCTGCAATTAAATTAAAGGCCATAAAATATCGTGGAAGTATTTTCACATTCTAAGTGTAAATGTTTGTATGAAGAGATGAAAATTTGTTTCTTCTTAAATTCAAGTGATCCACACAGATTGCTTAGTAGAAAACTTTTGTGTTTGAAAAGTTTAGAAATAAAAAAGGGGGAAAGAACATTTAGTGAATAAAATTGTGATGGAATAGTGAAGGCTTATTCAATCATATACTATGTATATGCTCATAGTAGGTGGCTAGAGACCCTTAGAGACATAATAAAATTAAAGTTACAGTGAAAGACTAAGATACACAAAAATGTTTCACAAAAAAAATTACATGGTGTCTCCATCTTCCTTCTGATCCATACCTCTACTTGCAATCAGGATTTGTACCATTCTCCCCAGCCCACAGCTCTGCCTGTCTCTCAGGAGGTCTGCTCTCACAGGGAACAGCCAGGTGAGATACACATACCCCAATCCTCTGCCTGCTAGGACCCCAGCAAACCGAGATCTCTTATGCCTACTCCATCTTTTCAGAGCTCCATCTTTTTGCTGGCCCATACTTCTACCTGCAATCTTGAACTAATACCTTACTGCCTAGGCTAGAGCTCTGCCTGGGAGTCCTACTCCCACGTAAGAAAGCCAACTCCATCTTCTAGTCTACAGTGCTACCTGCAAACTAAGATCTACACTCACAACCAAGCCAACAGCTCTCCTTGTGTTTGGGTGGCTTGCTTCTACACAAGACTATAAATCCCAGCAGGTAACTACTCCCAGTGGGACTACAGGGCCAGCCAACCCCAGTGACAATCAGATGACTAAAGGTAAGAGCAAGAATGAAAATAACACAAACCAGTGCATCAACAGAACCCAGAACTGCTTCTATAGCCAATCGCTTTTTATCCTAATAAATCAGAATCACAAAAAGATAACCTTAAATAAAATATTAGGAAGATTATAGAGGCCTTTAAAAAGGGAATAAATAAACCCCTTACAAAAATAAAGGGAAATAGAATCCAATCTGTGAAAGAAATGAATAAAACTGCTCAAGACCTAAAAACAGAAATAGAAGCAATAGAGACAACAAGAATGGACACAACCCTGGAGATGCAAAACCTAGAAAAGAGAACAATAATTATAGGCCCCAGAGTCAACAACATAATATAAGACCTGGAAGAGAGAATCGCAGGTATAAACAATTCAATAGAAGAAAATGATGCATACAAACAAAACTCCAAAAGTAAAACATTCCTAACTCAAAATATCCAGGAACTCTGGGACACTATGAAAAGACCAAACCTAAGAATAATAGGAATATAATAGGGTAAAAATTCCCAGTTCAAAGGCATATAAAATATTTTCAAAAATCATAAAAGAAAACACCCCTAAACTGAAAAAAGAAAAGGCTATTGACATACAATAAACTTACAGAACACAGAATAGATTGGACCAAAAAAGGAAACTCTTCAACCACATAATAACTAAAACACAAAATGTTCAGAATAAAGAGGGTATATTAAAAGCAGCAAGGAAAAAGGAAATGTAACATATGAAGGTAAAACTATTAGAATTACACCTGACTTCTCAACTGAGATTCTAAAGATCCTAAACAGATGTCTTGAAGACCTTAAGAGACCACAGATGTCTCAGACTACTATAGCACGTAAAACTTTCAATCACCATGGATGGAGAAATGAAGATATTATTTGACAAAACCAAATGTAAGCAATTATCTTTCTACTAACTCAACTGAACAGAGGATGATAAAAAGAAAACACCAACACAAGAAAGGTAACTACACCAAAGAAACACAAAAAAATCATTTTATGGCAAAAAAAAAGAAAGGAAACACATGCACACAATACCACCATAAACAATAAAATAACAGGAACTAACAATCATTGGTCATTAATATCTCTCAACATCAATGGAAGCAATTCACCAATAAAAAAATAGGGTAAACAGAATAGATGTGTAAACAGTATACACAGTGCTGTATACAAGAAATATACTTTGGGAACAAAGATGGAATATAGAAAGCAGTCATCAATAGTCTCCCAACCAAAAAAAAAAAAGTCCATGACTAGTCCATTGAACCTATTTGCACTATGGGTTCAATGCAGAGTTCCACCAGACTTTCAAAGAAGACTTAACAACATTACTCTTCAAATTATTCCACAAAATAGAAACATAAGAAACACTACCCAAATCATTTTATGAAGCCACAATTACACTGATATCTAAAACACACAAAGACCCAACAAAGAAGGAGAAATTTAGACCAATTTCCCTTATGAATATTGATGCAAAAATACTCAATAAAATGCTTGCTAGGCATGTCGAAGAATACATCAAAAGGATCATCCACCATGATCAAGTTGGCTTCATCCCAAGGATTCAGAGATGGTTCAATTTACAGAAAACCATCAATGTAATCCACTATATAAACAAACTCAAAGAAAAAAAATGACATGATAATTTCATTAGATGCTGAGAAAGCATTTGACAAAATCCAACACCTCTTCATGATAAAAGTCTTGGAAAGATCAGGAATCCAAGGCCCATATCTAAACATAGTAAAAGCAATATACAGAAATCCAGTAGCCAACATGAAACTAAATGGAGAAAAACTTGAAGCAATCCCACTGAAATCAGGAACTAGACAAGGCTGTCCACTCTCTCCATTCCTGTTCAATGTAGTTCTCGGAAGTCTGAGCCAGAGCAATTAGACAACAAACGGAGGTCAAAGGGTTTCAGATTGGAAAGGGAGAAGTCAAAGTATCACTATTTGCAGGTGATAGGATAGTATACGTAAGTGACCCCAAAATTATACCAGAGAACTCCTAAACCTGATAAACAACTTCAGCAAAGTGACTGGATATAAAATTAACTCAAGCAAATCAGTAGCCTTCCTTTATTCAAAGGATGAACAGGCTGAGAAAGAAATTAGGGAAATGATACCCTTCTCAATAGCCACAAACAATATAAAGTATCTTGGTGTGACTCTAACCAAACAAGTGAAAGATCTGTATTACAGGAACTTCAACTCTTTGAAGAAAAAAATTGAAGAAGACATAAGAAGATGGAAAAATCTTCCATGCTCTTGAATTGGCAGGATTAATATAGTAATGATGAGAAGCGTGTACTAAAAGGAGCATGTCATGCCTGTCTCCTGAGGGGCCCTGCCAGAGCCTTACAAATACAGAGGCTACCTGAATATAACTAGCAACCAACTATTGGACTGAGCTTGGGGTCCCCAACAGAGGATCTGGAGGATGGTCCGGAGGAGCTGAAGGGGTATATAGCCCCATGGGAAGAACAATGACTTTGGACACCCAGACACCGCAAGACTCCCAGGGATTGAACCATCAACCAAGGGGTACACATAGTTCCAGCCAAAAAATGTGGCAGAGGAATGCCTTCTTGGGAATTACTGAGTGTAGTGGTCTTTCGTCTGGTAAAGGCTTAATAGAGGCCCCAATAAAGGGAAACTGACAGGGGGGAGCTGGGGGGAGGTAGGAGTGTGTTGAGTAGAGGGGCATGGAGGCAGGGGGTGGGAGGAGGGGTAGGGAATAGGTGGGGAGGGGGGCTTTTGGGAGGGGGAAATTGGGAAAGATGTTACCATTGGCAATGTAAATGAAGATACTCAATTTAAAAAATGATTAAAAAATGAATTGACAAATGGGACTTCATAAAATTACAAAGTTTCTGTAAGGCAAAGGACACTGTCAAGAGAATCAAACAGCAACCAACAAATTGGGAAAAGATCTTTACTAACCCTACGTCAGATAGAGGGCTAATATACAAGATATACAAAAAACTCAAGTTAGACTCCAGAGAGCCAAATAACCATATTAAAATTGGGGTATAGAGCTAAACAAAGAATTTTCACCTGAGAAATATCGAATGGCTGAGAAGGACCTAAAGAAATGTTCAAAATCCTTAGTGATCAGGGAAATTCAAATCGAAACAACCCTGAGATTTCACCTCACACCTCTCAGAATGGCTAAGATCAAAAACTCAGGAGAAAACAGGTGCTGGCAAGGATTTGGAGAAAGAGGAACACTCCTTCACTGCTGGTAGGGTTGCAAGCTGGTACAACCACTCTGGAAATCAGTCTGGTGGTTCCTCAGAAAAAAAGGGCATGGTAGTACCAGAGTACCCTGCTATACAACTACTGGGAATATACCTAGAAGATTCCCCAGCGTGTAAGAAGTACACATGCTTCACTGTGTTTATAGCAGACCTATTTATAATAGCCAGAATCTTGAAAGAACCCAGATATTCCTCAACGGAAGAATGGATACAGAAAATGTGGTATAGTTACACTGTGGAATACTACTCAGCTATTAAAGACAATGAATTCATAAAATTCTTAGGCAAGTGGGTGGAACTGGAGAATGTCATCCTGAGTGAGGAGACCCAATCACAAAAAAAAGCACACATGGTATGCACTCACTGATGAGCGGATATTATCTCAGAAGCTCAGAATACCCAAGAAGCAATTCACATATCAAATGATTGCCAAGAAGAAGGAAGGACAGGCCCCTGGTCCTCGAAAGGCTCAGTGCAGCAGTGTAGGGGAATACCAAGATTGGGAACTGGGATGGGGGTGATTGGGAAACAGGGGGAAGGGGGTTCCAAGGAAGGGGATCTTATTTGAAATGTAAATGAAGAATATATCGAATAAAAAAATCTCAGAAGATGGAAAGATCTCCCATGCTCATGGATTGGCAGGCTTAATATAGTAAAAAAGGCAATCTTGCCTAAAGCAATCTTCAGATTCAATGCAATCCCTCTCAAAATTCCAACTCAATTCTTCATAGAGTTAGAAAAATCAATTTCCAAATTTGTTTGAAATAACAAAAAAAAAAAAAAAAAAAAAAAAAAAAAAAACCAGGATAGCGAAAACTATTCTCAACAATAAAAGAACTTCTGGCAGAATCACCGTCCCTTACCTGAAGCTCAACTACAGAGCAATAGTGATAAAAAGCTGTATGGTATTGGTACAGAGACAGGCAGGTAGATCAATGGAATAGAAGTGAAGACCCAGAAATGAACCCACACACCTATGCTCACTTGATCTCTGACAAAGCAGCTACAACCATTGAGTGGAAAAAAGACAGCATTTTCAACAAAAACTGGGAGTCAATATGTAGAACAAGGAAAATTTATCCATTATCTCTGTGGACAAAGCTCAAGTGCAAGTGGATCAAGGACCGCCACATAAAGCCAGATACACTGAAACCAATAGAAGAGAAAGTGGGAAAGAGCCTGGAGCACATGGGCACAGAGGAAAAGTTCCTGATTAGAACACCAATAGCTTCTGCTGTAAGATCAAGAACTGACAAATGGGACCTCATAAAATTGCAAAGCTTCTGTAAGGCAAAGGACACTGTCAATAGGACAAAACAACAACCAAGAGATTGGGAAAAGATCTTTACCAATCCTACATGAGATAGAGGGCTAATATCCTGTATATACAAAGAACTCAAGAAGTTAGAACCAAATAACCCTACTAAAAGTTAGACTACAGAGAACCAAATAACCCTACTAAAATGGGGTACAAAACTAAACAAAGAATTCTCAACGTAGGAATACTGGATGGCTGAGAAACACCTAAAGAAATGTTCAACATTCTTAATCATGAGGGAAATGCAAAATTTTCCTCAGAAAATTGGAAATAGGTCTTCCTTAAGACGCAGCTATACCACTCTTGAGAATATACCCAAATAAAATTACCCACCATGCCACAGGGGTATGTGTTCCATGATGTCCACAGCAGCCTTATTTGTGATAGCCAGAAGCTGGAAACAACCTAGAAGTCTCATGACAGAAGAATGGATACAGAAAATGTGGTTCATTTACACAATGAAATACTACTCAGCTATTAGGAACAAGGGCTTCCTGAATTTTGCAGGCAAATGGATGGAACTAGAAAATATCATCCTGAGTGAGGTAACTCAGATACAAAATACATGCATGGTTTGTATTCACTAATAAGTGGATTTTTTTCTTAGTCAAAAAAAAAAAGAAGAAGAAAAGTACAGAATATCCAAGATACAGTGTACAGAACTCAAAAAGGTCAAAGAGCTGAAGTCCCACTTGGGAGGGAGAACAAAGCAACCATAAGTGAAGAGGGAGGGAGGGAGGGACATTGCAGTGTAAGTGGACAGGGCAGGGGAGAGGAGGAAAGCGAACCTGATCTGACACTGAGGGAGGGAAAAGGACTGAAGTCCTGGGGGCCAGCAGAAAAATGGAAACAGGCAACCTCAGGAGATAGGAGGATGGGGAGACCTCCAGAATGCACCAGAGACCTGGGACATGAGAGACTCACAGGGCTAAAGGGGAATGACCCAGATGAAATGCTTAACAGTAGGGAGAGGGAACTTACACAGATTACCTCCAGAAGAAAGACAGGGCTTCAAATGAGGGAGAGGGAGGTCTTCTCACAGTCATAACTCTGACCCAGAGTGTGGGGGGCACCCAAGGGGTGCCCACCCTCTCAGAGAAGAAGGGGATGGAGAATGGAACGACAGACTACTGTGAGGTGGGGACCAGGTGGGAGGTCAGAGATTGCCATGCAAAAAAGTAAAATAGGGACAGATATATAATTACAGATAATCTTGCTTAACAAGAACAGCAATAGAGTGTGTACAAGAAAAGAGAAACTCAAATCATATGTAGAATATATTAGTTTACTGTGGTCCGTAGAACCATGTAAGGATAGCTGGGAATGTAAATATAGTTACCCATATCTCCATCAGTGTCAAAATAGTTTAAGGTTATGTGGTTTGATGGCATCTTTTCTAGAGCTACAAACTGATAAGAAAAATAACTCTGTGCATAGGAGTATATTTTTCATTTAAGAGACTTTATTCTTTAAATCGATCCTAGTTTACTGAAAACTTAGCAACTAGTTCAAAAATTTCCTGTCAGTACTGTAGTCAGAGTTCTCTAGAGAAACAGAACTGAATATATTTGTTGTAACATATTAGATTATAATCATATGTACTATATTATTAATTGTATAAAACATAGTTAATTTATTTTTTTCTTAATTTTTTTATTCGATATAATTTATTTACATTTCAAATGATTTCCCCTTTTCTTGCCCCCCCACTCCCCGAAAGTCCCGTAAGCCCCCTTCTCTTCCCCTGTCCTCCCTCCCACCCCTTCCCAGTTCCCCGTTCTGGTTTTCCCGAATACTGTTTCACTGAGAAAAGAAACTGGGGAAGACCCTTGAGGACATCGGTACAGGGAGAAAGTTTCTGAACAGAACACCAATAGCGTATGCTCTAAGAGCAAGAATTGACAAATGGGACCTCATAAGGTTACAGAGTTTCTGTAAGGCAAAGGACACCATCAAGAGGACAGATCGGCAACCAACAAATTGGGAAAAGATCTTCACCAATCCTACATCAGATAGAGGGCTAATATCCAATATATATAAAGAACTCAAGAAGTTAGACTCCAGAAAACCGAACAACCCTATTAAAAAATGGGGTACAGAGTTAAACAAAGAATTCTCACCTGAAGAACTTCGGATGGCGGAGAAGCATCTTAAAAAATGCTCAACTTCATTAGGCATTAGGGAAATGCAAATCAAAACAACCCTAAGATTTCATCTTACACCAGTCAGAATGGCTAAGATTAAAAATTCAGGAGACAGCAGGTGTTGGAGAGGGTGCGGAGAAAGAGGAACACTCCTCCACTGCTGGTGGGGTTGCAAATTGGTACAACCACTCTGGAAAGCAGTCTGGCGGTTCCTCCGAAAACTGGGCACCTCACTTCCAGAAGATCCTGCTATACCACTCCTGGGCATATACCCAGAGGATTCCCCACCATGTAATAAGGATACATGCTCTACTATGTTCATAGCAGCCCTATTTATAATTGCCAGATGCTGGAAAGAACCCAGGTATCCCTCAACAGAAGAGTGGATACAAAAAATGTGGTATATCTACACAATGGAGTACTATTCAGCCATTAGAAACAATGAATTCATGAAATTCTTAGGCAAATGGATGGAGCTAGAGAACATCATACTAAGTGAGGTAACTCAGACTCAAAAGGTGAATCATGGTATGCACTCACTAATAAGTGGATATTAACCTAGAAAACTGGAATACCCAAAACATAATCCACACATCAAATGAGGTACAAGAAGAAAGGAGGAGTGGCCCCTGGTTCTGGAAAGACATAGCTAATTTATATTAGTGTAGTATAAATAATGTATATATTATATATAGTTGCATAGTATATAAATATTTATAGTATATTGTTAAATATATTTATAGTATATAAATATATAATATGCTATGTATTATAATATATTGTTAAATACAATTTTATTCATATATATATATATATATATATATATATGTCCAAGGTTCATTTACTCTGCTGCTCCTGTATGATATTGATGCAGCCCATCTATTGCAGTTAGTTACCACGCTGAAACACAACCATTAGTTAAACCCAATGTTCAGAAACCTATGAAAGACATTTGTCCTTTCTTCTTCATCTATTTATTTACACAATACAAACAAAAATAATACAAACATAAATATACTGCTCTCCCATAAATGTGTCAGTAATATTGCTAATAAAGAGATTTCAAAATTACAAAGCCATAATTTTATCATACTTTAAAAAACATTTTTGGCGATTACTTCATAGTATCAAATAACCAGCCCATGCTCTAGTTTCTCCAATCATCTCCAATGTATTTGCACAGCTGATTTGAGTCAGGGTCAGAGCCAAACCTGTACCTTGTACTTCTAATATCAGTATGGACTCAAGGATACTTATTTTAGTTACAGAAATGCCTCTTATTCTCTCCCTCCAAGTTTTCAAGCTTTGGCTGTTAAACATTTTCTTTTGTTTGTAGTTGGGTACTATTTCTTTTTTACATAACCTCACTGTTATTTTATTAAATGTGTTTTACAGGTTTTACTTTCTGCCACCATACGGCACTCCAGGTTCATCTTAAATATTGTGTGCACTGGTCTTAAAATCAGTTCTTTCCCAAGCCAAGCTGGTTGATTCCAAATACTCCGGGCATGTTCATTGTCTCTGAGGTGCCATTGCTTCAAGGTCCCCATGGCTGACAAAGCAAGGAAGTGTTTGGGACACTAGAGAGATGGTTCAGTACTTAAGAGTACTTACTAGTCTTCCAGAGGACCTGAGTTAAGTTCCTCACATCTACATGGTGGCTCACAACCCTATGTAACTCCAACTCCAGAGAACTTAACACCAGTGATCTCTACAGGAACAGGTACTCACATATATACACACAGAAAGAAAAAAAAGAAAGAAAGAGACAGACAGACAGACAGACAGACAGACAGACAGACAGACAGACAGAGAAACAAAGAAACAAAGTGAAAGAAACATACATTTAAAAACAGAAATAAAATATATTGGTTTATACTCTGATAATGTAATTACCAATAAATATCAAGAGTTACATTGTTGGAAAAATAAAATAAATAAAATTACACAATATTCTTGATTCATTTATAAAGATATACGCACAGAATCACAAAATTTCACAGTCTATAACTAGTTATAAATTTAAATAGGCTAAACATTTTATTATATTTTAATTTTTTATACATATTTTTGCAGTCTGAGGTAAGTTGGAATTAAGTGTCCATGGAAGCCAGAGGCACTGGATCTCCAATATGTAGACTTACAGCAGTTTGTGAACAATCAAAATCAAACATGGGTGCTTGACTCTGAAACAAGACATGAAGTTGTTCTCTACCTCTAGCCCATGACCCAATTCCAAAATTTTTTTTAAATAAACATGCAAAAAAGAATAAAAATTACAGTGTACACACCGGTGTTTCTCCCATGGCCCACTTCAAGTCTTCAGATATGTGCAGTTGTTGACTCTTTGGGAAATGGGGGAAGTAACCTCCTATTTTCACCTTTAGTCCAAAGCCTTGAGGGAAATTCCAAATGTTGAAAATCTCATATTCTGCACACAGGTTTTCTCTGAGATTCATGTTCACCAATTCTCCGACGGGATTAGTAAATACCCTCTTCTTCAGCAATGAAGCAATCTAAATGAGATACATCATTAGATGATTACATATGCCAACCCACTAAGGCAAAATGACATAGTGAATGTCCAATAATTCATAATAAATTACAGAAATGCAACAGTATTGAAGGTGTGCTACCTAGTGAAATACAAGATATCTCATGGGTAAAAACATATTTATACTTCATTTGTATTTCATGACAGAAATTGACAGAACAAATGCTTACCAACTATTGAGTAACATAATGACAGAGATGTGAACATTTATTACTTATATGAAAACAGTCAAATAGAAGCCATCAAATCGAAAAAGAGGGGGAGTTCTGGACATTGTTGAGAGGAAGACAGGTGCTTTTAAAATCATGTAAATACAGCACACATATAAAAAATTTAATAAAAAGAAAGTCTGTATAATTGTTTGTATAATTAATTGACATTTCATGAAATAATTATGCATGACATTGACTAAGGTGAGTTCTATTTTTAAGAAAAAATCTACTTGTCACTGAAAGATTTTATGATAAAAAATCCAGTTATTATTTAAAATATTAAATTAATTCGGCAAAAAAATGAGAAATATTCTAACAAAAAATATTCTTCCTATAAAAATGTTGTCATACATTGAATGTTAATGTTGTCCAGTTTATATAGCCACAAAAAATTATGTTAGGGAGTTTTAAGTTATAGAAATCCCAGTAATGAGAGTAGTCTCTGACAAATTTATAGCATCATTTGAGCCATTTAAAAATAACAAAGTATGATAGAAAGTAAGATACTTTACCTTCTGACAATCATAGAATACTCCTATGGGTTCTTCTGTTTCCTGAGACTCTACTTGTTGAAGAATGGCTTCATGGTAAGTGTGGGCCACAGCATACACAGCATTGTATAAATTGTAACCTTCTTCACTCAGGACCATATCAAAATTATGCTGGGATAACCATTCCAATGAAGTGTTGAAAGAATAATGATTCATTGAACTATAGTTGGTATTGGAACCTGAACAATTAAAATAATTCCACTTCTGTCTCATTTGAGAAATATCTACTGGATATTTAGAAGTGTTCATTGTTTCCATAAAGTTTCTAAATTTAGAAATCTCAACATGATGCTGTGCAAAAGTGAGAGTCCCATGGAAGGCATCAAGGGTGAAATCTCTTTTACGTGTGATGACATCCCATTGTGAGGTGGTGACCCAGATTCTCTGTACATCTAAATATACCCATCTTCTGAAGCTGGCTTCTAGGGTAGAGTTCATTTCACCATAAATGATAACAACCTTTGCTGAAGATGTTATGATTCGAGTATCATATATTTCAGCCCTTGTCATGTATGTCTGCATGCTATCAGGGATCATATTCACAAAGGCTAAACAGACTCCATTTCTATGCATCTCTTTTCTTAAATCCAAGAGAAACTGAGTTCCCTGGTCATTATCCAAAATGAGCAACCCTATCCAGTTCCATGTAAAATAAACCATTAAAGAGACCATGGCATGAGGTAAACATGTATCCTTGTGTGCTATCTGGTAGACATGGGGAAATCGGACATTGTCACTCAGGATAGGATGAAACGGTCCAAAGAAAATCTGAAGGATGAAGAACAGAGGAACCAATGTGAGTAATATGATTGGCTGGAAGTCCATTCTCAGCTATGAGTTATGTTACTTACCTTCCAGAACTCCTCCAAAGGACGATAAGTTTACCCTGTAAATGTTCTGTATTATTCCTATTGGATTCTATAATATTTATCTGAATATAATATTTATCTGAATGTTCAATAAAACTTTTGCTTATTTTTCCAGTTCATTCATTCTCATGATATAAACTTTACTGTCCTGTCAATATCTGATTCCTTAGTACTTTAGAATATAAAGACAAGCACATCCAGACCCATGCCCATTCGTTCTCTGTGGGAACCTGGGATTGGCACAGACAAACTGTTAACTCTTCTTTTCCCAGAGATCCTCACCTTTGGAGAACTGGAAAAGAGTTCCAATTTTAAAGATGTAGTCCATGATGGTCCTGTAAGTCCTATGTCACATCCAGGCAAGTTACACACATAATTTGAAATTTTTTTATTTTTTTGTGGTAAATTTATTTCATCAATTATTTCCAATGTATCAAAACACATGTCAACAGGGAAGGTAAATATCAAAGACATGTTGGGTAAAAGGTAGGGGTTCCTGTTAATCTCATCAGTAGCAAAAAGCAGTATAAGAATAAACTCATATTTCCATGTTGGTATTCTAAAAAAAAAAAAAAAAAAGCACAGTAGCATTATGGAAGATGTTGCAGACATGAAATATTCAAATCAATTGAAGTAATATTTACACTATATCCCCTAAATATTTCTTCTTAAATTCTATCAGCCATAATATAAAGGCATAGAAGAAGAGATCTTTAAAGCTGAAATTATTTTCAGAATTCATCAAAATAGATGACTCTTATATGAGATATTTTGAGTTAATGAAAATTCATAAAGTGCTTGTTTGATCTCTGAATTCCATCCATGAACTAGAACACAACATAAGACATCCAGTTTGCTATATATTATTCTTTCAATTCTCATTCTAGAGAAAAATAAAAAAATGTGACTTGAATCACAACTGTCTTTTCTTCAGAGATTAGTTTGATCATATATTCAAACAGCATGGATTCAAAACTCCATTCATATGAAAAGACTATTTGTAATTAGTTATGAGAATTTTGTAGTCAACAACATTTATTGGCCATATTAGCTGAAGTTCTGGCTGGGTACATATATATTTCAGAGTGGTTTCAAAAGAGGGTTTATTAGCACTATACATTACTAGTGCATTTGGTCCTTTTAATTTTCTCCTGTCTGCAACTGAGATCTTCAGGGAATCTCCATTTATCAAATCTGATCTTTGTTACTTTGGAAAAATTCCAAAGCCTTTTTCTTCTTTCCTGTTAACAAAAACATAGAGCCTCTCTTCCAAACAGCATATCCTTAATTCAGCAATCTGATGTCACAAAAAGTATGGATCGATTAAATCCAACACCCCCCCAGGCCATTTTTTAAGTCCTGAGCTATTTTGTCGTGTTTAAAAGTGAGTACACCATACTATTATAATCATTTCACTTATGAGTACCTTCATTTTGATAATATAAAACAATTAATATTATTTTTTGAGACAGGGTTCCTTTGCATAGGGCAGACTGACTTGAATTTGTTCTGTAGGTTAGGCAAGCCTCGAACTCTCAAGGAACCTACCTGTCCCTGCCTTTGTCTCCCAAGTATTCAGATCGAAGGCCTGGATTTATTTCCTTATTTATTTATTTATTTATTTATTTAGGTATACATTTATTATCTATGTATGCTTTAAAATATTTATATCAATTTCCATTTCTTTCATCTTTTGGAAATTAAAATCTATGTAAATAAATATCCTACATCCTCTGTTCCCTTTCTATAAATTAATTTAATATTTTTCTCTTTATTTGACTTCATTCAAATTGTCTTTCATTTGTTGAGGGTTTTTGACTTGAACCATGTGCCATTTGCTAGACTGAGCTGTCACCAGTTTCCACATGGGAGTCCACGTTCAAGGAAACCAGCTGCTTAAGGTAGCATTGACACCTTAATTCATGTTATTCTCTATAATTCTTTTGACTGCAGGGTGTATGAAGCCCCACTCTCTGCTCTCTGTGCAGAAGGACTTTGCCTGCTTCACTGCACAGCTAGGGCTTTCCACATTTGCAAGATTAGGCTGCATCTCTACAGCAACACACAGCAGCACCCTAGAAGAGACCAGGCTGGCTTTTGAGTCTGACAATTTGAAGCTTAAGAGTTCTGACATTTGCCAATCGGTTTGGGGTTGGAGACATAGCTGTATTTTAGTCTACTCTTCAACGCCAGTAATCACTTCCTGGAATCATGTGTACGAAACCAGCATACATAATATTCCCGGACTCTCCCTTACCACCTCACAAGATTTAGGAAAAACCCAACCTTTCAAATGAACTATTTCTCCCCATCTTTCTAGTCTTACAGAGACAGCACACATTTTAATTGGAGTATCTGAAAACAATTTTGTTAAATGTGAGTTCTTAATAGCTTCTCGGCCTTTTGGCTAAGATCAAGTGTAAATGTGAATTCTTGCCCCCACAATGTTTTGGGAATTTGCTGTAGTTCATATTTAATATCAAGCTGGGGGGGTGGGTTCTATGCAGCCTTTGAACATTCAGTTCCCAGATGAAAGACACACACCTTTAGTTTTACAATAACTGTTTATACCACTAGAGCTGGGAGGATATCTATGCTCTAAACTGTTAGAATTTACTTTCCCATCAATAATCATGTTCCATCTGGGCATATCTTAGATCCAAATGACTGGCACTCATGGTCAATTTCAGTCCTATGCCATGTAACATTGTCCTCTCAACACCTTCTCGCTATTCTTCTTATGATCTCTCTTTATGCCCCCAAACCCAGGCACTCAAATCTGGCCTATCTCTCTTCTGCTATAAGTATCCTTATTCACCAGTCAGGTCTAAATTAGGAGGCAGGGTTACCTAGAATCCCTTGGGTCTACTTTAGAATTATCTCATTCCTGTAGGACAACCAGGCCTTGGGAGCTAGTATTTAGCATCACAATACACTATTAGAAGACCAAATCTGAACAGAACTCCATGACAAATCAAGCCTCAGCAGATACCAGAAGATCAAAAAAAAAAAAAAAAAAAAAACCTTGCATCTTATCAGAACACCATGAATTAAAGGTGGACAGAAACAGCAGAAAGCACACAAACTCATGGAAATTAAATAACTTTATACTCATTGAAAAATTTATCAAGGAAAAATTAAATGAAAGAGTTTCAAAAATTCAATGAAAATTAAGGCACAAATACCCAAACTTATGGGAAAAAATGAAAGCACTGCTAAGAGAAACGGTCACTAAATGCCTTCACAAAGAAATTAGACAGCTCTCATACTAGCAATTTAATAGAACACCTGAAATCTCTAGAAAAAAGAAGTGAACACACCAAGAAAGAGTAGACAGGGGTTTTCATCAGTCCCTGAGCTGACCCTCTGACACAGGGCCATACCCAAATAGCCCCTGGAGAGAAGGAGTGCAGACAAGCCTGTGAACTGAGGAAAAACTACCACTGCTACTCAGAGGGACCCGCCAAGAACCGTCAGGACACAGGAACCTAGGAGCAGCCTGGGACAGGAGACTTCCAGTTTCTGTTTACACCCAGAGCTGATCCTGTGTCACAGCACTACACACACAAATACAATCATGGAACACCTGGCCTCCCAGGAGAACTGACACACCAACGAGCACAGGTAAGACCACCACTTCTCTTCAAATTCCTGGCCCAAGAGGCATCCTCCCAGAGCCATCAGTACCCAGGTACCAAGAAACACCTGAGGACAGGATCCTTCTGGTTTCTCTCTGAACCCCAGAGCTGACTCTGTACCACAGCACTTCATACTCAAATTCCTCTCAGAGATATCTGGTCTCCAAGGAGCACTGACACAGAGGCTTGCAAGAGGGACAAGCCACAGTCAGAGACAAGAAGAACAGCTAACACCAGAGATAACCAGATGGAGAGAGGGAAGGAGAAGTACCTACAGAATAGAAACCAAGGCTACTCAGCATCATCAGAACCAAGTTCTCACACCACAGTGATCCCTGGATACCCCAACACACCAGAAAAGCAAAACTCTGATTTAAAATCACATCTGATATAGGGGAATACTAGGACAGGGATGCAGAAGTGGGTGGGTTGGTGAGCCTTGGGAGGATGGATTGGATAGAGGTCTTTCAGTGGGGAAACAAGGAAAGGAATTTTTATTTAAAATGTAAATAAATAAAATAGCCAATGAAAAATAAATAAATAAAATCACATCTCATGATGCTGATAGAGGACTTTAAGAAGGACATAAATTATACCCTTAAAGAAATACATGAGAACACGGGTCACAGAAAGAGAAGCTCTTAAAAAGGAATCACAAAAATCCCTTAAAGAATTGAAGGAAAACAAAATGTACCAGGTAAAGGAATTGAACAAAACTATCCACAATCTAAAATTGGAAATAGAAACAATAAAGAAATACAAGCATCACCAACAGAATACAAGAGATAGAAGAGAGAATCTCAGGCACAGAAGATACCATAGAAAACATGGGCAAAGCAGTCAAAGAAAATGCAAAATGCCAAAAGCTCCTAACCCAAAACATCCAGGAGATCCAGGACACAATGAGAAGATCAAACCTAAGGTTAATAGGTATAGAAGAGAATAGCCATTCCCAACTTGAAGGGCCAGTAAATATCTTCAACAAAATTATAGAAGAAAACTTCCCTAACCTAAAGAAAGAGATGCACATGAACATAAAAGAAGCCTACAGAATTCCAAATGGATTGTACTAGGAAAGAACGTCCATAACATAATATTAAAAGTACCATATGCACAAAAACCAGAAAGAATATTAAAATCAATAAGGGGAAATATCAAGTAATATATAAAGGCAGTCCTATCAGAATTACACCTGACTTCTGACCAGAGACTATGAAAGCTAGAAGATGCTTGGCAGATTGCATACAGACTTCAGAGAACACAAATGCATACGAAATCTACTATACCTGCAAAACTCTCAATTACCATAGATGATAAAGCCTAGATATTCCATGACAAAATCAAATTTACACAATATCTTTTCCACAAATCCAGCCCTACCAAGGATAATAGATGAAAAACACAAATACAAGGAGAGAAACTACACCCTAGAAAAAGTAAGAAAGTAAGATTCTTTCAACAAACCCAAAAGGAGATAGTAACACAAACTTAAAAATAACATCAAAAATAACAGGAAGCAACAATCACTGTTCCTTATTATCTCTTAACATCAATGGACTCACTTCCCCAATAAAAAGGCATAGACTAACAGACTGGATACTTAAACAGGACCCAGCATTTTGCTGCTTTCAGAAAATGCACCTCAGTGTCAAACACAATCACTAGCTCAGAGTAGAGGGCTAAAAAACAATGTTCCAGGCAAATGGTCCCACGAAACAAGCTGGAGAAGCCATTCTAATATCAGATAAAATTGAATTTCAACCAAAAGTCATCAAAAAAAGATAAGGAAGGACACTTCATATCTATCAAAGGAAAAATCTACCCATTCATCAAGGGAAAATTCTGACCATCTATGCTCCAAATATAAGGGCACCCACATTCATAAAAGAAACTTTACTAAAGTTCAAAGCACACATTTTACCTCAAACAATAATAGTGAGAGATTTCCACACCCTACTTTCATCAAAGGACAGATCATGGAAACAAACACTAAACAGAGATACAGTGAAACTAACAGAAATTATGAACCAATTGGATTTAACAAATATCTATACATTTCATCCTAAATAATAGAATATACCTTCTTTCAGTACCTTTTGGTACCTTCTACAAAATGAACTAAAGAATTGGTCACAAAACAGACCTCAACATATATAAGAAGATTGAAATAATCCCATTCAAACAATCAAATCACCACTAACTAAGGCTGGTTGTTAATAGTAACAAAAACAACAGAAAGCCCATATACACATGGAAGCTGAACAATACTCTACTCAATGATAACTTAGTCAAGAGAGAAATAAAAAAGAAATTAAAGACTTTTTTATAATTTAATCAAAATGAAGGTAAAACATACAAACTTATAGGACAGAATGAAAGCAGTGCTAAGAAGAAAACTCATAGTTCTGAGTGCCTCCAAAAAGAAACTGGAGAGAGCATACACTAGCAACTTTACAGCACATCTGAAAGCCCGAGAAGAAATAGAAGCAAATGCACCCCAGAGGAGATGTCAGGAGATAATCAACCAAGTAGAAACAAAAACAACTATACAAAGAATCAACAAAACCAGGAGCTGGGTCTGAGAGCAAATCAACAAGATAGATAAACCTCTAGCCAGACTAACCAGAGGGCACAGAGACAATATCCAAATAAATAAAATCAGAAAGCAAAAGAGAGATATAAAAAACAGACACTGAGGAAATCCAAAAAAAAAAAAATCATCAGATCCTACTTCAAAAGCCTATACTCAACACAACGGGCAAATCAGGATGAAAGGGGCAATTTTCTAGACAGATACCAAATACCAAAGTTAAATCAGGAACAGAGAAACCATCTAAACAGTCCCATAACCCCTAAATAAACAAAAGTAGTAATTAAAAGTCTCCTAACCAAAAAAGCCCAGCACCAGTTGGGTATAGTTCAGAACTGATCACACACTTTGTACTCACTGATAAGTAGATATTAGCCCCAAAACTCCAAATACCCAGATACAACTTACAGACCACATGAAGCTCAAGTAGAGAGAAGAACAAAGTGTAGGTACTTTGGTCCTTCTTAGAAAGGGGAACAAAATACTCACAGGAGCCAATATGGGGACAAAGTACAGAGCAGATACTGAAGGAAAGGCCATCCAGAGACTGCCCCACCTGGGGTTTCATCCCAGACACAGTCCCAAACACTGACACTATTGTGGATGCTAGAAAGGCTTTCTGAAAGGAGCCTGACACAGATGCCCCTGAGAGGCCCTGCCAGAGCTGTACAAATGCAGACTTGGATGCTCACAACCAACCATTTCCCTGAGGGTGGGGTCCCCAGGGGAGGAGTTAGAGAAAGGACTGTAGGAACCTCATAGGAAGAACAATAGCGTCAACCAACCGGACCCCCCAGAGCTCCCAGGGACTAAGCCACACATGGCTCTGGCTGCATATGTATCAGTGTATGGCCTTGCAGGCATCAATGGGAGGAGAGGTCCTTGGTCCAATGAAGGATCAATAGATGCTCCAGTGTAGGTGAATAGAGGGCAGGGAGGCAGGAGTGGATGGGTGGGTGGGTAGATGAAAACCCTTACAGAAGCAGTGGAAGAGGGAATGGGATAGGGGGTTTCTGGGAGGGGAAACAGGGGTAAGGGGATAACAGTTGAAATGTCAATAAATTTAAAATTAAATTTGATAAAATGGTAGGCAGCAGGAAGTAATCAAAGGGCATAAATCAATCAAATAGGAACAAAGAGAACAATACAAAGAATCAACAAAAGGAAGAGTGGGTCCATTGAGAAAATTAAAACAATAGATAAGCCCTTAGCAAAACTAACTCAAAGGCACAGAGACAGTATCCAAATTAAGAAAATTAAAATGAAAAAGGAGAGATAACAACAGAAAGTGTGGAAATTAAAAAACTCATTAGGTCTTACTTCTGAAGCTTGGACTCCACCAAATTGGAAAATCTAAATGAAAGGGGTGATTTGCTACACAGAAACCACTTAACAAAGTTAAATCAAGATCAGGTAAACTATATAAACTGTCCTATAACACCTAAGGAAACAGAATGAGTAATAAAGTCTCCCATCCAAGAAAAGCCCAGGAACAGATAGTTTTAGCCCACAATTCTACTAAACGTTCAAAGAAGTGCTAATGCAAATATTCCTCAAATGATTCCACAAAATAGAAACAGAGATAAAATTTTCAAATTCATTCTATGAGGCCAGGGTCACACTGATACCTTAACAAACAAGCACAAAAAAAGAATCAGCAAAGAGAAAATTTCAGACTAATCTCACTTATCAATATTGATGCAAAATTACTCGATAAAATATTTGCAAACAAAATACAAGAACACATACATAACATCATCTACCATGATCAAATAGGCTTCATTTCAGTGATGTGGGGTGGATCAATATATGCAAATCCATCACTGTAACTCACTATAAAACAAATTGAAATAAAATGGACTTCAAAGCAGCAGAAACAGCAGAAAGTTCACATACATATGGGTGATGAACAACGCTGTACTGGATGATCACTTGGTCAAGGAAGAAATAAAGAAACTTAAGACATTTTAGAATTTAAGGAAAATAAAGACACAACATACCCAAACCTAGGGGATACAATGAAATCAGGGATAATAGGAAAACTCATAGTTTTGAATGCCCCAAAAAGAAATTGGAGAAAGCATACACTAACAGCTTGGTAGCACAAGAGGCGAATGGACAAAAAAGGAGTAGATGGCAGAAAAAAAAAAAAAAAGAAAACTCCAGGCTGAATTCAATCAAATAGAAACAAAAAGAACTATACAAAGAATCAACTAAACCAGGATCTGGTTCTTTGAGAAAATCAACAAGATAGATAAACCCCTTAGCCAGACTAGACAAGCTGCCATCTTTCCCTATTCATTTAATATAGTATAGAACTTCAAGTTCTATCTAGAGCAATTAGACAACAAAAGGGGGACAAAGGGATAGAAATTTAAAAGTAAGAAGTCAAAATATCACTATTCTCAGATGATATGATAGTCTACTGAAGTGTCCTAAAAAAAAATTGCACGAGAGAACTCTGAAAGCTGATAAATAACTGAACCAAAGTAGCTGAATATAAAATTAACTCAAACAAATCAGAAGTCTTCCTATACTCAAAGGGTAAATGGGCTGAGAAAAAAATTAGAGAAACAACACCCTTCACAATAGCCACAAACAATACAAAGTATCTTGGTGTGACTCTTACCAAACAAGTGAAAGAAAGGTCTGTACAACAATAACTTCACGTCTCCGAAGAAAGGAATGACAGAAACCTCAGAAGACGGAAAGAAGATGGGTTATTAGGAATAATACAGCAAAAAATGGCTATCTTGTCAAAGTTAATAGAAAGATTCAATGAAATTCCCATCAAAATTCCAACCCAATTCATAGAGTTAGAAAGAGTAATTCTTAAATTCACTTGGAATAACAAAAGAAACCAGGATAGTGAAAACTAAATTCAACAATTAAAAAGCTTCTGGGGGAATCACTATCCCTGATGTCAAGCTGAAATACAGAGAGATAGTGATTAAAAACTGCATAGTATTTATTTTATATAGTTTATTTTGGCTAATATCCAAAATAAACAAAGAACTCAAGAAGTTAGATTCTAGAGAACCATGTAAGCCAATTTTTAAAAATGGGGTACAGAGCTAAACAAATAATTCACAGCTAAAGAATCCCAAATGGCTGAGAAGCACCTAAAGAAATGTCCAACATCTTTAATCATCTTGGTAATGCAAATCCAAACAACCTTGAGATTGTACAGTGACTACCAGGTAGATCAAGAAAATAGAATTGAAGACCCAGAAATGAACCCACACACCTATGGTCACTTGTTCTTTGACAAAGGTGCTAAAACCATCCAGTGGGGGAAAAAAAGACAGCATTTTCAAGAAATGATGTTAGTTCAACTGGCAATCAAAATGTAGAAGAATGCAAACTGATTCATTCTTATCTCCCTGTACAAAGCTCAAGTCCAAGTGGATCAAGGACTTCCACATAAAAACAGATACACCAAATTTAATCAAAAAGAAAGGGAGGAAGAGCCTCCAGCACATGGGACAGGGGAAAAGTTCCTGAACAGAACACCAATCAACAATCTGATCAACAATCAACAAATAGGACCTCATAAATATGTAACGATTCAGTAAGGCAAAGGACACTGTCAATAGGACAAAATGGCAAGCCACAGATTGGAAAAAGATCTCTACCAATCCTACTTCTGATAGAGGGCTAATATCCAAAATAAACAAAGAACTCAAGAAGTTAGATTCCAGAGAACCATGTAACCCAATTTTTAAAAATGGGGTACAAAGCTAAACAGAGAATTCACAGCTAAAGAATCCCAAATGGCTGAGAAGCACCTAAAGAAATGTTCAACATCTTTAGTCATCTGGGTAATGCAAATCCAAACAACCTTGAGATTCCACCCTATACCAGTCAGAATGGCTAAGTTCAAAAACTCAGGTGACAGCAGATGCTGGCAAGGATGTGGAGAAACAGGAATACTCTCCATTGCTAGTGGGACTACAAGCTAGTAAAATCAGTCTGAAAATCAGTCTGGCAGTTCCTGAGAAAATTGGAAATTTTTATTCTGAAGACCCAAATATACATCAATGCAATCCACCATATAAACAAACTAAAAAAACCATAATCAGCTCATGCTAAAAATTATTTTATAAAATTTAACACATTTTCTCATAAATGTTTTAGAGCAATTATGGAAATAAGGGACATATGTAAAAAATAATAAAGCCAAATTAGACTAAGCCTATAGCCAACATCATGTTAAAAGGAATCACAAAGCAATTCCAGTAAAATCAGGAACAAGACAATGCTTCTCACTTCTATCATATTTATGCATCATACTTCTTGAAGTTTTAACTAGAGAAATAAGACAATAAATCAAGGAGAAAAATGATGGAAAGAATGAAGTCAAAGTATCTCTATTTGCAGATGATATGATAGTGCATCTCAGTGACTCAAAAAATACAATTAGGGAATCCTTTCCAGAAACGTGAAGATACTGTGATGCAGCCTCTTTATACTAATCTCTTGCTAGTGGTGTGGATTCTGTTTTCATGTCAGATCATCAGACGCTGTGCAATGACAACACTCAACATAAGGAGATTCATGAGGAGGCAGGCTCTCTTACCTTATATCTCAGTGAACTGGCATCTATCATAACAAATACACACTACAATGAAATGCATTTGAAAATATTAAAATAATGATTTTAAAGAGAGAAAATTTTCTGTAGTTTATAATTTCAGAGGAAAGAACATAACAGTTTTCTTATTCATGACATTTAGGCAGGAAGTGGAGAAGGTAATGATTTACCTAAAATCAATGAGAGTGTTATAAAAATCTTCCTCTACAAATTCCCGAGACAGGAAAAGAAAAAAGTAACAGTCAGTTCTCATATCTCCATCATCATCTGCATTGTACTTTATTCTCCAAAAGCAACTGATGTCTGTCAAACCACACAAGATGTGAGAAATCTTCAGAAGCAATAAGGACACAATGAGAGCACACTGCTCCCTCATGTCTTCCAGTATCTAAGACTGAGCAGAGGTGAAAACAGTTCCTCATGCAGACAAACATAACACACACACACACCTATGTGCCTCTTTTATGACAGTGAATGACTCGGTGGAGGAGGGCACAATTAAACTCCCTATTTCCCTCATGCAAAGGTTGTGTCATACTCCCTAGATACATCTGAACTATTCTGGCCTCGGGATCTGGATATGAGGTCTGCAGTATTTTTCAAGACTAGTAAGAAAACATGTTATGAAGGCCATGCACTCCAGCCCTGGGTGCCATAATTTCATCCATGTCCATGACATGAATGCCCCAAGGACAATATTCTCTTGAGCAACATTGGTCCCCAACCTGTGTCAACATCCATTTGCATGAATAACATTTTCAAAGATTCTAGACAAATGGGATCTCGTAAAATTACAAAGTTTTTGTAAGGCAAAGGACACTGTCAAAAGGACAAATAGGCAACCAAAAAATTGGGAAAAGATCTTCACCAACCCTACATCTGACAGAGGGCTAATATCCAGTATATACAAAGAACTCAAGAAGTTACACCCCAGAAAACAAAATGACCTTATTAAAAAATGCGGGTACCGAGCTAAACAAAGAATTTTCACCTGAAGAATATCAAATGGATTAGGAGCACCTTAATAAATGTTCAACATCATTAGATATTAGGGAAATGCAAATCAAAACAACCCTGAGATTTCACCTCACACCACCCAGAATGGCTAATATTAAAAACTCAGGAGATATCAAGTGTTGGCGAGGATGTGGAGAAAGAGGGACACTCCTCCACTGCTGGTAGGACTGCAAGCTGGAACAACCACTCTGGAAATCAGTCTGGTTCTGGCAGTTCCTCAGAAAACTGGGGATGATGCTTCTAGAGGACCCTGCTTTACCACTCCTGGGCATATACCCAGAGGATTCCACAGCATGTAATAAGGATACAAGCTCCACTATGTTCATAGCAGCCCTATTTAAAATAGCCAGAAGCTGGAAAGAACCCATATGTCCCTCAACAGAGGATTGGATACAAAGAATGTGGTATATATACACAATGAAGTACTATTCAGCCATTAAAAAAACAATGAATTCCAAGATTTTAATCATGAAAGGATGTTGAATTTTGTCAAATGCTTTTTCTGCATCCAATGAAATGACCATGTGGTTTTTTTCTTTGAGTTTGTTTATGTAGTGGATTGTATTGATGGATTTCCGTATATTGAACCAACCCTGCATTCCCGGGATAAAGCCTACTTGATCATGGTGGATGATCGTTTTGATGTGTTCTTGGATTCGGTTGGCAAGAATTTTATTGAGTATTTTTGCATGGATGTTCATAAGGGCGATTGGTCTGAAGTTTTCTTTCTTTGTTGGATCTTTGTGTGGTTGTGGTATCAGCGTAATTTTGGCTTCGTAGAAGGAATTGAGTAGGGTTCCTTCTGTTTCTATTTTTTGGAATAGTTTGAAGAGTATTGGTGTTAGGTCTTCTTTGAAGGTCTGATAGAATTCTGCACTGAAACCATCTGGTCCTGTGCTTTTTTTTGGTTGGAAGACTTTCTATGACCCCTTCTATTTCTTTAGGGGTTATGGGACTGTTTAGATGATCTATTTGGTCCTGATTTAATTTTGGTATTTGGTATCTGTCAAGGAAATTGTCCATTTCCTCCAGATTCTCCAGTTGTGTTGAGTATAGGCTTTTGTAGTAGGATCTGATGATTTTTTGGATTTCCTCAGTTTCTGTTGTAATATCTCCCTTTTCATTTCTAAGTTTGTTAATTTGGATACTTTCTCTGTGCCCTTTGGTCAGTCTGGCTAAGGGTTTATCTATCTTGTTGATTTTCTCAAAGAACCAGCTCCTGGAATCGTTGATTTTTTGTATGGTTCTCTTTGTTTCCACTTGATTGATTTCACCCTGAGTTTGATGATTTCCTGTCTTTAACTCCTCCTGGGTGAAATAGCTTCTTTTTGTTCCAGGGCTTTCAGGTGTGTCATTCAGCTGCTAGTATATGCTCTCTCCATTTTCTTTTTGGAGGCACTCAGGGCTATGAGTTTTCCTCTTAGCACTGCTTTCATTGTGTCCCAAAGATTTGGGTATGTTGTGCCTTCATTTCCATTAAATTCTAAAAAGTCTCTGATTTCTTTCTTTATTTCTTCTTTGGCCAAGGTGTCATTGAGTAGAGTATTGTTCATCCTCCATGTGTATGTGGGCTTTCTGTTGTTTTTGTTGCTATTGAAAACCACTCTTATTCCATAGTGATCTGATAGGAAGCATGGGATTAGTTCGATCTTTTGGATTTGTTGAAGTCTGTCTTGTGACCAATTATATGGTCGATTTTGGAGAAGGTACCATGAGGTCCTGAGGAAAAGGTATATTCTTTTGCTTTAGGGTGAAATGTTCTATAAATATCAGTCAAATGCAATTGGTCCAAAGCTTCAATTAGTTTTACTGTGTCCCTGTTTAGTTTCTGTTTTCCTGATTGGTCCATTGAGGAGAGTGGAGTGTTGAAGTCCCCCACAATTATTGTGTTAGGTGTAATGTGTGCTTTGAGCTTTAGTAAAGTTTCTTTTATGAATGAGAGTGCCCTTGCATTTGGCGCATAGATGTTCAGAATTGAAAGTTCTTCTTAGTGGATTTTTCCTTGGACCAGCAAGAAGTGTCCCTCAGTGTCTCTTTTGATGACTTTAGGTTGAAAGTCAATTTTATCTGATATTAGAATGGCTACTCTCGCTCGTTTCCTGAGACCATTGACTTATAAAATTGTCTTCCAGCCTTTTACTCTAAGATAGTTTTTGTCTTTGACATTTAGGTGTGTTTCCTGTATGCAGCAAAATGTAGGGTCCTGTTTCTTTATCCAGTCTGTTAGTCTATGTCTTTTTATTGGGGAATTCAGTCCATTGATGTTAAGAGATATTAAGGAATAGAGATTATTACTTCCTGTCATTTTTTATGTTATTTTTATATTTGAGTGATTATCTTCTTTTGGGTTTGATGAAGGAAGGTTACTATCTTACTTTTTCCAGGGTGTAGTTTCCCAATATATATATACATATATATATTGGCCAATATATATAAAGAACTCAAGAAGTTAGACCCCAGAAAACCAAACAACCCTATTAAAAAATTGGGTACAGAGTTAAACAAAGAATTCTCACCTGAAGATTTTCGGATGGCGGAGAAACATCTTAAAAAATGCTCAACTTCATTAGTCATTAGGGAAATGCAAATCAAAACAACCCTGAGATTTCACCTTACACCAGTCAGAATGGCTAAGATTAAAAATTCAGGAGACAGCAGGTGTTGGCAAGGATGTGGAGAAAGAGGAACACTCCTCCACTGCTGGTGGGGTTGCAAATTGGTACAACCACTCTGGAAATCAGTCTGGCGGTTCCTCCGAAAACTGGGCACCTCACTTCCAGAAGATCCTGCTATACCACTCCTGGACATATACCCAAAAGATTCCCCAGCATGTAATAAGAATACATGTTCTACTACGTTCATAGCAGCCCTATTTATAATTGCCAGAAGTTGGAAAGAACCCAGGTATCCCTCAACAGAAGAGTGGATGCAGAAAATGTGGTATATATACACAATGGAGTACTATTCAGCCATTAGAACGAATGAATTCATGAAATTCTTAGGCAAATGGATGGAGCTAGAGAACATCATACTAAGTGAGGTAACCCAGACACAAAAGATGAATCATGGTATGCACTCACTAATAAGTGGATATTAACCTAGAAAACTGGAATACCCAAAACATAATCCACACACCAAATGAGGTACAAGAAGTACGGAGGAGTGGCCCCTTGTTCTGGAAAGACTCAGTGAAGCAGTATAGAACAAAATCAGAAGAGGGAAGTGGGAAGGGTTAGGTGGGAAAACAGGGGGAGGGAAGGGGACTGATGGGACTTTCGGGGAGTGGGGGTCCTGAAAAGGGGAAATCATTTGAAATGTAAATAAATGTATCAATAAATTTAAAAAAAACAATTAATTCAGGAAATTATTGGACAAATGGATGGAGCTGGAGAACATCATTCTAGTACATTTCATTAGAGTTTCCACAATAAAATGAGAGGTGAGAAGGTCACCATGAAATTTCCAGAAAATTTATGACTTATAGTGACTCAACAGGCACCTAGTCCAATACCCACACTGATACAGATGTTCACAAACAAACTGAATTCAGAAAACCTGATCACTTTGTAATTCAATTCTTATCTTTATTGTCTTCTAATGAAATATTTCTTTATCCAGAATGGGGATTTCCTCCAGACTTGTTTCTATTACTGGGTAATAGCTAGGTTTCATATCTAGTTTCAATATTCACTCTTTTTTAAAAAAAACCTTTGCCTACAAAAAGAACCTTTCTTTGGTTAGCATGTAGAAAATCATTGCCTAATACAGAGTCTCTGAATTAATGTGAATTGGCTTCTTTCATGAATCATTATGAATGTCAGAGAAAACATATTCAAACATTACATTAAATGACTGAATCTCACAGTTGCTTTGGCAGAATATTTATCTCCTATTAGTCGTTTATCCATCTAATGATGACAGTTCTGTGATTTTTATATCTTGACTATCCTGGATTATAGGGTCATAAATGTGGGTGAAACTGTAGGATGGTGAGTTACACAGGTTGGTTACAGGCCCTAGAGTAATAATGAGGGACCACATAGTTTGAATTGTAATTTTTTGGTGGAATCTTATACTAATTTCCATAATGGCCACAGTAGGTAGATTCGAATTCCTCTTGAAGAGGATTCTGTTGCTATAAATGCTGAGCTACTTTGTTGCAATTATTTTCTGCATGTTTTCTGTCCTTAGTTTGTTGGTATGGAATCCCATGTGGATACAAGTTGTGCTTTTTCTGTCAGTAGAAGTTGGAACCTTTTAAATAAAAGACTTTGAATTCTATGTTTGTTATTTTTCATATCTTCTCAGTACTTTTGCAAGCTTAATGAATGGGTGAATACAGCACAGTTCAAACTTTGCCTAAGGGAACTAGGGGGTATAAATGTGCTCTCTTCCAACACCCAGTCATTCACAGCCATAAAAGAGGCACATAGGTGTGTGTTATGTTTGTCTGTGTGAGGAACTGTTTTCACCTCTGCTCGTCTTAGATACTGGAAGACATGAGGAAGTAGTGTGCTCTTGTTATGCCCCATCTTTATGTATTCTGGATGATAATCACTTGTAAAAGGAAGAGCAGACAGACTCGTTTTGCATTTTTGAGGCTGTCTTACCACTGGGTTCTTGTTGTGAATACACTTTCTAACTGCAGTGTTTCATGTGGCAGCTCGTGAAGGTTCTTCAAAGCTTTTGACAGACAGCAGGGATGCCACTGACTTCACATATGCTCAGAAGAAGAATCATACAATATATTAAGTCTATTTCAAACCTACAGGTCATATATTCACCTTTAATGTATTTTTCCCCATAGAGTAAGAGACAAAGTTCCATATTGTTTTGGAACACAAGGATTTAACTTATACTTAATTTGTTTTCTGCCTTGATACCTAATTACTGGACTCATATAGTAATGGGAGAGACAAGTAGGCGGAACAGACATTTCTTGAAGTGAGAAATGAAAGCATAGCAATGAAGGGTTTGATCAGAAATAATGACTTGTTAAACATGGCTGGGACCATTGCCTGAGAATGTTATTTGTCATTGACACAGCCCTGAAAAGAAAGATTTAAGTAATAAGAGATTAAATGGCTAGGACATATGGTCCTAAAGACTCGTGAATATTCTGGTTATTATGCCACATGAGCTTACTTTGAAGTACAGCATTTTATATATTGTCTTTAAAGGTGACATAGGTCAACAATTACAAAAATTACACAATGGAACTAAGTCAGCAGTAGTTAATTAAACCATGTTGTACCATAAAAACACAGGATTTCTCAAGACATTTACAGACCAAACACACAGGGGCTTTAGGACTAACAACCATACCTGGCCACCATCTTCACTCCTGTTACTGAGCAGGCTGCTATAGCCAGGAATGCAGAGACACCCAAGTGGAAGATTACTTGGGACTTGGTTTGCCAGGGCCCCACCTACACCCAGGAGTTGGGCAGCCCCACTGCAAACTGTTCCATGGGGAAAACAGTCACACAGGGGTGCTAAGATAGATTTTCAGGCACACAGGAGGGACAAGCACCAGCCAGTGACAGCAGGACCAACTAATACCAAAGATAAACAGATGTCAAAAGGCAAATGTAGGAACATGGCTAACAGAAATCAAGGCAATATGGTACAATCTGAACCCAATTCTCTCACAACAGCAAGTCCTGGATACCTCAACACACCAGAAAAGCAAGATTTGGATTTAAAATCACAGCTCATGATGCTAATAGAGGGCTACAAGAAGGACATAAATAACTCCCTTAAAGAAATACAGGAGAACACAAGTAAACAGGGAGAAGCCCTTAAAGAACTAAAGGAAAGCACAACAAAACATGTGAAGGAAATGAACAAAACCATTCAGGATCTAAAAATGGAGGTAGAAACAATAAAGAAATCACAAAGGGAAACAACTCTGGACATAAAAAAGCAAGGAAAGAAGTCAGGAGTCATGGATCCAAGCATCAACAACAGAATACAAAGAAAGAAGAGAGAATCTCAGATGCAGAAGATACCATAGAAAGCATTGATACAACAATCAAAGAAAATGAAAATTGCAAAAAGCTTCTGACCCAAACATCCAGGAAATCCAAGACAAAAATGAGAAGACCAAACCTAAGGATTATAGGTATAGAAGAGAGTGAAGATTTCCAACTTAAAGAGCCAGTAAATGTCTTCAACAAAATTATAGAAGAGTTTCCCTAACCTAAAGAAAGAGATGCCCATGAACATACAAGAAGCCTACAGAACTCCAAACAGACTGGACCCAATCAGATATTTCTACCAGCACATAATAACCAAAACACCAAATGTATTAAACAAAGAAAGAATATTAAAATCAGTGTGGGAAAAACATCAAGTAATATATAAAGGTACACCTACCAGAATTACACAGGACTTCACACCAGAGACTATGAAAGCCAGAAGAGCTGGGCAGATGTCATAGAGACCTTAAAGGAACACAAATGCTAACCCAAGGTGCTATACCCAGCAAATCTCTCAATTACCATAGATGGAGAAACCAAGGTATTCCGTGACAAAAACAAATTTACACAGTATCTTTCCACAAATCCAAACCTTCAAAGGATAATGAATGGAAAACACCAACATGATCCTAAGCTACATAACAAAGCAGACTGAGTAAGGCAGTATAGGCAGGTCAAACAAAATCTTCCCCCCACGGATTCAACTTCAGTTGCTGCCTCCATATCCTACCTTGAGTTCCTGTCTGATTTCATCAGTGATATATTTACATGCTGTAATGTGAACACCCTTCCTCCATAATTTGCTTTTGCTCATGGCGTTTTAGGAAAGGAGCATAAACCTTATGAGTATTCACCTTAGAATACTCATTTATTTATACCTAAATTAACAAGTGAACATGGTTGTAATAACAATGCAATGAATTGAAACTGTAAAATGTATCAGGGAAAAGGAAATTTTGGCCATCCCTTCATGACAAATTTCTATTACCTACGGATATGGATCAGTGTGTGAAGTGTCCAGAAACTTATTATGAAAATGTAGAAAAGAGACACTGCCTCAAGAAAACAGTAACTATTTCTGTCCTATAGCGATCTCTTGTGGATGGGACTCACAATTATGTCTATGAGATTCTCTGCACTCACAGCTCTTGTTATTTGGATATTTGTCAACCACAAAGGCACTCTAATTGTGAAGGCCAATAATAGATCTCTCAGATACACCCTGCTCACTACTCTAACACTCTGTTTCCTCTGTCCTTTGCTCTTCATTGGCCTTCCAAACACTGCCTCATGTATCCTTCAGCAGAACTTATTTAGACTCCTGTTCACAGGGGCTCTATCTAGCGTGTTGGACAAAACCCTCACTGTTGTTATGGCCTTTGAGATTTCTGCTTCTGGGATAAAGGCAAGATGGTTGCTTATATCACCGGTAGTGAATTTCATCATTCCAGTTGGTACCCTGAACTTTTTTCTGGTGTATGGCTGGTTATAGCACCTCCGTTTGTTGACATGAATGTACCCTCTGAACAAGGACACATCATCATTTTGCGCAACAAGATCTCAAATCTTGCCTTCCATGGCACTCTGGCCTATTTGGGTGTCTTGGATTTTAGTAGCTACTTCATGGCTTTTTTTTGTCCAGGAATCTGCCTGACATATTTAATGAGGTCAAGTTCCTGGCTTTCAGCATCTTGGTGTTTTGTAGTGTCTGGATCACATTCCTTCCTGTCTACCACAGCAACATAGGGAAGGCCATGGTGGTTATGGTAACTGTCTTTATCTTGGCTTCCAGTGCAAGCATTTTCAGCCTAATCTTTGCTCCAAAGTGCTATGTTATTTTGTTCAAATCAGAGGAAAACATACTTCATCAAATCAGGAATAAAAGACATCAAAGGAGCAAAAATTTGCTTAAAAGATAGTTCACATGATTCTTCAAGTAAACTGAATATTACTAGTTATCTACCACACTAATAGTCATATATAAGGTTATAAGATTGTGTCCCAAAAATAGTTTTGAGGGATTCTTCTTACCAAGTCTTATATTCTGAGCTTGATTCTTTTGAAGCACATGATAAACTAAGGAACAACCAATTTTCTGTGGTTGAACTAGTGTTTGTCTAGAATCCAAAATCAGTCTGTTCCTTTTTTAACTTTTAACGAATTATCTTATCTATTCACAACCCATATGTTGTTGCCCCCTCCGAGTTGCCTACTCCAAGAATTCTTCACCCCAACACTGTTCTTTTATATGCATAGCCCATCTCTGCATCATCAAGTCTGTACTACACTTTGTACATCAACTCCTTCTGAGGCCATACAAGGCATTCAGACCTCTGATATATACATTCCAGGGACCTCAGACCAGCCAGTGTATCATTGGTTTGTGGATTTATCTCTGTGAGCACCCAAGGGTCAGGGTACTTGGAACTTTTGGTCTTCCTATGGGATTGCCATCCCCTTCAGTTCTTTCAATCCTTCCCCTAACTCTTCATTAGAGGGTCCCTGAAATCAGTCTAATGTTTGACTGTAAGTACATGCATCTATCTTTGTCAGCTACTGGTAAAGCCTCTCAGAGGATAGCCAAGCTAGGCTCCTGTCTGCAGGAACACCGTAGCCTCATTAATATGGTAAGGGTTGGGTGCATGCCCATGGGATCAATCTCTGTTTGGGTCTGTCACTGGCCAGCCATTCCTTCAGTCACTGGCCCATTTTTTGCTTGTGTCTCTTTTAGATAGGAACAATTCTTGGCAAAACGATTGGACCAGAACAGAAATTCCTCCCATCACATAATAATCAAAACAGCAAATAAACTAAACAAAAAAAGAATATTAAAAGCAGTAACGGAAAAATTTCAAGTAACTTATAAAGGCAGGACTATCAGAATTACACCAGACTTCTCGCCTGAGAAGATGAAAGCTAGAAGATCCTAGGCAGATCTCAGACAGACCCTGAGAGAACAAAAATGCCAGCCCAGACTACTATACCCAACAAAACCCTTAATCATGATAGATGGAGAAACCAAGATATTCTGCGATAAAATCAAATTTACACAATATCTTTCCACAAACCCAGCCCCACAAAGGAAAATATATGGAAAACGCCAACACAAGGAGGGAAACTACACCATTGAAAAAGCAAGAAACTGGCGGCGGCGGCGGCGGCAGTGCAGCAGTGGCTGGTCCAGCTGAAGGGCCATCAGCAGTGAAACCAAGGCGACACAGGGTCCAGTTAGGCCCTGCGCTCACGACCACTGACCTTCGCTGACCAGCCGGGCTGCAAGCAGCTGCAGTTTTGCGGCGCCTTTCATTGCACGGAAGCCACTTCAGAACTCGGCCTCCCGCCAGTCAGGAGAGGCTCACCTCCATCTTGGTTTCAGACTCCAGAGAGATCGGACAGACTGAGGTACACAAACATAATCCGAGGCCAACACCGCGGGGGTCTGAGCCCAACGGGCGTTGGCCTGCACCCAGGCCCTGGGCTGTTCGGGGGGGGGGGGACATCTGGCTGCCAACCCAGCCAGGAGGTTTTTTGCCCTGGCATGCGCACGCGCTGCCATTTTGCCTACAGGATGCCAGAGAGCTCTGGCAGGCAGAGCTTTAACAGGCATAGCCTGAGGCTAACAAAGCAAGGGTCTAGGCCCCAAAAGGCGCGGGCCTGACCCCAAGAACTGGGCGGCTTGGTGGGCCATCTGTCTGTCAACCCGCCCAGGAGGTTGTTAGCACAGCAGACTCTCCAGGCGCTTTCGGGGAGTGCGAGCACGCACGCCCGCCATCCTGGTCACCTGACAGACCCAATTAACAGTCATAGCCCTAGGGGAACTTTGCTCGGACCTTGGCCTCCCAGGCTTTTGCCTGGACTGAGGGCCTGGGCGGCCAGGCTAACCTTGTGTGCGCCAGCCCGGTTGGGGGATCGGCTGCCCATCAGACTGATCAAAACACAGGGGAGGTCCTGGCAGCATACACCGTCTGCGCTCCCTGGGGGTGCACATGGGCTCCATCTGGTTCACAGACACAATCTGGGGCAAGGCCTCAGGCAGAAGCCCTCAGCTCAACTCTCTCCTCTTCTGGATCCAGATCAGCCTGGGCGGCGGCACCACATCTCCAGGTCCTGCAAGAGGCTAGAGGGGCTTCCGGGCGGCCAGCTGGGAGAAGTTGGTGTGCTCAGGTGAATCCAACGGGCCCCAGCAGGAGCCTTCGTGTGCCTGATTCAGGATCTGAACAGCCTGGGCAGCAGCACCCTGTCTACAGGCAGTGCAGGAGGTAAGCTGTGCACCAGAGGCCAACTGGGAAGGGGCAGCTTGCACTGGTGAGTCCAGCACTGACAAGACCAGCTAACACCAGTGAGAACTAGATGGAAAAAGGCAAACGCAGGAACGTCACTAACAGAAATCAAGGCAATATGGCAACATCTGAACGCAATTCTCCTCTACCAACATGTCCTGGGTACCCCATCACACCAGTAAAACAAGATTTGGATTTAAAATCACTGGTCATGATGCTGGTACAGGAACACATGAAGGACATACTTAAAGAAATTCAGGAGAAAATGGATCAGAAGTTAGAAGGCCTTGCAAGGGAAACACAAAAATCATTGAAAGAAATCCAGGAGAATACAAAAGCCAACAATGAGGAAACGCAAAAAAACACTTAAAGAAATACAGGAGAACTTTGGTCAACAGGCTGAGGTCATGAAAGAGGAAACACAAAAATCTCTTAAAGAATTACAGGAAAGCACAAACAAGCAAGTGAAGGAGCTAAGCAAAACCATCCAGGATCTAAAATCAGAAGTAGAAACAACTAAGAAAACTCAAAGGGAGACAACTTTGGAGATAGAAAGCCTTGGGAAGAAATCAGGGGACAGAGATGCAAATATCAACAACAGAATACAAGAGATAGAAGAAAGAATCTCAGATGCTGAAGATTCCATAGAAACCATGGACTCAACAGTTAAAGAAAATGCAAAATGTAAAAAGCTTGTAACCCAAAATATCCAGGAAATCCAGGACACAATGAGAAGACCAAACCTAAGGATTATAGGCATAGATGAGAGTGAAGATTTACAACTTAAAGGGCCAGCAAATATCTTCAATAAAATTATGGAAGAAAACTTCCCTAACCTAAAGAGAGAGATGCCCATGAATATACAAGAAGCCTACAGAACTCCAAACAGACTGGACCAGAACAGAAATACTTCCCGTCACATAATAATCAAAACACCAAATGTTCTAAACAAAGAAAGAATATTAAAGGCAGTAAGAGAAAAAGGCCAAGTAACATATAAAGGAAGACCTATCAGAATCACAGCAGACTTTTCACCTGAGACTATGAAGGCTAGAAGGTCCTGGGCAGATCTCATGCAGACTCTAAGAGAACACAAATGCCAACCAAAACTACTATATCCAGCAAAACTCTCAATCACCATAGATGGAGAAACTAAGATATTTCATGGCAAAACCAAGTTTACCCAATATCTATCCACAAACCCAGCACTACAAAGGATAATAGGAGGAAAACACCAATACAAGGAGGGAAACTTCACCCTGGAAAAAGCAAGATAGTAACCTTTCATCAAACCCAAAAGAAGTTAAGCAATCAAATTGAAAAAGTAACGTCAAAAATGATAGGAAGTAACAATCACTATTCCTTAATATACCTTAACATCAATGGACTTAATGCCCCAATAAAAAGACACAGACTAACTGACTGGATACGTAAACAGGACCCTACATTTTTCTGCTTACAGGAAACACACCTCAGGGTCAAAGACAAACACTACCTTAGAGTAAAAGGCTGGAAGACAATTTTACAAGCAAATGGTCTCAGGAAACAAGCTGGAGTAGCCATTCTAATATCAGACGAAATTGACTTTCAACCCAAAGTCATCAAAAGAGACTCTGAGGGACACTTCTTGCTGGTCAAAGGAAAAATACAACAAGAAGAACTCTCAATCCTGAACATCTATGCTCCAAATGCAAGGGCACCCTCTTTCATAAAAGAAACTTTATTAAATCTCAAAGCACACATTGCACCTAACACAATAATTGTGGGTGACTTCAATACTGCACTTTCCTCAATGGACCGATCAGGAAAACAGAAACTAAACAGGGACACAATGAAACTAATTGAAGCTTTGGACCAATTATATTTAACAGATATAAATAAAACATTCTATCCTTTTTTTTTCTTTTCTTTTCTTTTTTTTTTTTTTTACTTTTTTTAATTCGATATAATTTTTTATTTACATTTCAAATGATTACCCCTTTTCTAGCCTCCCACTCCCCCAAAGTCCCATAAGCCCCTTTCTCTTCCCCTGTACTCCCACCCACCCCTTCCCACTTCCCCGTTCTGGTTTTGCGGAATACTGCTTCACTGAGTCTTTCCAGAGCAAGGGGCCACTCCTCCTTTCTTCTTTTTTTTTTTCTTTTTTTTTATTCAATATAATTTATTTACATTTCAAATGATTTCCCCTTTTCTAGCCCCCCCCACTCCCCGATAGTCCCATAAGCCCCCTTCTCTTCCCCTGTCCTCCCTCCCACCCCTTCCCACTTCCCCGTTCTGGTTTTGCCGAATACTGTTTCACTGAGTCTTTCCAGAACCAGGGGTCCTCCTTTCTTCTTGTACCTCATTTGATGTGTGGGTTATGTTTTGGGTATTCCCGTTTTCTAGGTTAATATCTACTTATTAGTGAGTGCATACCATGATTCACCTTTTGAGTCTGGGTTACCTCACTTAGTATGATGTTCTCTAGCTCCATCCATTTGCCTAAGAATTTCATGAATTCATTGTTTCTAATGGCTGAATAGTACTCCATTGTGTACATATACCACATTTTTTGCACCTTTCACCTTACACCTGTCAGAATGGCTAAGATTAAATATTCAGGAGACAGCAGGTGTTGGTGAGGATGTGGAGAAAGAGGAACACTCCTTCACTGCTGATAGGGTTGCAAATTGGTGCAAGCACTCTGGAAATCAGTCTGGTGGTTCCTCACAAAACTGGGCTTGTCACTTCCGCAGGATCCTTCTATACCACTCCTGGACATATACCCAGAGGATTTCCCAGCGTGTAATAAGGATATGTGCTCCACTATGTTCATAGCAGCCCTATTTATAATAGCCAGAAGCTGGAAAGAACCCAGGTATCCCTCAACGGAAGAATGGATGCAAAAAAATGTGGTATATATACACAATGGAGTACTATTCAGCCATTAGAAACAATCAATTCATGAAATTCTTAGACGGATGGAGCTGGAGAACATCATACTAAGTGAGGTAACCCAATCTCAAAAGATCAATCATGGTATGCACTCACTAATAAGTGGATATTAGCCTAGAATATTGGAATACCCAAAACCTAATCCACACATCAAATGAGGTACAAGAAGAATGGAGGAGTGGCCCCTGGTTCTGGAAAGACTCAGTGTAGCAATATAGGGAAAAACCAGAACAGGGAAGTGGGAAGGGGTCGATGGGAGAACAGTGGGAGGGAAGGGGGCTAATGTGACTTTCAGGGAGCGGGGGCCCAGAAAAGGGGAAATCATTTGAAGTGTAAATAAAAAATATGTTGAATAAAAATAAATAAATAAATAAATAAATCTTTTTAAAAAAATAGTTACCCATATCTCCACCAGTGTGAAAATAGTTTCGGGTTATGTGGTTTGATGGCATCTTTTCTAGAGCTACATACTGATAAGAAAAATAACTCTGTGCCTAAGAGTATACTTTTCATTTAAGAGACTTTATTCCTTAAACCAATTCCAGTTTATTTAAAACTTAGGAGCTACTTCAAAGATTTCCTATACATACTGTAGTCAGAGTTCTCTAGAGAAACAGAATTGAATATATATGTTGTAATATTTTATATTATATTAATATGTATTATATAAATATATAATATGATTTATATTATATTTTAAAATATAATTTAATTATATATATATATATATATATATATATATATATATATATATATATATATATATCCAAGGTTCATTTACTCTTTTGCTACATCATAGTATTAATCCAGCCCATCTAATTACAGTTTGTTACCATGCTGAAACAGAACCATTAGGTAAAACTAATGTCCAGAAACCTATGATAGACCTTTGTCCTTTCTTCTTCATCTATTTATTTATACATTCCAAACAAAAACAATCCAACCATAAATATACTGTTCTCCAATAAATGTGTCAGTAATATTGCTAATAACGACAGTTCAAAATACAGAGCCATAAATTTCTACTTTTAACGACCTTAGAGTCAAGTACTTCATAGTATCACATAATCAGCCCATGTTCTAGTTTCTCCTATCATCTCAAATGTATTTGTACAGTTGACTTGAGTCAAGGTCAGACCCATACCTGTACCTTGTACTTCTAAAATCAGTATGGTCTCAAGGATACTTATTTTATACTGGGAGTTACAGAAATGCCTCTTTATTCACTCCCTCCAAGTGTTCAAGCTTTGGTTGCTAATGGATTTCTTTTGTTTATAGTTGGGTACTGTTTCTTTTTTACATACCCTCACTGTAATTTTGTTAAATGTGTTTTAAAGGTTTTACTTTCTGCCACCATAATGCACTCCAGATTCATCTTAAAAATTGTGTGTACCGGTCCTAAAATCAGTTCTTTTCCAAGCCAAGCTGGTTGATTCAAAATACTCTAGACATGCTCATTGCCTCTGAGGTGCCATTTCTTCAAGGTGCCCATGGCTGACAAAGCAAGGAAATGTTTGGGACACTAGAGAGATGGTTCAGAAGTTAAGAGTACTTACTAGTCTTCCAGAGGACCTGAGTTAGTTCCTTATATCTATATGGTGGCTTACAGCCCTGTGTAACTCCAGCTCCAGAGAATATAACCCCAGCTTTCTCTGTAGGCACTGGTACTCACATGTACACACACACACACACACACACACACACACACACATACACACACACACACACACACACACACACACACACAAGTAAATGAATAAGAAATAAATAAATAAACATTTAAAAGCAGAAATAAAATATATTGGTGTATACTCTGATAATGTAATTACCAATAAATATAAAGAGTTACATTGTGGAAAAAATAAGATAAAATTAGGGAGTATTCCTGATCCATTTATAAAGATGCATGCACAGAATCACAAAATTTCACAGTTTATAACTATTTACAAAATTTAATGGACTAAACATTTTTATGAGAATTTTTATACATGTTTTTGCAGTCTGAGGTAAGTTGGAATTAAGTGTCCATGGAAGCCAGAGGTGCTGGATCTCCAATATCAGGACTTACATCAATTTCTGAACAATCAAACGTGGGTGCTTGACTCTGTCACAAGACATGAAGTTGTTCTCTAACCCACTAACCCATGACCCAATGCCACAAAATTTTATAAAATAAACATGCAGAAAAGAATAAAATTTATAGTGTACACACTGGTGATTCTCCAATGGCCCACTTCAAGTCTTCAGATATGTGCAGTTGTTGAGTCTGTGGGAAATAAGGGAGGTAACCTCCTATTTTAACCTTTAGTCCAAAGCCTTGTGGGAAATTCCAGATGTTGAAAATCTCATATTCTACGCACAGGTTTTCTCTTAGATTCATGTACACAAGTTCTCCAACAGGATTAGTAAATACCCTCTTCTTCAGCAATGAAGTAATCTAAATGATATGCATCATTAGATGATTATATATGTCAACTCACTAAGGCAAAATGACACTGTGAATATCCAATAATTTATAGTATATTACAGGAACGCAACTGTATTGAAGGTGTTCTAGTGAAACACAGATAACTCACGGGTAAAAACATATTTATTTCATACATATTTCATATGTATTTCATGACAGAAAGTGACAGAACAAATGCTTACCAACTATTGAGTAACATAATGGCAGAGATGTGCACATTTATTAATTATATGAAAACAGTCAGATAGAAGCCATGAGATCGAGAAAGAGTGGGAGATCTGGAAGTTGTTAAAAGGAAGACAGGGGCTTTTAAAATCATGTGAACACAGCACACATAAAAAAATAAATTTAATAAAAACAAATTCCATATAATTGTGTATATAATTAATTGACATTTCATAAAATAATTATGCATGACATTGACCAATGTGAATTCTATTTAAGATAAAAATTCTACTTGTGACCTGAAGATTTTATAATAAAAAATCTAGTTATTATTTCAAATATTAAACAAATTTGGCAAAAAAAATGAGAAATATTCTAACAAAAGTAACTAACCTTCATATAAAAATGTTGTCATACATTGAATGTTAATGTTGTCCAATCTATTTATCCATAAAAAATTACATTACGGAGTTTTAAATTATAGAAATCCTGGTAGTGAGAGAAGTCTCTGACAAATTTATAGCAGCATTTCTGGAACCATTTAAAAATAACAAAGTATGATAGAAAGTAAGATACTTTACCTTCTGACAATCATATAATACTCCTATGGGCTCTTCTGTTTCCTGAGACTCTACTTGTTGAAGAATGGCTTCATGGTAAGTGTGGGCCACAGCATACACAACATTGTATAAATTGTAACCTTCTTCACTCAGGACCATATCAAAATTATGCTGGGATAACCATTCCAATGAAGTGTTGAAAGAATAATGATTCATTGAGCTATAGTTGGTATTGAAACCTGAACAATTAAAAGAATTTCACTTCTGTCTCATTTGAGAAATATCTACTGGGTATTTAGAAGTGTTCATTGTTTCCATAAAGTTTCTAAATTTAGAAATCCCAACATGATGCTGTGCAAAAATGAGAGTCCCATGGAAGGCATCAAGGCTGAAATCTCTTTTACTTGTGATGACATCCCATTGTGAGGTGGTGACCCAGATTCTCTGTACACCTAAATATACCCATCTTCTGAAGCTGGCTTCTAGGGTAGACCCCATTTCACCATAAATGATAACAACCTTTGCTGACTATGTTATGATTCGAGTATCATATATTCCAGCCCTGGTCATGTATGTCTGTACGCTATCAGGGATCACAATCACAAAAGCTAAACAGACTCCATGACTATGCATCTCTTCTCTTAAATCTGAGAGAAACTGATTTCCCTGGTCATTATCCAAAATGAGCAACCCTATCCAGTTCCATGTAAAATAAACCATTAAAGAAACCATGGCATGAGGTAAACATGTATCCTTGTGTGCTATCTGGTAGATATTGGGAAACTGGACATTGTCATTCAGGATAGGATGAAATGGTGCAAAGAAAATCTGAAGGATGAAGAACAGAGGAACCAATGTGAGTAATATGATTGGCTGGAAATCCATTCTCAGCTATGAGTTGGGTTACTTACCTTCCAGAACTCCTACAAAGGACGATAAGTTTACCCTGTAAATGTTCTGTATTATTCCTATTGGATTCTATAATATTTATGACAATCTGAATGTTCAACAAAATTTTTGCTTATTTTTCCAGCGCATCCATTCTTGTGATATAATGAAAAGTTACTGCCTGACAATATCTGATTCCTTAATACTTTAGAATATAAAGATCAGCACATCCAAACCATTGCTTCCCATTCGTTCTCCATGGGAACCTGGGATTGGCACAGATCAACTGTTAAGTCTTCTTTTCCCAGAGAGCCTCACCTTTGGATAACTGGTAATGAATTCCAGTTTTGAAGACATAGTCCATTATGGTCCTGTAAGTCCTATGTCACATGCGGACAATCTACACACATAATTTGGAAATTTTTGATTATTGTTTTGTGGTAAAATTAGTTCATCAATTATTTTCAATATATCAAAACACATGCCAACTGGGAAGGTAAATATCAAAGACATGTTAGGTAAAAGGTAGGGGTTCCTGTTAATCTCATCAGTAGCAAAAAGCAGTATAAGAATAAACTCACATTTCCTTGATGGTATTCTAAAAGAAAGCACAGTAGCATTATGGAGAATGTTGCAGACATGAAATATTCAAATCAATTGAAGTATTATTTATAATATGTATCCTATATATTTCTGTTTAAAATCTATCTATCTCAATATAAAGGTATAGAAGAAGAGATCTTTAAAACTGAAATTATTTTCAGAATTCATCAAAATAGATCACTCTTATATGAGATATTTAGACTTAGTTAAAATTCATAAAGTACTTTTTTGATCTCTGTATTCCAGCCATGAAATAGAACACCACACAAAACAACCAGTTTGCTATATATTTGTCTTTCAATTCTCATTTTAGAGAAACATAAAAAACCAGGTAACTTGAACCACAGCTGTCTTTTCTTCAGAGATTAGTTTGATCATATATTCAACAAACTGCAATATAAATCTCCATTTATATGAAAAGATGATATGTAAGTTGTCTTGAGAATTTTGTAGCCGACAAGATTTATTGGTTTTGTAAGCTGAAATTTTGATTGGGTACATATATATTTCAGAGTTGTTTCAAAAGAGGGTTTAGAACTATATATTACTGGTGCATTTGATCCTTTTAGTATTCTCCTGTCTGCAACTGAGATCTTCACGGAATCTCCATCTATGAAATCTGATCTTTATTACTTTGGAAAAATTCCAAAGACTTTTTCTTCTTTCCTGTTAAGAAAAACATAGAGCCTCTCTTCCAAACACCATATCCTTAATTCAGCAATATGATGTCACAAAAAGTATGGATCGATTAAATCCAACAGCCCCCTCCCCCAAGCCATTTTTTAAGTCCCTAGCTATTTTATCGTGTTTAAAAGCGAGTACACCATACTATTATAATCATTTTACTTATGAGTACCTTCATTTTGATAATATAAAACAATTAATATTATTTTTTGAGACAGGGTTCCTTTGCATAGGGCAGACTGACTTGAATTTGTTCTGTAGGTTAGGCAAGCCTAGAACTCTCAAGGAACCTACCTGTCCCTGCCTTTGTCTCCCAAGTATTGAGATCGAAGGCCTGAATTTATTTCCTTATTTATTTATTTATTTATTTATTTATTTATTTATTTATACATTTATTATCTATGTATGCTTTAAAATATTTATATCAATTTCCATTTCTTTAATCTTTTAGAAATTAAAATCTATGTAAATAAATATCCTACATCCTCTGTTCCCTTTCTATAAATTAATTAAACATTTTTCTCTTTATTTGACTTCATTCAAATTGTCTTTCATTCACTGAGGGTTTTTGACTTGAACCATGTGCCATTTGCTAGACTGAGCTGTCACCCGTTTCCACATGTGAGCCCACGTTCAAGGAAACCAGCTGCTTAAGGTAGCATTGACACCTTAATTCAGGTTATTCTCTATCATTCTTTTGACTGCAGGATGTATGAAGCCCCACTCTCTGCTCTCTGCACAGCAGGGCTTTGCCTGCCTCACTGCACAGCTAGGGCTTTCCACATTTGCAGTACTACAGCAACACACAGCAGCACCATGGAAGAGCCCAGGCTGGCTTTTGAGTATGCCATTTTGTAGCTTATGAGTTCTGACATTTGCCAATCAGTTTTGGGTAGGAGACATAGTTGTATTTTAGTCTACTCTTTAACCCCAGGAATCACCTCCTGGAATCATGTGTGCCAAAGCAGCATACATAATAATTCCAGACTCTCCTTACCATCTCACAAGGTTGAGGAAAAAAAACAACCTTTCAAAGGAACCATTTTTCCATGCCTTCCTAGCCTTAAAGGAACAGCACACACTTTTAATTCTGGTACCTGAAATCAATTGTGTTAAATGTGAGTTCTTGCCCCTTTGGTTTGTCAATTTGTTGTAGTTCATATTGAATATCAAGCTGGGGGGTTCTATGCAGCCTCTGATCATTCAGTTCCAAGATGAAAGACACACAACCTTTAGTTTTATAATAACCCTTTATACCACTATAGCTGGGAGGATATATACCCTCTAACCTGTTAGAATTTACTTTCCCATCAATAACTCTGAGTTATAATTTGTCATGTTCCATCTGGGCATATCTTAGATCCAAATGACCGGCACTCATGGTTAATTTCAGTCTTACTCCATGTCATGTTGTCCTCTCAACACCTCCTCTCTATTCTTCTCATGATCTCTCTTCATACCCCCAAACCCAGGAACCCAAATACCTGGCCTATCTCTCTTCTGCTTAAGCATCCTTATTCACCAATATGGGATAACTTAGGGGGCAAAGGTACATAGAATCTCTTGGGTCTACATTAGGATTCTCTCATTCCTGTGGGTAACCAGGCCTTGGTGGCTACTATTTAGCATCATAATACATTATCAGAAGATCCAGTCTCAACAGAACTTCACAACAAATCAAGCCTCAGCAGGTACAAGAAGATCTAAACAACCCCTTGCATCTTATCAAAACACATGGATTAAAGCTGGATAGAAACAACAGAAAGCACACAAACTCAGGGAAATTAAATAACTTTATACTTATTGACAAATTTATCAAAGAAGAAATAAATGAAAAAGTTTCTAAAATTCAATGAAAATGAAGGCAGAACATACCGTAACTTGTGGGAAAAAAATGAGATCACTGCTAAGAGAAAAGTTCACACCACTAAATGCCTTCACAAAGAAATTAGTGAGTTCTCATACTAGCAATTTAAAAGCACACCAGAAATCTCTAGAAAAAAAGAAGTAAACACACCAAGAAATAGTAGACAGGGGTTTCCATGTGGCCCTGTGCTGATTCTCTGACACAGGGCTCCATATCTAAATAGGCCCTGGAGAGAAGGATTGCAGACAAGCCTGTGAACTGAGGAAAAACTACCACTGTTGCTCAGAGGAACCTGCCAAGAACCCTTAGGACACAGGAACCTAGGAGCAGCCTGGGACAGGAGACTTCCAGTTTCTGTCTGGACCAAGAGCTGACCTTGTGTCACAGCACTACATATGCAAATACAAGCAATGGATTCCTGGCCTCCCAGGAGAGCTGACACACCTATGAGCACAGGTAAGACCAGCACTTCTGTTTAAATTCCTGGCCCAAGAGGGATCCTCCCAGAGCTATCAGGGCACAGGTACCAAAGAACAGCTGAGGACAGGATCCATCTGGTTTAGCTCTGAACCCCAGAGCTGACCCTTTACCACAGCTCTTCATACCCAAATTGCTCCCAGAGATAGCTTGTCTGACACAGAGGCTTGAAGGTCAGAAAAGCCAGTCAGAGACAACAGAAACAGCTAACTCTAGAGATAAACAGGTGGCAAAAAGCAAGGACAAGAACAAAAGCAACAGAAACCAAGGATACTTGGCACCATCAGAACCAACCTCTCCCAGCACAGCTAGCCCGGGATACCACAACACAACAAAAAAGGAAAACTATGATTTAAAATCACATCTGGTATAGTAGAATACCAGGACAGGGAAGGAGAAGGGGGTAGGTTGGTAAGAAGGGGATAGAGAGATGGGAAAGAGGGCTTTCAGCAGGGAAACCAGGAAAGGATTTTTTTTTACTTGAAATGTAAATAAAGAAAATAGCCAATAAAAAGTAAAATGACTTCTCATGATGCTGATAGAGGACTTTAAGAAGGACATAAATAACTCCCTTAAGGAAATACATGAGATCACAGGTATACAGCTAGAAGCCCTTAAAGAGGAATCACAAAAACCCCTTAAAGAATTACAGGATAACAAAACCTACCAGGTAAAGGTATTGAACAAAATCATCCACAATCTAAAAATGGAAATAGAAACAATAAAGAAGTGCAAGCATCACCAACAGAATACAAGAGATAGAAGAGAGAATCTCAGGCACAGAAGATACCATAGAAAACATTGACACAGCAGTCAAAGAAAATACATAATTCCAAAAGCTTCTAACCCAAAACATCCCGGAGATCCAGGACACAATGAGAAGACCAAACCTAAGGATAATAGGTATAGAAGAGAATAGCCATTCCCAACTTGAAGGGCCAGTAAATATCTTCAACAAAATTATAGAAGAAAACTTCCCTAACCTAAAGAAAGAGATGCACATGAGCATAAAAGAAGCCTAGAGAACTCCAAATAGATTGGACCAGAAAATAACTTCCTCCCATAACATAATATTAAAAGCACCAAATGCACAAAATAAGGAAAGAATATTAAAAAGCAGTAAGGGGTAAAGGTCAAATAACATATAAAGGCTGACATACCAGAATTATACCTGACTTCTGACCAGAGAATCTGAAAGCTAGATGTTGCTGGGCAGATCTCATACAGACCCTCAGAGAACACAAATGCAAGCCCAATCTATTATACCCAAGAAAACTCTCAATTACCATAAATGATGAAATGAAAATATTCTATGACAAAATCAAATTTACACAATATCTTTCCAAAAATCCAGTCCTACAAAGGATAATAGATGGAAAACACCAACACAAGGAGAGAAACTACACCTAGAAAAAGCAAGAGGGTTAGATTCTTTCAACAAATTCAAAAGAACATAGCCACACAAATTTAAAAATAACATCAAAAATAACAGGAAGCAACAATAACTGTTCCTTAATATCTCTTAACATCAATGGACTTAATTTCCCAATAAAAAGGCAGAGACTAACAGACTGGATACGTAAACAGGACCCAACATTTTGCTGCATTCAGGAAATGCACCTCAGTGTCAAAGACAAACACTAGCTCAGAGTACAGAACTGAAAAAAAAATGTTCCAAGCAAATGGTCCCAAGAAACAAGCTGGAGTAGCCATTCTAATATTAGATAAAATTGAATTTCAACCAAAAGTCATCAAAAAAGATAAGGAAGGACACTTCATATTCATCAAAGAAAAAAATCTACGGAGAATAACTTTCAATTTTGACCATCGATGCTCCAAATATAAGGGCACCCACATTCATAAAAGAAATTTGGCTAAAGTTCAAAGTGCACATTGTATCTCACACAATAATAGCAGGAGACTTCAACACCCCACTTTTATCAAAGGACAGATCATGGAAACAAAAACTAGACAGAGACACAGTGAAACTAATAGAAATTATGGACCAAGTGGATTTAACAAATATCAATACATTTCATCCTAAATAAAAGAATATACCTTCTTCTCAGCACCTCATGGTACCTTCTCCATAATGGACTATATAATTGGTCACAAAACAGACGTCAACTTATATAAGGAGATTGAAATAATCCTGTGCATCCTATCAGATCACCACTGACTAAGGCTGGTCGTCAATAGTAACAAAAAAAAAAAAAACAGAAAGCCCACATACACATGGAAGCTGAACAACACTCTACTCAATCATAACTTGGTCAAAGGAGAAATAAAGAAAGAAACTAAAGACTTTTTTTAGAATTTAATGAAAATGAAGGTACAACATAAGAACTTAGGGTCAAAATGAAAGCAGTGATAAGAGGAAAGCTCATAGCTCTGAGTGCCTCCAAAAAGAAACTGGAGAGAGCATACACTAGCAGCTTCACAGCTCATCTGAAAGCTCGAGAACAAAAGGAAACAAATGCACCCCAGAGAAGTAGATGTCAGGAGATAATCAACCAAGTAGAAACAAAAACTACTATACAAAGAATCAACAAAACCAGGAGCTGGGACCATGAGAAAATCAACAAGATAGATAAACCTCTAGCCAGATAAACCAGAGGTCAGAGAGACAGTATCTAAATTAACAAAATCAGAAAACAAAAGAGAGATATAAAAACAGAAACTGAGGAAATCCAAAAAATAATCAGATCCTACTACAAAAGACTATACTCAACACAACTGGCAAATCAGGATGAAAGGGATGATTTTTCTAGACAGATACCAAATATCAAAGTTAAATCAGGAGCAGAGAAACCATCTAAACAGTCCCATAACCCCTAAATAAACAAAAGTAGTAATTAAAAGTCTCCTAACCAAAAAAGCCCAGGACCAGATGGGTATAGTGGAGAACTGATCAAACACTTGGTACTCACTGATAAGTAGATATTAGCCCCAAAACTCCAAATACCCAGACACAAAATACAGACCACATGAAGCTCAGAATGCCAAAGTGTAGGTACTTTGGTCCTTCTTAGAAAGGGGAACAAAATACGCACAGGAGCAAATATGGGGACAAAGCAAAGAGCAGATACTGAAGGAAAGGCCATCCAGAGACTGCCCCACCTGGGGTTTCATCCCAGACACAGTCCCAAACACTGACACTATTGTGGATCCTAGAAAGGCTTTCTGAAAGGAGCCTGACACAGATGCCCCTGAGAGGCCCTGCCAGAGCTTTACAAATGCAGACTTGGATGCTCACAACCAACCATTTCCCTGAGGGTGGGGTCCCCAGGGGAGGAGTTAGAGAAAGGACTGAAGGAATCTCATAGGAAGAACAATAGTGTCAATCAACCGGACCCCCCAGAGCTCCCAGGGACTAAGCCACACATGGCTCTGGCTGCATATGTATCAGTGTATGGCCTTGCAGGCATCAATAGGAGGAGAGGTCCTTGGTCCTATGAAGGATCAATAGATGCTCCAGTGTAGGTGAATAGAGGGCAGGGGGGCAGGAGTCGATGGGTGGGTGGGTAGATGAAAACCCTTAGAGAAGCAGGGGAAGAGGGAATGGGATAAGGGGTTTCTGGGAGGGGAAACAGGGGTAAGGGGATAACAGTTGAAATGTCAATAAATTTAAAATTAAATTTGATAAAATGGTAGGCAGCAGGAAGTAATCAAAAGACATAAATCAATCAAATAGGAACAAAGAGAACAATACAAAGAATCAACAAAAGGAAGAGTGGGTTCATTGAGAGAATTAAAATAGATAAGCCCTTAGCAAAACTAACTCAAAGGCACAGAGACAGTATCCAAATAATCAAAATTAGAAATGAAAATGGAGAGATAACAACAGAAACTGTGGAAACTAAAAATCTCATTAAGTCTTACTTCTGAAGCCTGTACACCACCAAATTAGAAAATCTAAATGAAATGGGTGATTTGCTACACAGAAACCAGTTACCAGGACTTCCGGCGGCGGCGGCAGTGCAGCAGTGGCTGGTCCAGCTGAAGGGCCATCAGCAGTGGAACCAAGGCGACACAGGGACCAGTTAGGCCCTGCGCCCACGGCCACTGACCTTCGCTGACCAGCCGGGCGGCAAGCAGCTGCAGTTGTGCAGCGCCTTTCCTGCATGGAAGACACTTCAGAACTCGGCCTCCCACCAGTCAGGAGAGGTGCATCCATCTTGGTTCCGGACTCCAGGGATTGGACAGACTGAGGTACACAAACATGATCTGAGGCCACCACCGTGGTGGTCTGAGCCCGACGGGCGTTGGCCTGCACCCAGGCCCTGGGCTGGTCGGGGGGCCATGGGGGTGCCAACCCAGCCAGGAGGTTTTTTGCCCAGGCCTGCGCGCACGCCACCATTTTGCCTGCAGGACGACAGAGAGCTATGGCGGGCAGACCTGTAACAGGCATAGCCTGAGGCTAACAAAGCGGGGGTCTAGGCCCCAAAAGGCACAGGACTGACCCCAAGAACTGGGCGGCTCGGTGAGCCATCTGTGAGTCAACCCGCCCAGGAGGTTGTTAGCACAGCAGACTCTCCCGGTGCTTTCAGGGAGCATGGGCGCACACACCCACCATCCTAGTCACCTGGCGGACCCAATTAACAGTCATAGCCCTAGGGGAACTTTGCTCGGACCTTGGCCTCCCAGGCTTTTGCCTGGACTCAGGGACTGGGCGGCCAGGCTAACCTTGTGTGCGCCAGCCCGGTTGGCAGATCTGCTGCCCAGCGGATTGAGCGGAACACAGGGGAGGTCACAGCAGCATACACTGTCGGCACTCCCTGGGGGTGCACACGGGCTCCATCTGGTCCACAGACAAAATCTGGGGCAAGGCCTCAGGCGGAAGCCCTCAGCTCTACTCTCTCCGCTTCTGTATCCAGATCAGCCTGGGCGGCAGCACCACATCTCCAAGTCCTGCAAGAGGCTAGCTGGGCTTCCGGGCGGCCAGCTGGGAGAAGTCAGTGTGCTCCAGTGAATCCAGGGGGCCCCAGCGGGAGCCTTCCGGTGCCTGCTTTGGGATCTGAACAGCCTGGGCAGCAGCACCCTGTCTAAAAGCAGTGCAGGAGGTAAGCTGTGCACCAGAGGCCAACTGGGAAGGGGCAGCTTGCACTGGTGAGTCCAGCACTGACAAGACAAACTAACACCAGTGAGAACTAGATGGCAAAAGGCAAACGCAGGAACGTCACTAACAGAAATCAAGGCAATATGGCAACATCTGAACCCAATTCTCCTCTACCAACATGTCCTGGATACCCCATCACACCAGTAAAACAAGATCTGGATTTAAAATCACTGGTCATGATGCTGGTACAGGAACACATGAAGGACATACTTAAAGAAATTCAGGAGAAAATGGATCAAAAGTTAGAAGCCCTTGCAAGGGAACCACAAAAATCATTGAAAGAAATCCAGGAGAATACAAAAGCCAACAAGGAGGAAATGCAAAAAATCACTTAAAGTAATACAGGAGAACTTTGGAACAGGCTGAGGTCATGAAAGAGGAAACAAAAAAATCTCTTAAAGAAATACAGGAGAACTTTGGTCAACAGGCTGAGGTCATGAAAGAGGAAACACAAAAATCTCTTAAAGGATTTTTGGGCGGCGGCAGCGGCGGCGGTAGCAGTGGCTGCTCCAGCTGAAGGGCCATCAGCGGTGGAACCAAGGCGACACAGGGTCCAGTTAGGCCCTGCGCCCACGACCACTGACCTTCGCTGACCAGCCGGGCGGCAAGCAACTGCGGTTCTGCGGAGCCTTTCGCTGCACGGAAGCCACTTCAGAACTCGGCTGCCCGCCAGTCAGGAGAGACTCACCGCCATCTTGATCCCGGGCTCCAGAGATCGGTCAGACTGAGGTACACAAACATAATCCTAGGCCCAACACCGCAGGGGTCTGAGCCAGACGGGCGTTGGCCTGCACCCAGGCCCTGGGCTGTTCGAGTGGCCATCGGGGCGCCAACCCAGCCAGGAGTTTTTTTTTTTTGCCCCGGCCGGTGCACGCGCCGCCATTTTGCCTACAGGAGCCAGAGTGCTCGGGAGGGCAGAGACTGCTAACAAGCGTAGCCTGAGGCTAACAAAACGGGGGTCTAGGCCCCAAAAGGCACAGGACTGACCCCAAGAACTGGGCGGCTTGGTGGGCCATCTGTGTGTCAACCAGCCCAGGAGGTTATTAGCACAACAGACTCTCCCGGTGCTTTCGCGGAGCGCGGACGCGCACGCCCGCCATCCGGGTCACCTGGCGGACCCAAATAACAGACATAGACCTAGGGGAACTTTGCTCGGACCTTGGCCTCCCAGGCCTTTGCCTGGACTCAGGGCCCAGGCGACAAGGCTAAACTAGTGTGCGCCAGCCCGGTTGGGGAAATCGGCTGCCCAGCGGAGTGAGCGGAGCACAGGGGAGGTCACAGCAACATTCACCTTCGGAGCTCCCTGGGGGTGCACACGGGTTCCACCTGGTCCACAGACACAATCTGGGGCAAGGCCTTAGGCAGAAGCCCCCAGCTCAACTCTCTCCGCTTCAGATCAGCCTGGGTGGCCGCCACATCTCCAGGTCCCTCAAGAGGCTAGTGGGGGCTTCCGGGCGGCCAGCTGGGAGAAGTCCGTGTGCTCCAATAAATCCTGCGGGCCCCAGCGGGAGCCTTCAGGTGCCTGCTTCGGGATCTGAACAGCCTGGACAACAGCACCCTGTCTATAGGCAGTGCAGAGTGTAAGCTGTGCACCAGAGGCCAACGGGGAAGGGGCAGCTTGCACTGGTGAGTCCAGCACTGACAAGACCAAGTAACACCAGTGAGAGCTAGATGGCAAAAGGCAAACGCAGAAACGTCACTAACAGAAATCAAGGCAATATGGCAACATCTGAACCAAATTCTCCTCTACCAGCAAGTCCTGGATACCCCATCACACCAGTAAAACAAGATTTGGATTTAAAATCACTGGTCATGATGCTGGTACAGGAACACATGAAGGACATTGAGGAGAAAATGGATCAAAAGTTAGAAGCCCTTGCAAGGGAAACACAAAAATCATTGAAAGAAATCCAGGAGAATACAAAAGCCAACAAGGAGGAAATGCAAAAAACACTTAAAGAAATACAGGAGAACTTTGCTCAACAGGCTGAGGTCATGAAAGACGAAACACAAAAATCTCTTAAAGAAATACAGGAGAACTTTGGTCAACAGGCTGAGCTCATGAAAGAGGAAACACAAAAATCTCTTAAAGAATTACAGGAAAACACAAACATGCAAGGGAAGGAGCTAAGCAAAACCATCCAGGATCTAAAATCAGAAGTAGAAACAACTAAGAAAACTCAAAGAGAGACAACTTTGGAGATAGAAAGCCTTGGGAAGAAATCAGGGGACAGAGATGCAAATATCAACAACAGAATACAAGAGATAGAAGAAAGAATCTCAGATGCTGAAGATTCCATAGAAACCATGGACTCAACAGTTAAAGAAAATGCAAAGTGCAAAAAGCTTGTAACCCAAAATATCCAGGAAATCCAGGACACAATGAGAAGACCAAACCTAAGGATTATAGGCATAGATGAGAGTGAAGATTTACAACTTAAAGGGCCAGCAAATATCTTCAATAAAATTATGGAAGAAAACTTCCCTAACCTAAAGAGAGAGATGCCCATGAATATACAAGAAGCCTACAGAACTCCAAACAGACTGGACCAGAACAGAAATACTTCCCGTCACATAATAATCAAAACACCAAATGTTCTAAACAAAGAAAGAATACTAAAGGCAGTAAGAGAAAAAGGCCAAGTAACATATAAAGGAAGACCTATCAGAATCACAGCAGACTTTTCACCTGAGACTATGAAGGCTAGAAGGTCCTGGGCAGATCTCATGCAGACTCTAAGAGAACACAAATGCCAACCAAAACTACTATATCCAGCAAAACTCTCAATCACCATAGATGGAGAAACTAAGATATTTCACGACAAAACCAAGTTCACCCAATATCTATCCACAAACCCAGCCCTAAAAAGGATAATAGGAGGACAACACCAATACAAGGAGGGAAACTCCACCCTGAAAAAAGCAAGATAGTAACCTTTCATCAAACCCAAAAGAAGTTAAGCAATCAAATTTAAAAAATAACGTCAAAAATGATAGGAAGTAACAATCACTATTCCTTAATATCTCTTAACATCAATGGACTCAATGCCCCAATAAAAAGACACAGACTAACTGACTGGATACGTAAACAGGACCCTACATTTTGCTGCTTACAGGAAACACACCTCAGGGTCAAAGACAAACACTACCTTAGAGTAAAAGGCTGGAAGACAATTTTACAAGCAAATGGTCTCAGGAAACAAGCTGGAGTAGCCATTTTAATATCAGATAAAATTGACTTTCAACCCAAAGTCATCAAAAGAGACTCTGAGGGACACTTCTTGCTGGTCAAAGGAAAAATACAACAAGAAGAACTCTCAATCCTGAACATCTATGCTCCAAATGCAAGGGCACCCTCTTTCATAAAAGAAACTTTATTAAAACTCAAAGCACACATTACACCTAACACAATAATTGTGGGTGACTTCAACACTGCACTTTCCTCAATGGACCGATCAGGAAAACAGAAACTAAACAAGGACACAATGAAACTAATTGAAGCTTTGGACCAATTAGACTTAACTGATATATATAGAACATTCTATCCTAAAACAAAAGAATATACCTTTTTTTCAGCACCTCATGGTACCTTCTCCAAAATCGACCATATAATTGGTCACAAGACAGACCTCAACAAATATAAAAAGATAGAACTAATCCCATGCCTCCTATCTGATCACTATGGAATAAAAGTGGTCTTCAATAGCAACAGAAACAACAGAAAACCCACATACACGTGGAAATTGAACAATACTCTACTCAATGACACCTTGGTCAAGGAAGAAATAAAGAAAGAAATTAAAGACTTTTTAGAACACAATGAAAATGAAAACACAACATACCCAAATCTATGGGACACAATGAAAGCAGTGCTAAGAGGAAAACTCATAGCCCTGAGTGCCTCCAAAAAGAAAATGGAGAAGGCATACATTACCAACTTAATGACACACCTGAAAGCCCTAGAACAAAAAGAAGCTATTTCACCCAGGAGGAGTAGAAGGCAGGAAATCATCAAACTCAGGGCCGAAATCAATCAAGTAGAAACAAAGAGAACCATACAAAAAATCAACAAAACTAGGAGCTGGTTCTTTGAGAAAATCAACAAGATAGATAAACCCTTAGCCAGACTGACCAAAGGGCACAGAGAAAGTATCCAAATTAACAAACTTAGAAATGAAAAGGGAGACATAACAACGGAAACTGAGGAAATCCAAAAAATCATCAGATCCTACTACAAGAGCCTGTACTCAACACAACTGGAGAATCTGGAGGAAATGGACAATTTCCTTGACAGATACCAAATACCAAAATTAAATCAGGACCAACTAGACCATCTAAACAGTCCCATAAAGCCTAAAGAAATAGAAGGAGTCATAGAAAGTCTTCCAACCAAAAAAAGCACAGGACCAGATGGTTTCAGTGCAGAATTCTACCAGACCTTCAAAGAAGAGTTAACACCAATACTCTTCAAACTATTCCACAAAATAGAAACAGAAGGAACACTACCCAATTCCTTCTACGAAGCCACAATTACGCTGATACCAAAGCCACACAAAGATCCAACAAAGAAAGAGAACTTCAGACCAATTTCCCTTATGAACATCGATGCAAAAATACTCAACAAAATTCTTGCCAACCGAATCCAAGAACACATCAAAACGATCATCCACCATGATCAAGTAGGCTTTATCCCGGGAATGCAGGGTTGGTTCAATATACGGAAATCCATCAATACAATCCACTACATAAACAAACTCAAAGAACAAAACCACATGGTCATTTCATTGGATGCTGAAAAAGCATTTGACAAAATTCAGCATCCTTTCATGCTTAAAGTCTTGGAGAGAACAGGAATTCAAGGCCCATACCTAAACATAGTAAAAGCAATATACAGCAAACCGGTAGCCAGCATCAAACTAAATGGAGAGAAACTTGAAGCAATCCCACTGAAATCAGGGACCAGACAAGGCTGCCCCCTTTCTCCTTATCTTTTCAATATTGTACTCGAGGTACTAGCTCGGGCAATTCGACAACATAAGGAGGTCAAAGGGATACAAATTGGAAAGGAGGAAGTCAAACTATCATTATTTGCAGACGACATGATCGTCTACCTAAGTGACCCAAAGAACTCCACTAGAGAGCTCCTACAGCTGATAAACAACTTCAGCAAAGTGGCAGGTTACAAAATCAACTCAAGCAAATCAGTGGCCTTCCTATACTCAAAGGATAAGCAGGCTGAGAAAGAAATTAGGGAAATGACCCCCTTCACAATAGCCACAAACAGTATAAAGTATCTTGGGGTGACTCTTACCAAACATGCGAAAGATCTGTATGGCAAGAACTTCAAGACTCTGAAGAAGGAAATGGAAGAAGACCTCAAAAAATGGGAAAACCTCCCATGCTCATGGATCGGTAGAATCAATATAGTTAAAATGGCCATTTTGCCTAAAGCACTATACAGATTCAATGCAATACCCATCAAAATCCCAACTCAATTCTTCACAGAGTTAGAAAGAGCAATTATCAAATTCATCTGGAACAACAAAAAACCCAGGATAGCTAAAACTATTCTCAGCAACAAAAGAAAATCTGGGGGAATCAGTATCCCTGACCTCAAGCAATACTACAGAGCAATAGTGTTAAAAACTGCATGGTATTGGTACAGTGACAGGCAGGAGGATCAATGGAACAGGATTGAAGATCCAGAAATGAACCCACACACCTATGGCCACTTGATCCTCGACAAAGAGGCTGAAAACATCCAATGGAAAAAAGATAGCCTTTTCAACAAATGGTGCTGGTTCAACTGGAGGTCAGCATGCAGAAGAATGCGAATTGATCCATCCTTGTCTCCTTGTACTAAGCTCAAATCCAAATGGATCAAGGACCTCCACATAAAGCCAGACACTCTGAAGCTAATAGAAAAGAAACTGGGGAAGACCCTTGAGGACATCGGTACAGGGAGAAAGTCTCTGAACAGAACACCAATAGCGTATGCTCTAAGAGCAAGAATTGACAAATGGGACCTCATAAGGTTACAGAGTTTCTGTAAGGCAAAGGACACCATCAAGAGGACAGATCGGCAACCAACAAATTGGGAAAAGATCTTCACCAATCCTACATCAGATAGAGGGCTAATATCCAATATATATAAAGAACTCAAGAAGTTAGACTCCAGAAAACCGAACAACCCTATTAAAAAATGGGGTACAGAGTTAAACAAAGAATTCTCACCTGAAGAACTTCGGATGGCGGAGAAGCATCTTAAAAAATGCTCCACTTCATTAGTCATTAGGGAAATGCAAATCAAAACAACCCTAAGATTTCATCTTACACCAGTCAGAATGGCTAAGATTAAAAATTCAGGAGACAGCAGGTGTTGGAGAGGGTGCGGAGAAAGAGGAACACTCCTCCACTGCTGGTGGGGTTGCAAATTGGTACAACCACTCTGGAAAGCAGTCTGGCGGTTCCTCCGAAAACTGGGCACCTCACTTCCAGAAGATCCTGCTATACCACTCCTGGGCATATACCCAGAGGATTCCCCACCATGTAATAAGGATACATGCTCTACTATGTTCATAGCAGCCCTATTTATAATTGCCAGATGCTGGAAAGAACCCAGGTATCCCTCAACAGAAGAGTGGATACAAAAAATGTGGTATATCTACACAATGGAGTACTATTCAGCCATTAGAAACAATGAATTCATGAAATTCTTAGGCAAATGGATGGAGCTAGAGAACATCATACTAAGTGAGGTAACCCAGACTCAAAAGGTGAATCATGGTATGCACTCACTAATAAGTGGTTATTAACCTAGAAAACTGGAATACCCAAAACATAATCCACACATCAAATGAGATACAAGAAGAAAGCAGGAGTGGTCCCTGGTTCTGGAAAGACTCAGTGAAACAGTATTTGGCAAAACCAGAACCGGGAACTGGGAAGGGGTGGGAGGGAGGACAGGGGAAGAGAAGGGGGCTTACGGGACTTTCGGGGAGTGGGGGGGGCTAGAAAAGGGGAAATCATTTGAAATGTAAATAAATTATATCAAATAAAAAAAAAAGACAAAAAAAAAAAAAAAAAAAATCTCTTAAAGAATTACAGGAAAGCACAAACAAGCAAGTGAAGGAGCTAAGCAAAACCATCCAGGATCTAAAATCAGAAGTAGAAACAACTAAGAAAACTCAAAGGGAGACAACTTTGGAGATAGAAAGCCTTGGGAAGAAATCAGGGGACAGAGATGCAAATATCAACAACAGAATACAAGAGATAGAAGAAAGAATCTCAGATGCTGAAGATTCCATAGAAACCATGGACTCAACAGTTAAAGAAAATGCAAAATGCAAAAAGCTTGTAACCCAAAATATCCAGGAAATCCAGGACCAGACCAATCCAATGAGAAGACCAAACCTAAGGATTATAGGCATAAATGAGAGTGAAGATTTACAACTTAAAGGGCCAGCAAATATCTTCAATAAAATTATGGAAGGAAACTTCCCTAACCTAAAGAGAGAGATGCCCATGAATATAAAAGAAGCCTACAGAACTCCAAACAGACTGGACCAGAACAGAAATACTTCCCGTCACATAATAATCAAAACACCAAATGTTCTAAACAAAGAAAGAATACTAAAGGCAGTAAGAGAAAAAGGCCAAGTAACATATAAAGGAAGACCTATCAGAATCACAGCAGACTTTTCACCTGAGACTATGAAGGCTAGAAGGTCCTGGGCAGATCTCATGCAGACTCTAAGAGAACACAACTGCCAACCAAAACTACTATACCCAGCAAAACTCTCAATCACCATATATGGAGGAACTAAGATATTTCATGACAAAACCAAGTTTACCCAATATCTATCCACAAACCCAGTCCTAAAAAGGATAATAGGAGGACAACACCAATACAAGGAAGGAAACTTCACCCTGGAAAAAACAAGATAGTAACCTTTCATCAAACCCAAAAGAAGTTAAGCATTCAAATTTAAAAAATAACGTCAAAAATGATAGGAAGTAACAATCACTATTCCTTAATATCTCTTAAAATCAATGGACTTAATGCCCCAATAAAAAGACACAGACTAACTGAATGGATACGTAAACAGGACCCTACATTTTGCTGCTTACAGGAAACACACCTCAGGGTCAAAGACAAACACTACCTTAGAGTAAAAGGCTGGAAGACAATTTTACAAGTAAATGGTCTCAGGAAACAAGCTGGAGTAGCCATTTTAATATCAGATAAAATTGACTTTCAACCCAAAGTCATCAAAAGAGACTCTGAGGGACACTTCTTGCTGGTCAAAGGAAAAATACAAAAAGAAGAACTGTCAATCCTGAACATCTATGCCCCAAATGCAAGGACACCCTCTTTCGTAAAAGAAACGTTATTAAAACTAAAAGCACACATTGCACCTAACACAATAATTGTGGGTGACTTCAACACTGCACTTTCCTCAATGGACCGATCAGGAAAACAAAAACTAAACAGGGACACAATGAAACTAATTGAAGCTTTGGACCAATTAGATTTAACAGATATATATAGAACATTCTATCCTAAAATAAAAGAATATACCTTTTTCTCAGCACCTCATGGTACCTTCTCCAAAATCGACCATATAATTGGTCACAAGACAGACCTCAACAAATATAAGAAGATAGAACTAATCCCATGCCTCCAATCAGATCGCTATGGAGTAAAAGTGGTCTTCAATAGCAACAGAAACAACAGAAAACCCACATACACTTGGAAACTGAACAATACTCTACTCAATGATATCTTGGTCAAGGAAGAAATAAAGGAAGGAATTAAAGACTTTTTAGAACACAATGAAAATGAAAACACAACATACCCAAATCTATGGGACACAATGAAAGCAGTGCTAAGAGGAAAACTCATAGCCCTGAGTGCCTCCAAAAAGAAAATGGAGAGAGCATACATTACCAACTTAATGACACATCTGAAAGCCCTAGAACAAAAAGAAGCTATTTCGCCCAGGAGGAGTAGAAGGCAGGAAATCATCAAACTCAGAGCCGAAATCAATCAAGTAGAAACAAAGAGAAGCATACAAAAAATCAACAAAACCAGGAGCTGGTTCTTTGAGAAAATCAACAAGATAGATAAACCTTAGCCAGACTGACCAAAGGGCACAGAGAAAGTATCCAAATTAACAAACTTAGAAATGAAAAGGGAGATATAACAACGGAAACTGAGGAAATCCAAAAAATCATCAGATCCTACTACAAGAGCCTGTACTCAACACAACTGGAGAATCTGGAGGAAATGGACAATTTCCTTGACAGATAGCAAATACCAAAATTAAATCAGGACCAACTAGACCATCTAAACAGTCCCATAATGCCTAAAGAAATAGAAGGAGTCATAGAAAGTCTTCCAACCAAAAAAAGCACAGGACCAGATGGCTTCAGTGCAGAATTCTACCAGACCTTCAAAGAAGAGTTAACACCAATACTCTTCAAACTATTCCACAAAATAGAAACAGAAGGAACACTACCCAATTCCTTCTACGAAGCCACAATTACGCTGATACCAAAGCCACAAAAAGATCCAACAAAGAAAGAGAACTTCAGACCAATTTCCCTTATGAACAGCGATGCAAAAATACTCAATAAAATTCTTGCCAAACAAATCCAAGAACACATCAAAACGATCATCCACCATGATCAAGTAGGCTTTATCCCGGGAATGCAGGGTTGGTTCAATATACGGAAATCCATCAATACAATCCACTACATAAAAAAACTCAAAGAACAAAACCACATGGTCATTTCATTGGATGCTGAAAAAGCATTTGACAAAATTCAGCATCCTTTCATGCTTAAAGTCTTGGAGAGAACAGGAATTCAAGGCCCATTTTAAACATAGTAAAAGCAATATACAGCAAACCGGTAGCCAGCATCAAACTAAATGGAGAGAAACTTGAAGCAATCCCACTGAAATCAGGGACCAGACAAGGCTGCCCCCTTTCTCCTTATCTTTTCAATATTGTACTTGAGGTACTAGCTCGGGCAATTCGACAACATAAGGAGGTCAAAGGGATACAATTTGGAAAGGAAGAAGTCAAACTATCATTATTTGCAGATGACATGATCGTCTACCTAAGTGACCCAAAGAACTCCACTAGAGAGCTCCTACAGCTGATAAACAACTTCAGCAAAGTGGCAGGTTATAAAATCAACTCAAGCAAATCAGTGGCCTTCCTATACTCAAAGGATAAGCAGGCTGAGAAAGAAATTAGGGAAATGACCCCCTTCACAATAGCCACAAACAGTATAAAGTATCTTGGGGTGACTCTTACCAAACATGTGAAAGATCTGTAGGACAAGAACTTCAAGACTCTGAAAAAGGAAATGGAAGAAGACCTCAAAAAATGGGAAAACCTCCCATGCTCATGGATCGGTAGAATCAATATAGTTAAAATGGCCATTTTCCCTAAAGCACTATACAGATTCAATGCAATACCCATCAAAATCCCAACTCAATTCTTCACAGAGTTAGAAAGAGCAATTATCAAATTCATCTGGAACAACAAAAAACCCAGGATAGCTAAAACTATTCTCAGCAACAAAAGAAATTCTGGGGGAATCAGTATCCCTGACCTCAAGCAATACTACAGAGCAATAGTGTTAAAAACTGCATGGTATTGGTACAGTGACAGGCAGGAGGATCAATGGAACAGGATTGAAGATCCAGAAATGAACCCACACACCTATGGCCACTTGATCCTCGACAAAGAGGCTGAAAATATCCAATGGAAAAAAGATAGCCTTTTCAACAAATGGTGCTGGTTCAACTGGAGGTCAGCATGCAGAAGAATGCGAATTGATCCATCCTTGTCTCCTTGTACTAAGCTCAAATCCAAATGGATCAAGGACCTCCACATAAAGCCAGACACTCTGAAGCTAATAGAAAAGAAACTGGGGAAGACCCTTGAGGACATCGGTACAGGGAGAAAGTTTCTGAACAGAACACCAATAGCGTATGCTCTAAGAGCAAGAATTGACAAATGGGACCTCATAAAATTACAAAGTTTCTGTAAGGCAAAGGACACCATCAAGAGGATAAATTGTCAACCAACAAATTGGGAAAAGATGTTCACCAATCCTACATCAGATAGAGGGCTAATATCCAATATATATAAAGAACTCAAGAAGTTAGACTCCAGAAAATCAAACAACCCTATTAAAAAATGGGGTACAGAGTTAAACAAAGAATTGTCACCTGAAGAACTTCAGATGGCGGAGAAGCATCTTAAAAAATGCTCAACTTCATTAGTCATTAGGGAAATGCAAATCAAAACAACCCTGAGATTTCACCTTACACCAGTCAGAATGGCTAAGATTGAAAATTCAGGAGATAGCAGGTGTTGGAGAGGGTTTGGAGAAAGAGGAACACTCCTGCACTGCTGGTGGGGTTGCAAATTGGTACAACCACTCTGGAAATCAGTCTGGCGGTTCCTCCAAAAACTGGGCACCTCACTTCCAGAAGATCCTGCTATACCACTCCTGGGCATATACCCAGAGGATTCCCCACCCTGTAATAAGGATACATGCTCTACTATGTTCATAGCAGCCCTATTTATAATTGCCAGATGCTGGAAAGAACCCAGGTATCCCTCAACAGAAGAGTGGATGCAAAAAATGTGGTATATCTACACAATGGAGTACTATTCAGCCATTAGAAACAATAATTCATGAAATTCTTAGGCAAATGGATGGAGCTAGAGAACATCATACTAAGTGAGGTAACCCAGACTCAAAAGGTGAATCATGATATGCACTCACTAATAAGTGGATATTAACCTAGAAACCTGGAATACCCAAAACATAATCTGTACATCAAATGAGGTACAAGAAGAAAGGAAGAGTGGCCCCTTGTTCTGGAAAGACTCAATGAAGCAGTATTCAGCAAAACCAGAACAGAGAAGTGGGAAGGGGTGGGTGGGAGGACAGGGGGAGAGAAGGGGGCTTACGGGACTTTCTGGGAGTGGGGGGGATAGGAAAGGGGAAATCATTTGAAATGTAAATAAAAAATATATCGAATAAAAAAATAAGTTAAAAAAATAATACAAATAAATAATTTGTATCCAGAAAAAAAAAGCATCTTAGTCTACATACTCAGTAGTGATTATCACCATAAAACTTTGACAAATAGTTCTGTGTTAAGACTACTGAGATTGAAGCTGTGACCGTCAGAGTCACTGGCAACATTTAAGATGAAAGTCAAAATTCTCATAAGTTTTAAAAACGTGACTCCAAACTTGACCCTGTCCAATTACTTCCCTGCATTGGAAGTGATTGCAATTCTGTGCCACGTCTAGACTGCTCAGTGTAGGTAAGATTTAAAAGTCTTTTTTTCTTTAAAAATAAAATGTTACCTTAGCAAGATAAATAGTTTGATCATTTGTTTTGTTTTCTTTTTTCTTTTTTTGGATATTTTATTTACATTTCAAACGGATCATTTCTTTACAATTGGTTTGCCAGCACATTTCATTAGTATTGAAATAGAAGCAATGAAACATTCTGTTGTCTTTTACTGTTTAGAGCCAAAAAATGATAAATGTAGATCCCTGTATCATCTGAAATAAAACTATTTTAGAGTATATCTCTCCATATTATAAACAGACATACCAGAAATAATCTCTTGTATAAATGCTTTTTATATATCCAGATTGTAATACAACAGAATGTACAAAAATATCTGGCACCTTAATATAAAGCTTTGATAAAGAAAACAAAGGACATCGACTTGGACATTCATTAGATATCTACCAATTAGATAGAAAACAAAAAACCAACTTGAATCAGAAATTTCTAACTATGGTGCTAGAAAGATATCACAAGATTAAGAGCACTTGCTGATCTTCTAGATGACCCAGGTTTAGGTCCCAAATCATGATACCTATACCACAGAACATTTTACAACTCCAAGAAAAAAGACTGGCTCTTCTTTTTTCCATTGGCAATAGACATAACATCGGTGTACCTATCAACAAGTGGATATGCTCAAGTATGTGAAATAAAAATATATACATCTTTAAAAATAAAAAAAATGCACACTGAACCTCACACAATAATGGTGGGAGACTGCAACACCCCACTCTCACTAATGGACAGGTCATTGAAGCAGTAATGGTAACTAAGCAGAGACAGAGTGAAACTAAAAGAAGTTATGAACCAAATAAATGTATTTAAAGATACATACAAAAACATTTCACCCTAAAACAAAAGAATACATCTTCTCAATACTTCATGGTACCATGAATATAAACATGGTACCGTGTTTATATTTTATCATGTGAAATAGGAATGAAATTATTCATAACTACTGCCTATAACATTCAGTTGTTACTACTATGATTATATTTACTTGCTACAATCAAGGAAAATATTCATCCAGGGCAAAGCTGCTAGATTTCTGGACCAGCTTTCATTGATCTTTTCGTCCATCAATCACTGTTTATTTTTACTTAAGCTAACTGGAGCTAAGGTTTAAAAATTTGTCAGTGGAAGCATAAACATAGTTATACATAAGTAATAAACTCAGGATTCTGGATAAAAAAAGATACATACAAAAACATTTCACCCTAAAACAAAAGAATAAATCTTCTCAGCACTTCATGGTACCTTCTCTGAAACTGCCTACATAAGCAATCAAAATAACTAGCTTCAACAAATATGAGAAGATTGAAATATTCCCATGCATCCTATCAGATCTCCATACACTAGGGTTAGTCTTCAATAACAACTAAAACAATAGAAAGACCATATAGTTGGGGAAATTGAACAACTCTCTACTAAATAATAACTTGGTCAGAGAATAAATACAGAAAGAAATTAAAGACTTTCTAGATTTCTATGAAAATGATGACAAAGCATGCTCAAACATATAACATACAATGAAAGCAGTGCTAAGAGACAAATTCATAGCGTGAAGGCCCCTGTAAAGAAGAGAGTTTCCACACTAGCAAATTATCAGCACACCTGACATCTCTAGAACAAAACAAAGCAAACATGTTTCCCCTTCCCTAACTACTCCGAAATTGTCCTCACCTCCCTGCCAAACCAAATCAACATCTTAGCCCCAACCTCTAAAAATAAGCAGGCATTCAAATACAAAACATTGCATTCAAATACAAAGTGCTAAAGAAAAAGCATGAGAAAAACATCTTTATGTATAGGTATGCACCTATAGGCGTGCACAGAAACTCACTAAAAGGAAAATTCAAAAGTCCTCTTATGAGAAGAGAAGTACTACTTGAGTTTACCTTGTGTTAGTCATCTACTGCTTGGCAGAAGATCTGGCCTTCTCGGTAGTTTCTGTACCTAATAGAACTCAGAAAAATGCAAATTGAATTTTAAATTTTCTTTCTTCCTTCTCTCTCTCCTCTCTCCTCTCTCCTCTCTCCTCTCTTCTCTCGCTCTCTCTCTCGCTCTCTCTCTCTCTCTCTCTCTCTTTCTCTCTCTTTCTCTCTCTCTCTCTCCCTCTGTCTGTCTCTCTCTCTGTCTCTGTCTCTCTGTCTCTCTGTCTCTATCTATCTATCTATCCATCTATCTATCTATCTATCTATCTATCTATCTATCTGCTCTGTACCTCTCACATTAATTTTCATTTGGACATAGCTTCTTGATTAGATATCCCATACTTAACATTGAGAGCCATAAATTTCAAATCTATCCATGCTGACAAACTGTCTATAAATTCATACAGGTAATTGTCCTACTGTGTTTAGAGGGATGTGTTTCCTTGGTGTTCTCTATCCACTCTGAAACTTACATCTTCCTAACTACTCTCTGCAGGGTTCCCTGCGCTATGCAGAGAAGGAAATGATGGAATCATGCAATTCATTACTGAGCGTTCCAAGCTCTCTCAATATGTGCACATGGAGAGTCACTGTAATTATATTCAGGCATTTACTGAAGACAATTTCTCTTATTATGTCTAAGCTTGAGAATTATCTATGACTATAGTAGAATGTTGTTAGGAGTTATTTTATGGCTACATTCTGTAACAGTATTTGATTTCCCACTATGTGTATGGCCGATCTAGTCTCAAAACCATATCCACCCTAACTGTATATATAACGGGCCCATCTCAGAGGGTAAACCTTAAATCAAATCCCATGGGATTTGTAATAATTTTTCACTAGTGCATCTTGCAGGCAGGCACTATGGAAGATTAAAGGGTTTTTACCTGATTTGGTGTTTACCTTTTTCCTCTGGAAACATGCAAAGTACCATTGAGTACCATGAGACTACTCAGTAAGAGTGAGGTTTTTAAGTAGGCACTTGCTCAATAAATCCATGTTTCAGTGTTTTGTGTACCTGTTGTCTTCAGCAAAACAGCAATACAACATTAATATAAGATTGTGTAAAGTAAAAAATACACTGGGATATGTAGTGCAGTTTGAAATCAGGATTGGTAAACACCACAAGTTCTTTTAATGATCAGGATTGTTTTGACCATCTTGAGTATTTGTTTTTTTCCACATGAAATTAATCATTTACATTTTGAGGTACACAAAAAAGTTGGGAAGGGGATTTTGATGGGGATTTCTCTGAATCATGTTTTTGGTAGCAGGACCATTTTGCTATGTTAATTGACATGGGAGATTTGTCCAAATTCTGATACCTTTTTCAATTTTTTTCTTCAAAGACTTAAAGTTTTTGTCAAACAAGGCTTTCACTTTCTTGATTAGGAGTGGGTCAAGATGTTTTATGCTGTTTGTGGCTATTGTAAATAATTTTGTTTCCCTGACTTCATAGGAGTTACGTGTGAATATGACGGATTTGTTTTTCTCTTCGAAGTTTTATAGAACCTTTAGATATTCTGAACAATAATTCTTTAGGGAAGAAGCTTCTTTGTCATTTTCAGCTCAGTACTTTCATATCTTATATCTGAAAGGTGTGGTGTCTTAAGGAATATGGGATAATTTCAAATCCTGGGAAGCAACAAATTGAATATTCACATTTATTATTTGAGAGCCTTAAGAATTACACTGAATATATCATGTTTGATATTGGGGCTCTTGTAACATGTCTGTGGATCTTGGAGAACTGTAATCAATGCATGAATTACAAATGTCCTTACTGTTTATATATGAAAGTATACCCACTTAGATATACTATATTTACATATGTCTAATTAAATTTTCATTAAATTTTTCAAATATACATTTGATACTATTTCCCAATCCACTTGTAAATGGCATGCCAATCCTCCTCAACTATCTATGAATCCAATTAGGTGTTAATTTTTTCCATCTTGTAAAAACACCAAAGTTTAAAATGGAAATTTTCACAAACACAAAATAATAAGATGAAACAATGCATAAAGGAAACAAAATAAAAGTACTGCACTAAATACACAAAAAGAAAAATACATGAAATGTGAATTTTGTTTTTCTTTTTTTTATTGATATATTCTTTATTTACATTTCAAATGATTTCCCCTTTCCTGGATCCCCCCTCTGTGAATATCCCATAAGCCCCCTTCACTCCCCCTGTTCCCCAATCCAACCTTTCCTACTTCCCTGTCCTAGTATTCCCCTACATTGCTGCGCTGAAGCTTTCCAGGACCAGGGACCACTCCTTCCTTCTTCTTGGGCATCATTTGATGTGTGAATTGTGTCTTGGGTATTCCAAGCTTCTAGGCTAATATCCACTTATCAGTGCTCTTTGTGAGCACCATGAGTGCTCTTTTGTGATTGGGTTACCTCACTCTAGTTCCATCCATTTGCCTAAGAATTTCATAAATTCATTGTTTTTAATGGCTGAAAAGTACTCCATTGTGTATATATATATATATATATATATATATATATATATATATAACATTTTCTGTATCCATTCCTCTGTTGAGGGACATCTGGGTTCTTTCCAGCTTCTGGCTATTATAAATAGGGCTGCTATGAACATAATGGAGCATATATCCTTATAACATACTGGGGAACCCTCTAGGTATATACCCAGGAAAGGTATAGTGGGGTCCTCCAGTAGTATCATGCCCATTTTTTCTGAGGAACCACCAGACTGATTTCCAGAGTTGTTGTACCAGCTTGCAACCCCACCAGCAGTGGAGGAGTGTTCCTTTTTCTCCACATCCTCACCAGCACCTGTTTTCTCCCGAGTTTTTGATCTTAGCTTTTCTGACTGTGTATTGTGTTTTTCAACAACAACACATGACATGACCCTTCTCTGAAATGTGGATGGCATGACCAGTACAACTGCATTGTACAAAACTGATTTTCTATTGTCAACAGAGATGAATAGAAAAATATTTGTTTAGGGATAGGACTTAGAGTCAATGTCCACTTGCACTACTAGGATATTTTATGGCTTGTACCTGTGCATATATTATCCATGCTTCCAAAATCTATGTTTTCATACACTCATCTTTCATACACTTTGCTTCTGGATAACAATGCCTCTGTGAAGTAACCCATTACCTCTGTCTCTTACAATCAAGCATTCCATATCCTTTTCACATCCATCACTTAGGCTTCAATGGTGTCGTTGATCTATAATACTTGGTGCTAAAAGAATATCCCAGGTCTTAACATTTACTTATGTCCCCAATTATGGAAAAGTCAAACTGATACTCAAATCATTCTGGTAATAGGAACCTAGAAATGACCACACGTTAAATGCAAACTTTTCACTCGAGTGTGTTCACATTATTCTGATTAAAAACAATTCAGAAAGCCTTCTGAGCATTCAACTTCCAATGCATTAGTGACACAGTTCTCTGACACACTGCAGCCCATCGTCCACAGCAAGACTCTAGCACTATTCTATTTGCCCAAGAGGAAACTGTTTGTCATCTCAAGTTCTAAGACCAGGCTTGCAAACAGACACCCCTTCCACTTGGTGTAATGTCCATTGACTTACAGTAGAGGGGGCAAGGTCTGGGTCACTTAGCTAAGCTGAGTCTGGCTCCTACCTAGCTGAGGATCTCCTTGTATAAGAGAATGATTTCTTTCTCTAGAAAAGAATTATCTTGAGGGTCAATTGATTATAGAGATTGTTGTGAGAATATGTTTTCTGGAAATAGAAGCTATAACATAAATTCTCACCCACCTGTCCCCTAAATGTGAGCTCAACAAGAAATACATAAAAGAACATGCTAAACTGCATGGGGGAAATATCAAAAGGACTCAAGCCTTCAATAAGTAAGACAGGCAACTAATTAAATCTGAAAATGGAAGAGGTGGCTATTCCCAGGAAAATGAATACAGATATTTTAAGTATAATCTAAAAATGTAGTACTATCCAAGTTTTAATATCGTAATTTATTCCTGTAATTTTGAGGACAGTTTGAATCAGGCTTTATCAAAATAACATAACACTTTGGAACAAAGATGCAGACTAAAAGCCCTGCACTGGAAGCCAAAATGGAGAAGACCTCCACAGCCACCATGTCCTTCCCTTTGGTGCTGTGGTAGACAGGAAGGAAGGTGATCCACACACTGCAGAACACCAGCATGCTGAAGGTTAGGAATTTGGCTTCATTGAATCTATCAGGCAGATTCCTGGCCAAGAAAGCCACAGTGAAGCTACCCAGAGCCAAGGATCCCAAATATCCCAGGACAAAGTGGAATGCAATGACTGAGCCTTTGTTGCACACAATGGTGATCTGCCCATGTTCAGACTGCGTATCTGTATCAATAAAAGGAGGTGATACTACTAGCCAGATTCCACAGAGAACAAGTTGGAACAGGGTACAGAGGGGAATGACAAAGTTAGGTGCCCCTGATATCAACATTGATCTCATTCTTCTTCTTGGAGTAGTAATCTTGAAAGCCAGAACCACAGTAATTGTCTTGGCCAAGACAGTAGATAAAGCCACTGTGAAAAAGACACCAAATATGATCTGCTGCAGGATGCAGGTACTCATGTGAGGATGCCCAATAAAAAGCAAAGCACAGAGGAAACAGAGTGTGATGGAGATTAGTAGGATGTAACTGAGATTGCGGTTGTTGGCCTTCACAATGGGAGTGTCACTGTATCTCACAAAAGTACCAAATACAAGACTTGTGAGTACAGAGAAACACAGGGACATGCAAGCAAGAGCCATTCCCAATGGGTCTTCATAGGCCAGATAGGAGAGATGCCTTTTCAGACAGTGTGTGTGCTCTGTGTTGGCATACTCATCAGGTAGACAGCTCACACACTGTTCCAGATCTGCTGGAGAACATTAACAACAAACCTTAAGAAAATTTCCTCATTATACACTCGATCATTTAGTATCTGTATTAATCAGAGGATATCACAATAAACATTTTGTTGTTCAGCAACAATTCTCTTGTTTGATGTTGTAGGAAGCGGTAATATCATGCTGCTCTGGAGCAGTTCATCCCTGGTAGTGTAACATACCACTTTCAAGATAGAGAAGAGAGAAGATACTTATTCATAAGAATTATACCTGATATTGACAAAAGTTTTTAAAAATCATAATGTAAAAGATCTCAAACTGGTGAATTTCTATGGCATTAAATGTTTAAGTATATAATTTGCTTTCTGATTTTGATTTTAAAAGTTTTGAAACTGATAGATCATGAGTACTTATGAAAAGAGAATAAATTCATTTTATTATGAATTTCATCATTATTATTATAACAAAAACTGTAAGGATCCAAAAGGGTTGTTTGGATGAAAATGACACACATAGTGTTAGATTTGTCTGCTTAGCCACTATTGAGTTCCACATTTTGAAAGGACTAGAAGCTATGGCTGAGTTGAAGAAAGTGGGCCAATAAGGGTAGGCTCCAAGATTTTAAAACCTCTAACAATCCAATGTTTGTGTTTGTTTATTTTGTTTTGTTTTTTTTTTTGTTGTTTTTTGTAATCCTGCTGCCTGAAGGTGCAGTATTATACTCTGTCACTTCTCTAGAAATGTGCCTTCTCTAGAAAAATCAGCAAACTCAACTTCCCAATAAAAAGAGAGAGGCTGACAGGCTGGATATGTAGAGATACATCATTCTGTTTCATAAAACAAACATACCTCAAAAACAAAGACTTAAAAGCTGGTGATGCTGAGTTCTATATTTTAAAATAAATTTCATTAGTTTAGTTTAAAAAGACTAAAAAAAGTAGTAAATCATAAAGAGATGACTCAGCAGTTAAGAGCATTCTTTGACAGCTCTTTCAGAGGACCAGGGTTCAAGTACCTGAACCCATGGGGGAGTTCACAGATGTCTTCAACTCCTATTCCAAGGGATCTGATATACTCACACAAAATGCATGCAAGCAAAGCAGCAATGAACATGAAATAAAAAATGATATATTTTTACTTAAAAAATAAAAAATAAAAATAAATTAAATAAATAAAGTTTTGAAGAAATCAGAAATTCATGACACATGTATAAACATAATAAAAAACAGTATACATTGAGACAACAGGCAATATCAAATTAAATGGAGAGAACATTGAAGCAATCACATTAAAATCAGGGGCAAGACAAAGATGCTCATTCTATCCATATCTTCTAAATACACTATGTGAAATTATTGCTAGAACAATTAGACAGCAAAGGGAGATCAATGTGATAAAAATTAGAAAGGAATAAGTCAAGGTATTACTATTTGAAGAAATGATCATATACATAAGTGATCCCCAATATTCTACTAGAGAATTTCTAAAGCTGATAAACAACTTCAGCAAAATGTCTGGATATAAAATTACACTAAAACAAGTCAATAGCAATCCTTTGTAGAAATGCTTAACTGCTGAGAAACAAATTAGAGAAACAAAAACAGTCACAATATCTACAAATATAAGATATCATGGTGTAAGTACAACTAAGCAAGTGAGAGATATGTATGTCATGAACTTAGTCCCTGTCAAAGGGCATAGAAGAACTCAGAAGACAGAAAGATCCCCAGTATTGACAGAACAATAGGATTAACAGTGAAAATAACCATGGGACCAAAAGCAATCAGCAGGTTCAATGTAATTCCCATCAAATCTGCAACGCAATTCTTCAAAGGCATGTAAAGAGCAATTCTCAACTTCATATGGAAAAGGATTGCAGGATAATAACAATAATTTTATAAAATAAAAGAAAATCTGGGGTGATAACCATCCCTGACTTGCAACTGTACTACAGAGAAATAGTGATGAAGACCACATGATATTGATACAGAGACAGACAGGTCAATCAATAGCATAGAATCAAAGACCCAGAAATAAATCCCCACAGCAACATACACTTGATTGTTGACAAAGAATCCAAAACCATAAAGTGGAAAATGAAAGCATCTTCAAAAAGTAGTGCTGGTCTACCTGGTGACTTACATGTAGAAAGGTGGAAATCAATCCATATTTATCATCCTGCACAAAACTAAAGTCCAAATGTATCAACGACCAGAACATAAAACCAGATACATTGAATCTAATGGAAGAGAAGGTGGGGAAATAGCCTTGACCATGTTATTGGAACAGGAGAAAATATCCTGAACAGAACACCAATGTCTCAGAGTCTAAATTCAAGAATTCGAAAGTAGGACTTCATAAAAAACCTGAAATGCTTTGGTAAGGGAAAGGATACCATCAATGGGACAAATATATATATATATGTATGCATGTATGTATATCTCCTGCATATTGAGAAAAGATCTTCCCTGAACAAGGGATATTACCCACAAAATACAAAGAACTAAAAAATTTAGACTCCAGAGGATCAAATAACCCTATTAAAATGGGGTACAGAGCTAAATAGAATTCTCAAGATGGGCATCTTGAATGGCTGAGAAGCACTTACAGAAATGTTCAATATGCTGAGTGATCACGGAAATGCAGCTCAAAACAACCATGAGATTTCACTTTACAGCAATCAGAATGGCAAAGATAAAAAACTCAAGTGACAGCACATGTCGGATCCAGAAATGGAGAAAAGTGAACACTCCAGCAAGCCTGTACAACTGCTCTAGAAAAAAAATTTATAGTTCTTCAAAAAGTTGGAAATAGTTCAACCTGAAGACACAACTATACCACTCCTAGACACATACGCAAAAAGATGCTCTACCAAAGATAGCACAGGGCCAGATGGTTTTAGTGCAGATTTCTAGCAGCTTTCAAAGAAGAACTGATATGAACACTCTCCAAAATATTCCACAAAATAGAAACAGAAGGAACACAAAACAACTCATTCTATGAAGTCACAATTTCACTGATACCAAAATCATATAAAGATTCAACAAAGAAAGAGAACTTCAGACCAATTTCACTTATGAATGCAAAAATACTCAAAAAATTCATGCCAACTGAATTCAAGAACACATAAAAATAATCATTCACTACAATCAAGTAGACTTCATCCCAGGGATACAAGAATGTTTCAACATAACGAAATCCATCAATGTAATACACAGCATAAAGAAACTCAATGAAAAAAACACATGGCCATATCATTAGATCCTAAAATATCATTTGACAAAATTCAGCATCCCTTCATGTTAAAAGTCTTGGAAAGATCAGGAATTCAACACCAATATCAAAACATAGTAAAAGGAATATACAAAAGTTATCTCACTGTTGAGAATAGTCTTAGCTATCTTTGTTTTTCCAGATTAATTTGAGAATTGCTCTTTCTAAATCTAAAAAAACTGAGTTGGAATATTGATGGGGATTGCATTGAATCTTTATATAGCTTTTGGCAAGATGGCCATTTTTACTTTATTAATCCTGCCGATCCACAAGCATGGAAGTTTTTCCATTTTCTGAGCTCTTCTTCAATTTCCTTCTTCAGAGACCTGAAGTTCTTGTCATACAGATCTTTCACTTCTTTGGTTAGACTCATACCAACATACTTTATATTGTTTGTGGCTATTATGAAAGGTGTTATTTCTCTAATTTCATTCTCAGCCTGCTTCTCCTTTGAGTATAAGAAGGCTACTGATTTGCTTGAGTTGATTTTATATCCAGTCACTTGCTGAAGTTGTTTATCAGCTGTAGGAGTTCTCTGGTGGAGGTTTTTAAGTCACTTAAGTATACTATCATATGAACTGCGAATAATGATAGTTTGATTCTTTCTTTCCAATTTGTATCCCTTTGACCTCATTATGTTGTCTAATTGCTCTAGCTAGGACTTCAAGTACTATATTGAAAAGATTTGGAGAGGGGGGGCAGCCTTGTCTAGTGCCTGATTTTAGTGGGATTGCTTCAATCTTCTCTCCATTTAGTTTGATGTTGGCTACCGGTTTGCTGAATATTGATTTTACTATGTTTAGGTATGGGCCTTGAATTCCTGTTCTTTCCAAGACTTTGTGCATGAAAGGATGCTGAATTTTGTCAAAGGATTTTTCAGCATCTAATGAAATGACAATGTTTTTTTTTCTTTAGGTTTGTTTATGTAGATGACTGCATTGATGCATTTCCATCTATCGAATCTTCACTGCATCCCTGGGATGAATCCTACTTGATCATGGTGAATGATCATTTTGATGTGTTCTTGGAATCGGATAGCAAGAATTTTATTGAGTATTTTTGCATCAATATTCATTCAAGAAATTGCTCTGAAGTTCTCTTTCTTTGTTGGATATTTGTGTGGTACTGGTAACAGGGTAATTGGGGCAAGAGTTAAAAGAACTTCTGGGGAATCAGTATCCCCGACCTCAAGCAGTACTATAGAGCAATAATGTTAAAAACTGCATGGTATTGGTGCAGTGACAGACAGATAGATCAATGGAATAGAACTGAAGACACAGAAATGAACCCACACACCTATGGTCACTTGATCTTCAATGAAGGAGCTAAAACCATCCAGTGGGAAAAAAGATAGACTTTTCAACAAATGGTGCTGGTTCAACTGGAGGTCAGCATGCAGAAGAATGCAAATTGATCCATTCTTATCTCCTTGTACTAAGCACAACTCCTAGTGGATCAAGGACATCCACATAAAAACAGACACACTGAAACTAAAAGAAACTGGGGAAGACCTTTGAGGAGATGGGCACAGGGGAAAAGTTCCTGAACAGAACACCAATACGTTATGGTCTAAGATCAAGAATTGACAAATGGGACCTCATAAAATTACAAAGTTTCTGTAAGACAGGGAAGGGGAAAGGGGTGGATTAGGGAACATGGGAAGGGAAGAGGGCTTATAAAACTTTCAGGGAGGGGGGATCAAGGAAAGGGAAAATTGCTTAAAATGTAAATAAAGAATATACCAAATAAAAAAAGAACAAGCAAGATTAAAAGAAAAAGAAACTAATAGAAAAGAAACTGTGTAAGAACCTTGAGGACATGGGCACAGGGGAAAAGTTCCTGAACAGAACATCAATAGCTTATGCTCTAAGATCAAGAATTGACAAATGGAACCTCATAAAATTACAAAGTTTCTGTAAGGCAAAGGACACTGTCAAAAAGGACAAAATGGCAACCAAGAAATTGGGAAAAGAGCTTCACCAACCCTACATCTGACAGAGGGCTAATATCCAATATATACAAAGAACTCAAGAAGGGTACAGAGCTAAACAAAGAGTTTTCATCTGGAAAATTTCGAATGGCTGAGAAGCACCTTAAGAAGGAACTTATGGGGAGAGAGAACCAGGAAATGGAAAATCATTTTGAATGCAAACAAAGAATATTGAAAATAAAAAGTAAAAAAAAAATGCAATGTTCAACATCATTAGTCATTAGGGAAATTCAAATCAAAACAACGTTGAGATTTCACCTCTCACCAGTCAGAATGGCTAAGATTAAAAACTCAGGGGACAGCAGGTGTTGACGAGGATGTGGAGAAAGAGGAACACTCCTCCACTGCTGGTAGGATTGCAAGATGGTACAACCACTCTGGAAATCAGTCTGGCGGTTCCTCAGAAAACTGGGCATGACACTACCAGAAGATCCTGCTATACCACTCCTGTTCATATACTCAGAGGATTCCCCGGCATGCAATAAGGACACATGCTCCACCATGCTCATAGCAGCTTTATTTATAATAGCCAGAAGCTATAAAGAACCCAGATGTCCCTCAATGGAGGAATGGATACAGAAAATGTGGTATATTTACACAACTGAATACTACTCAGCAATTAAAAACAATGAATTCATGAAGTTTTAGGCAAATCGTTGGAACTGTAAAATATCATCCTAAGTTAGGTAACCCAATCACAAAAGAATACACATGGAATGCAATCACTGGTAAGTGGACATTAATTAGCCCAGAAACTCTGAATACTCAAGACACAATTAGCATATCAAATGAATCCCAAAAAGGAAGAAGAAAACCCTGGTCCTGGAATGGCTTGATCCAGAATTGTAGGGGAATACCAGGAGAAAGAAATTGGAGGGGGTGATTGGGGAAATAGTGGAGGGAAGAGGGCTTATGGGACTTATGGAGAGGGGGGTGGGGAACCAGGAAACGGGAAAGCATTTGGAATGTAAACAAAGAATATAGAAAAATTTTTTAAAAAGTAAGATACAGCAAACTAGTAGACAACATCAAACTAAATGGAGAGAAACTTGAAGCAATACTACTACAATCAGGGACTAGCTGCCCTCTCTCTTCATATCTATTCAATATAGTGCTTGAGGTTCTAGCTAGAGCAATTGGGAAACAAAAAGAGGTCAAACAGATACGGATTGGAAAGGAAGAAGTCAAACTATTACTATTTGCAGATGATAGGATAGTATGCTTAAGTGACCCCAAAAACTTTATCAGAGAAATCCTACAGCTGATAAGCAACTTCAGCAAAGTGACCAGATATAAAATTAAATTAAGCAAATCAGTAGCCCGCCTATCCTCAAAGGATAAACAGGCTGAGAAAGAAACGACACCCTTCACAATAGCCACAAACAATATAAAGTATCTTGGTGTGACTCTAACCAAACAAGTAAAAGATCTGAATGCCAGGAACTTCAAGTCTCTGAAAAAATAAATCAAAGAAGACCTCAGAAGATGGAAAAATATCCCATGCTCATGGATTGGCAAGATTAATGAAGTAAAAATGGCCATTGTGCCAAAAGCAATATAAAAATTTAATGCAATCCCCATCAAAATCCCAACTCAATTCTTCATAGAGTTAGAAAGACCAATTTGCAAATTCATCTGGAATAATAAAAAACCCAAGATAGCTAAAACTATTCTTAACAGTAAAAGAACTTCAGGGGAATCAGTATCTTAGAAACTAAGCAGTACTACAGAGCAATAATATTAAAAACTGCATGGTATTGGTTCAGTGACAGGCAGGTAGATCAATAGAATAGAACTGAAGACCCAGAAATAAACCCGCACACCTACAGTCACTTGATCTTTGACAAAGAAGTTAAAACCATCCAGTGGAAAAGAGATAGTCTTTTCAACAAATGGTGCTGGTTCAACTGATGGTCAGCATATAGAAGAAAGCAAATCCATCCATTCTTATCTCTTTGTACTGAATTTATTCTTAATTAATATATATTGTACAGAGCCATATTGGGGCAGTCTTGCACGTGGTCAGAGTTTGACTTTGGTCAAGGTTAACTTCTCCCAGAAAGCCAGGATCCTTCTCCACCTAGGGTGGAGTGCTCGAAGTAAAGGTTAATTCATTGTTCCTCCAGGTCTAGGAATTCCTGAATTAAACAGGTGACCCACCCAGCTGCCGGAGCAGTCAAGACGAGGACCTCCAAGAGAAGCTAGACAACTTCCACCGGAACTCAGCCTGGAGTCTGGGGGGAAGGGTTTGCCCAAACTGTTAAAAGGTCTGGCGCCATTAAAGTTTCCGGCTTTGATCAGTGAACATTGTCTTAGCCGCACTTCTTTTCGCCCCTCTTCCCTATAACCCCAAAATTCTCTCAACAGGTAACCCGGTTTACATGTGGCTGCTGGCAGCTACAGTATATACAGTGTATCTCTTGTCCTTTTGCTACTAATCTTAGAATAGAGGGGACATATATAACAGTTTGAAGCAAGGCTAATAGTGCTGAATCGAGAAATAGAACGGGATGTAATCGCCTTTCAACTAAAATATACTTAGGAGAATATTATGTATATGTGGTATGCATAAAAGTGTATCCATGATTGCATGATTGTACGTGTGAGTGAATTTTGCATGTCAAAATCAGAATACATACATTTTTGTATATTTTTGATATTAAGAAGACAGTCATCAAATCAGATGTATTTCCTCACTTTCCACTATTTGAGGTAAAGTCTTCTATTGTTCTCAACTACATATTCCAAGCTATATGTCAAGCAACAAAATACATATTACAAATCTTTCCTCTATCTTTCAGTAGGCCAAAGAATAACACTAACACATCTTTGTGTGAATTTTTGGGTTTTGCACTCTTACCCTAATTCTGTCATAGTAAGTACTTCTTTTCTACAAGCAAGTTCATAACTTAAATACATTTCATTAAATAATAACAAGAGCTGGAGGCTCTGGCCTCTCTCAGGAACCAATGTGGTTTTCAGGATAACAAGACTGTGTACTGATCATGTTGTCAATTTAAATTGTGCATAGGATCCTATGTATAGCAATAGTATGTACAAATGTTTCTGACAGAATAACAGCTAAAATATTCCCATTAAATATTCTGTGGACTGCCGGGCGGTGGTGGTGCACGGCTGTAATCCTAGCACTCTGGGAGGCAGAGGCAGGAGGATTTCTGAGTTCGAGGCCAGCCTGGTCTACAAAGTGAGTTCCAGGACAGCCAGGGCTATACAGAAAAAAACCCTGTCTCGAAAAAACCAAATCCAAAAAAATATATATATATATATTCTGTAGAAAATATAAATTATGTAACCATGATAATATGAACAAAATATGTGTTTATGGAAGACAGCGCATGTTCATTTCAGGCTTCAGAATATTTTTTATTTAAGTAAAACAGTTATATTGAAACACATGTCTTATGTCTCCAGTTTCCTTTCAGACTCATTTAAATTTCTATTTTGTAAAAGACAAGATATCAACAAATTCTTCTACACACAAACTCATACCTGTCTCATTGGAAACCTCATTCTCTGGGCACTGAACACAATCAAAGCAGCAGTCTGCTGTCTGTTCCTGATGAAATCTTCTGAATCCAGGATTACAGATCACACTGCATGTAGAGGTGGGAACCTGATGTAAATAAAGTATGTAGAGATAACTGTGATGGCTTGAGATGTTTGTCCCTGGGAATGGCACTATTAGAAGGTGTGGCCTTGTGGGAGTAGGTGTGACATTGCTAGAGGAAGTGTGTCATTGTGGGCATGGGCTTTAAGACCCTCATCCTAGCTCCCATGAAGCCAGTCTTCTCCTGTTTGCCTTCAGAACAAGATGTAAAACTCGTGGCTCTTCCTATGTCATGCCTGACTGGATGCTGCCATGCTTCCCCCTTGGTAATAATGGGCTGAACCTCTGAACCTGTAAGTCAACCCAAATTAAAGGTTTTGCCCATAAGAGGTGCCTTGGCCATGGTGTTGTCCACAGCATCAAAACCATAACTAAGACAGTAACAATTGTGTGATAATACTCTTCTATTTTCATGCATTGTTTGCCAAATTAGGGTATCTGAGCATTTCATATAAACGTGCAATTAAATTAAAGGCCATAAAATATTTGGACGTATTTTCATATTCTAACTGTAAATGTTTGGATAAAGAGATTAAAATTTATTTCTTCTTAAATTTAAGTGATCCACACAAACTATGTAGTAGAAAATTTTTGTTTTGAAAAGTTTAGAAATCAAAAAGGGAAAAAAAGAACATTTAGTGAATAAAATTGGGATGAAATAGTGAAGGCTTATTCAATGTATATGCTCATAGAAGGTGGCTAGAGACTCTTAGAGACATAATAAAATTAAAGTTACAATGAAAGGCTAAGATATACAAAAATGTTTCACTAAAAAAATTACATGGTGGCCCCATCTTCCTTCTGGTCCACACATCTACTTGCAATCAGGATTGGCACCATTCTCCCCAGCCCACAGCTCTGCCTGTCTCTCAGGAGGTCTGCTCTCACAGGGAACAGCCAGGTGAGACACCCATACCCCAATCCTCTGCCGGCTAGGATCCCAGCAAACCCAGATCTCTTATGCCTGCTCCATCTTCTCAGAGTTCCATCTTTTTGCTGGCCCATACTTCTACCTGCAGTCTTGAACTAATACCTTGCTGCCTAGCCCAGAGCTCTGCCTGGGAGTCCTGCTCTCACGTAAGAAAACCAACTCCATCTTTTAGTCTACAGTGCTACCTGCAAACTAAGATCTACACTCACAACCAAGCCAACAGCTCTCCGTGTGTTTGGGTGGCCTGCTTCTACCCAAGACTATAAATCCCAGCAGGTAACTACTCCCAGTGGGACTACAGGGCCAGCCCACCCCAGTGACAACCAGATGACTGAAGGTAAGAGCAAGAATAAAATTAACACAAACCAGTGCATCAACAGAACCCAGATCTCCTTCTATAGCCAATTGCTTTTTATCCTAATAAATCAGAATCACAAAAAGATAACATTAAATAAAATATTAGGAAGATTATAGAGGCTTTTAAAGGGCGGATAAATAAACCCCTTACAAAAATAAAGGGAAATGGAATACAATCTGTGGAAGAAATGAATAAAACTGCTCAAGACCTAAAAACAGAAATGGAAGCAATAGAGACAGCAAGAATGGACACAACCCTGGAAATGCAAAACCTAGGGAAGAGAACAATAATCATAGGCCCCAGAGTCAACAACACAATATAAGACCTGGAAGAGAGAATCGCAGGTATAAACAATTCAATAGAAGAAAATGATGCATACAAACAAAACTCCAAAAGTAAAACATTCCTAACTCAAAATATCCAGGAACTCTGGGACACTATGAAAAGACCAAACCTAAGAATAATAGGAATATAATAGGGTAAAAATTCCCAGTTCAAAGGCATATAAAATATTTTCAAAAATCATAAAAGAAAACACCCCTAAACTGAAAAAAGTGAAGGGTATAAACATACAAGAAACTTACAGAACACAAAACAGTTTGGACCAAAAAAGGAAACTCTTCAACCACGTAATAACTAAAACATAAAATGTTCAGAATAAAGAGGGTATATTAAAAATAGCAAGGAAAAAGGAAATGTAACATATGAAGGTAAAACTATTAGAATTACACCAGACTTCTCACCCAAGACTCTAAAAATCCTAAACAGATGTCTTGAAGACCCTAAGAGACCACAGATGTCTCAGACTACTATACCCTGTAAAACTTTCAATCACCATGGATGGAGAAATGAAGATATTATTTGACGAAACCAAATGTAAGCAATTATCATTCTAATAACTCAACTGAACAGAGAATGATAAAAAGAAAACACAAACACAAGAAAGTAATTACACCAAAGAAACCCAAAATATTAATCATTTTAAGGCAAAAAAAAGAGAAAGAAATCACATGCACCCATTACCACCATAAACATCAAAATAACAGGAACTAGCAATCATTGGTCATTAATATCTCTCAACATCAATGGAAGCAATTCACTAATAAAAAATAGGTTAAACAGAATAGATATGTAAACAGTATACACCATAGTGCTGTATACAAGAAACATACTTTAGGAACAAAGAAAAATTCTAACAAAGGACTCCTAAACCTGATAAACAACTTCAGCAAAGTGGCTGGATATAAAATTAACTCAAACAAATCAGTAACCTTCCTTTACTCAAAGGATGAACAGACTGAGAAAGAAATTAGGGAAATGATACCCTTCTCAATAGCCACAAACAATATAAAGTATCTTGGTGTGACTCTAACCAAACAAGTGAAAGATCTGTATTACAGGAACTTCAACTCTTTGAAGAAAAAAATTGAAGAAGACATCAGAAGATGGAAAAATCTTCCATGCTCTTGAATTGGCAGGATTAATATAGTAATGATGAGAAGCGTGTACTAAAAGGAGCATGCCATGCCTATCTCCAGAAGGGCCCTGCCAGACCCTTACACATACAGAGGCTACCTGTATATGACTAGCAACCAACTATTGGATTGAGCTTGGGGTTCCCAACGGAGGATCTGGAGGGAGGTCCGGAGGAGCTGAAGGGGTATATAGCCCCATGGAAAGAACAATGACTTCAGACACCCAGACATCCCAAGACTCCCAGGGATTGAAGCATCAACCAAGGGGCACAGATAGTTCCAGCCAAAAATGTGTCAGAGGAATGCCTTCGTGAGCATTAATGGGAGTGGTCTTTGGTAAGGTAAAGGCTCAATAGAGGCTCCAGTAAAGGGAAACTGATGGGGGGATTTGGGGGAGGAGAGAGTGTGTCAGGTAGAGGGACATATAATGTAGTCAGGAGGTGGGAGGAGGAGTAGGGAATCAGTGGGGAGGGGGGCTTTTGGGAGGGTGGAAATTGGGAAAGGTTTTAAAATTGGCAATGTAAATGAATATACTCAATTAAAAAATTCTCAAATTCATTTGGAATAACAAAAAACCCAGGATAGCTAAAAGTATTCTCAACAACAAAAGAAATTCTGGGGGAATCAGTATCCCTGACCTCAAACAATATTACCGAGCAATAGTGTTAAAAAACTGCATGGTATTTGTACAGTGATAGGCAGGCAGATCAATGGAACAGGATTGAAGATCCAGAAATGAACCCACACACCTATGGCCACTTGATCCTCAACAAAGGGGCTGAAAACATCCAATGGAAAAAAGATAGCCTTTTCAACAAATGGTGCTGGTTCAACTGGAGGTCAGCATGCAGAAGAATGCGAATTTATCCATCCTTGTCTCCTTGTACTAAGTTCAACTCCAAATGGATCAAGGACCTACATATAAAGCCAAACACTCTGAAGCTAATAGAAAAGAAAAAGAAACCCTTGAGGACATCGGTACAGGGGGAAAGTTCCTGAACAGAACACCAATAGCTTATGCTCTGATCAAGAATTGACAAATGGGACCTCAAAAAATTACAAAGATTCTGTAAAGCAAAGGACACCATCAAAAGGACAAATCGGCAACCAACAAATTGGGAAAAGATCTTCACCAACCCTACATCATATACAGGGCTAATATCCAATATATACAAAGAACTCAAGAAGTAAGACCCCAGAAAACCAAATAACCCTATTTAAAAATGGGGTACAGAGTTAAACAAAGAATTCTCACCTGAAGAACTTCAGATGGCGGAGAAACATCTTAAAAAATGCTCAACTTCACTAGTCATCAGGGAAATGAATATCAAAACAACCCTGAGACTTCACCTTACACCAGTCAGAATGGCTAAGAGTAAAAACTCAGGAGACAGCAGATGTTGGCGAGGATGTGGAGAAAGAGGAACACTCCTCCACTGCTGGTGGGGTTGCAAATTAGCACAACCACTCTGGAAATCAGTCTGGCAGTCCCTCAGAAAACTGGGCATGTCACTTCTGACAGATCCTGCTATACCACTCCTGGGCATATACCCAGAGGATTCCCCAGCATATAATAAAGACAAATGCTCCATTGTGTTCATAGCAGCCTTATTTATAATAGCCAGAAGCTGGAAAGAACCAGATGCCCCTCAAAGGAGGAATGGATGCAAAAAATGTGGTATATCTACACAATGTAGTACTATTCAGCCATTAGTACTACAACAATGAATTCACAAAATTTTTAGGCAAATGGTTTGATCTGGAAAATATCCTAAGTGAGGTAACCCAATCACAAAAGAATACACATGGAATGTAATCTCTGATAAGTGGATATTAATTAGCCCAGAAGCCCTGAATACCCAAGGCACAAATTGCATAACAAATGACTCCCATGAAGAAGTATGGAGAGGGACCTGATCCTGGAAAGGATTGATCTAGCATTGGAAGGGAATATAAGGACAGAGAAAAAGGAGGGAGGTGATTGGAGAAGGGATGGAGAGAAGAAGTTTTATGGGACATATGGGGAGGGAGGATCCGGGAAAGGGAAAATCATTTGGAATGTAAACAAAGAATATAGAAAATAAAAAAAAGAAATGTTCAACATTCTTAATCATGAGGGAAATGCAAAATTTTCCTCAGAAAATTGGAAATAGATCTTCCTTAAGGCCCAGATATACCACTCTTGAGAATATACCCAAAAAAAATTCCCCACCATGCCACAAGGGTATGTGTTCCATGATGTCCACAGCAGCCTTATTTGTGGTAGCCAGAAGCTGGAAACAACCTAGAAGTCTCATGACAGAAGAATGGATACAGAAAATGTGGTTCATTTACACAATGAAATACTACTCAGCTATTAGGAACAAGGGCTTCCTGAATTTTGCAGGCAAATGGCTGGAACTAGAAAATATCATCCTGAGTGAGGTAACTCAGACACAAAATACATGCATGGTTTGTATTCACTAATAAGTGGATATTTTCTTAGTCAAAAAAAGAAGAAGAAGAAGAAGAAGAGTACAGAATATTTAAGATACAATGCACAAAACTCAAAAAGGTCAACAAGCTGAAGTCCCACTTGGGAGGGAGAACAAAGCAACCATAAGTGAAGAGGGAGGGAGGGACCTTGCAGCATAAGTGGACAGGGCAGGGGAGAGGGGGGAAGGGAACCTGATCTGACACTGAGGGAGGGAAAAGGACTGAAGTCCTGGGGGCCAACAGAAAAATGGAAACAGGCAACCTCAGGAGATAGGAGGATGGGGAGACCTCCAGAATGCACCAGAGACCTGAGACGTGAGAGACTCACAGGACTAAAGGGGCGTGACCCAGATGAAATGCCTGACAGTAGGCAGAGGGAACTTACACAGCCTAGCTCCAGCAGAAAGACAGGGCTTCAAATGAGGGAGAGGGAGGTCTTCTCACAGTCATAACTCTGACCCATAATTGTTCGGGTCTGAAAGAATTACAGGGATGGAAATGGAGAGGAGCCTGAGGAAAAGAAGGTCCAGTGACAGGCTCAAAGTGGGATCCAGTGCATGGGGATGTCCTGAGGCCTGACACTATTACTGAAGCTAAGAGCATTCACAAAAAGTGACCTAGCATGACAGCACTCAGGAAGTGCCAACAAGCCTCTGAAAGAGTCAGGAGCAAATATTTACACCCAACCAATAAACAGAAGCAGCTGACACCTGCTCTTCAATTAGGGAAGGCTGAATGAACCTGAGAGTGACCCTGCAGGAGGACCAGCAATCTCAATTAATCTGGACCCCTAGGATCTCTGAAACACTGGACCACCAGACAGGCAGCATACACTAGCTGATATGAGGCCTCTAGGACACATATAATAGAGGACTGCCAGGTCTGTGTTCATTCTGAGATGAGGCACCTAACCCTCAAGAATCTGGAGACACCAGGGAGTTTAGCGGTCAGGTGTGGTAAGGGATAGGGACATCCATGTGGAGACAGGGGGAGGGGAAGAGGTGTGGAATGTGGAACAGTCGGAGGGTGGACAGGGTTTTGATGGGTGGGGAATAAAATATGGAGTGTATAAAAATGACTAATAAAAAATTTAAAAAGTATCCCAACCAAAGAAAGAAAGGAAGGAAGGAAGGAAGGAAGGAAGGAAGGAAGGAAGGAAGGAAGGAAGGAAGGAAGGAAGGAAGGAAGGAAGGAGGGAGGGAAGGAGGGAAGGAAGGAGGGAGGGAAGAAGGGAGGGAAGGAAGGAAGGAGGGAAGGAGGGAAGGAGGGAAGGAGGGAAGGAAGGAAGGAAGGAAGGAAGGAAGGAAGGAAGGAAGGAAGGAAGGAAGGAAGCCCAGGGCCAGGTATGTTTACTGCAGAATTCTCCCAGACCTTCACAGAAGATCTAATATTAACACTCCTCAAACTAGTCCACAAAATTAAAAGAGAAGGATCACTACCTAATTTATTCTCTGAAGACATGGTTACTCTGATACATAAACCAAAGACCCAACAAAGAAAATGAACTTAAGAACAATTTTGCTTATAAATATTGATTTGAAAATATTCAATAAAATTCTTTCAAAGAGAATCCAAAAACACATCAAAACAATCATCCATCATGATCAACTATGTTTCATCCCAGGCATGCACTGATGGTTCAATATACAGAAATCCATCAATGTAATCCACTAGATAAAATCAAAGAAAAAATCACAGGATCATGTCATTAGATGCTGAAAAGGTCTTTGACAAAAACCAACACCCCATCATATTAAAAGTCTTGGAGAAATCAGGAATTCAAGGCACACACCTAAACATAATAAAAATCAGTACACACCAAACGAATAGGCAACATCAACATAAATGGAGAGAATATTTAAGCAATCTCACTAAAATCAGGAACAAGACATGGCTGCCAACTCTCTCCCTATTTATTCAATATAGTACTCAAAGTTCTAGCTAGAGCACTTAGACAACAAAAGGAGGTTAAGGGGATAAAAATTGGAGAGGAAAAAGTGAAGGTATTACTATTTGTATTATGTGATACATATGTGTGATATGGCAAAATACATAAGCAATGCCCAAAATTCCACCAGAGAAATTCTACAGCTCATAAACAACTTCAAAAAATGGCAGGACATAAAACTTACTCAAACAAATGACTAGACCTCCTTTACATAAATGATAAACAGACTGAGAAAGAAAGTATGGAAATGATACCCTTCACAGTAGCCACAAATAATATAAAATATGTTGGTGTAACTCTAACCAAGCAAGTGAAAGAACTATATGACAAGAATTTCAAGTGTCTCAAGGAAGAAATCAAAAAAGACCTCATAAAATGGAAAGATTGCCCATGTACATGGATCAGCAGGATCGTATGCTAAAATACCTTCTTACTAAAACAAATCTACAGATTCAATATAATCCCCATCAAAATCCTAACTCAGTTATTCACAGAGATAGAAACAATTGTCAATTTCACACAGAATAACAAAAAAAAAAAAAAAAAAAAAACAGGACAGTGAAAATAATTCTCAAGAATAAAAGAACATCTGAGGGAATCACCATCCTTGACCTAAAGCTGTAATACAGAACTATGGTGATAAAGACCACATGGATTTGGTGGAGACAGACATGTGGATCGATGGAATAGAATCAAAGACCAAGAAATAAACTCAGACACCTGTTGATACTTGATCTTTGACAAAGGAGCCAAACCATACAGTGGGGAAAGGAAGCATCTTCAAAGAATGGCGCTGCTGGCCTAAGTGGCGGTCTGCAAGTAAAAGAAAGCAAATTGAGCTATAATTATTTCCTTGTACAAAGGACAAGTTCCAGTGAATCAAGGACATGCACATAAAACCAGATAGACTGAATCTAACAGAACAGATAGTGGGAACAGGCAAACACACTGGCACAAAGGAACTTTTCCTGAACAGAACACCAATGACTCAGGCCTAAGATCAACAATTCTCTAATGGGACCTCATGAAATAGAAAAGCTTCTGTAAAGCAAATGACACTGTCAGTAGGAGAAAATGTTAGCCTGTTATGAAAAGCTCTTCCCTAATTCTACATCAGACAGAGGGATAATGTATAAAGAACTAGAAAAGTTAGACACCAACAAACAAATACCCCGATTAAAAATGGGGTACAGAGTTAAACAGAATTCTCAACTGAGAATCTCTAATGACCAAGAAGCACATGAAAATGTGCTCAACATCCTTAATTATTAGGGAAATGGAAATCAAAACGAAGATTCTCCCTTGCAACAATCAGAATGACTAAGACCGAAAACTCAGATGACAACAGATGCTGGCAAAGATGTGAAGGAGAAAAACTCCTTCCTTGCTACTGAGATTGCGAACTAATGCAACTGATATTGAAGTTAACCTCAAGGTACCCCAAAAAATTAAAAATAGTTCTACCTTAAGATTCAGCTATACCACTCCTAGGCATATACCCAAAAGATGCTTCACCATGTCACAAGAACACATACTACACTATGTTGGTAGCATCCTTATTTATAATTACTAGAAGCTGGAAACAACCCAGATTTCCCTCAACCAAAGAGTTGATACAGAAAATGTGGTATATTTACACAATGGAATATTACTCAGCTATTAAAAATGAGGACTTCACAAATTTTGCAGGCAAATGAATGGAACTAGAAAATAACATCCTGAGTGAGGTAACCTAGACCCAAAAGGACATACATGGTATTTACTCACTGATGAGTGCATATTAGCCAAAATGTTCCAGGATTCAATTCACAGACCATATGAAGCTTAACAAGAAGGAAGGCTCAAGTGTGGATGCCTCAGTTCAATTTAGAAGGGGGAGCAAAATAATCATGGGAAGCAGAGGGATGAGGGATCTGGGTGGGAGGGGAATAGGCAGAGGTGAAATTGAGGACAGGGTCAGGTATACAGGGAGACAGGAGAGAAGTGCACAGGGCCAGGAGACTGCATAGAACTGTACAGGAGTGTGGGATGGGAGATGCGGTAAGCACTAGAAAGTCCCAGCCACCAGGGATGTGAGAGTATCCCAGGACACAGTGGAGATGACATTAGCCCAAATTCCCAACAGTGGGAAGATGGAACCTGCAGATACCACGTCCAGTGCATTGACAAGGCCCAGAATTGAGGAATTGGGCCACCACCAGCTCAAAATTTTTAATTCAGAACTGTTCCTGTCTAAAGGAAATGAAGGGACAAAAAATGAAAAAAAAATGACTGAATGAAAGGCCATCCAGGAACCAGCCCAAGTGAGATCCATTACATGGGCAGGCACCAAACCCCAACACTATTGCTGATGCCATGATGTGCTTGCAGACAGGAGCTGGGCATGGCTGTTCTCTGGAAGGGTCGACCAGCACCTGATTAAGACAGATGTAGAAACTTATAGCCAACCATTGTACTGAGCCAATGGAAGAGTTAGGGTAACGACTAATGGAGTAGAATGGGATTATAACCTCATAGGAAGAACATTAGTATCACTGGACACCTCAGAACTCTCAGGTACTAAGCCATTAATGAAAGAGTATATGTGGACTGGTCTATGACCCCACTACATATACAGCAGAAGACTGCCTTGTCTGTCCTCAGTGGGAGGGGATGCACTTGGTCCTATGGAGGCGTGAGGCCCCAGAAAAAAGGGATGCTAGAGGGATAGGTGGGAGTTGGTGGGGGAACACTCACTTAGAGGTGAACAGGAAGCAGTGTGGAGTTGGGTGCTTATGGAGGAGGGACTGGGAAGGGGACAACATTTGAAATCTAAATCAATAAAATAATAAAAAATAAAGAAAACATCAAAACAATTTTGTGTATGATATGTTTGCATGTTATATACTTGCAATATTAATATTTTGAAACTATATATTTTTGCAATTTTTAATGTATTATTTATTTTCAAATGATCACCTTTCCTGGTTTTCCTTCCAAAATGCCCCTATCCCATTCCCTCTCCGCCAATTCTATGAGGGTGCTCACCAACCCACCTCACTGATATAGCATTCTCCTAAACTGGGGCATCAAGTCTTCACAAGACCAAGGGTCTCCCCTCCCACTGATGCCACATAAGGCCATCCTCTGCTACATATGCAGCTGGAGCTATGGGTTCCTCCATGTGTATGTACCCTTTGGTTGGTGATTTAGTCCCTGGGAGCTCTCAGGGGTCTGATTGGTTGATATTGTTGTTCTTCCTATGGGGTTGCAAACTCCTTCAGCTCCCTCATTCCTTCCCCTATCTCTTCCATTGGGGTTCCCATGCTCATTCTGATAGTTGGCTACAAGCCAACAACTGGAACAAAGGCTGACTCTAATGCTGCTGCCTATCTGTAGAATTAATTCCCAACAGAGCTGCCATGTCTGGCCTTAGTGGAAAAGAATGCACATAATTGTGCAGAAACTGGACACACCAGAGTGTGGGGGGTACCCAAGGGGTGCCCACCCTCTCAGAGAAGAAGGGAATGGAGAATGGAATGACAAACACTACTGTGAGGTGGGGACCAGGTGGGAGGTCAGAGATTGCCATGCAAAAATGTAAAATACAGACAGATATATAATTACAGATAATCTTCCTTAACAAGAAGAGCAATAGAGTGTGTAAGAGAAAAGAGAAACTCAAATCATATGTAGAATATATTAGATTGCTATGGACCATAGAACCATGTAAGGATAGCTGGGAATGTAAAAATAGTTACCCATATATCCATCAGTGTGAAAATAGTTTAGGGTTATGTGGTTTGATGGCATCTTTTCTAGAGCTACAAACTGATAAGAAAAATAACTCTATGCATAGGAGTATATTTTTCATTTAAGAGACTTTATTCCTTAAATCGATCCTAGTTATTGAAAACTTAGCAACTAGTTCGAAAATTTCCTGTCAGTACTGTAGTCAGAGTTCTCTAGAGAAACAGAACTGAATATATTTGTTGTAATATATTAGATTATAATCATATGTATTATATTATTAATTGTATAAGACATAGCTAATTTATATCAGAGTAGTATAAATAATGTATATATTATATATAGTTGCATAGTATATAAATATTTATAGTATATTGTGAAATATATTTACATTATATAAATATATAATATGCTGTGTATTATAATATATTGTTAAATACAATTTTATTCATATATATATATATATATATATATATATATATATATATATATATATGTCCAAGGTTCATTTACTGTGCTGCTCCTGTATGATATTGATGCAGCCCATCTATTGCAGTTAGTTACCACGCTGAAACACAACCATTAGTTAAACCCAATGTTCAGAAACCTATAATAGACATTTGTCCATTCTTCTTCATCTATTTATTTACACAATCCAAACAAAAATAATACAAACATAAATATACTGCTCTCCCATAAATGTGTCAGTAATATTGCTAATAAAGACATTTCAAAATTACAAAGCCATAATTTTATCATACTTTAAAAAGCATTATTGGCAATTACTTCATAATATCAAATAACCAGCCCATGCTCTAGTTTCTCCAATCACCTCCAATGTATTTGCACAGCTGATTTGAGTCAGGGTCAGAGCCAAACCTGTACCTTATACTTCTAATATCTGTATGGACTCAAGGATACTTATTTTATACTTTGAGTTACAGAAATGCCTCTTTATTCTCTCCCTCCAAGTTTTCAAGCTTTGGCTGTTAAACATTTTCTTTTGTTTGTAGTTGGGTACTATTTAATTTTTACATAACCTCACTGTTATTTTACTAAATGTGTTTTACAAGTTTTACTTTCTGCCACCATACAGCACTCAAGATTCATTTTAAATATTGTGTGCGTTGGTCCTAAAATCAGTTCTTTCCCAAGCCAAGCTGGTTGATTCAAAATATTCCGGGCATGTTCATTGTCTCTGAGGTGCCATTGCTTCAAGGTCCCCACAGCTGTTAAAGCAAGGAAGTGTTTGGGACACTAGAGAGATGGTTCAGTACTTAAGAGTACTTACTAGTCTTCCAGAGGACCTGAGTTAAGTTCCTCACATCTACATGGTGGCTCACAACCCTATGTAACTCCAGCTCCAGAGAACTTAACACCAGTGATTGCTACAGGAACAGGCACTCACATATATACACAGAGAAAGAAAGAAAGAAAGAAAGAAAGAAAGAAAGAAAGAAAGAAAGAAAGAAAGAAAGAAAGAAAGAAAGAAAGAAAGAAAGAAAGAAAGAAAGAAAGAAAGAAAGAAAGAAAGAAGAAGAAGAAGAAAGAAAGAAAGAAAGAAAGAAAGAAAGAAAGAAAGAAAGAAAGAAAGAAAGAAAGAGAAAGAGAGAGAGAGAGAGAAACAAAGAAACAAAGAAACAAAGAGAAAGAAACATATGTTAAAAAACAGAAATAAAATATATTGGTTTATACTCTGATAATGTAATTACCAATAAATATAAAGAGTTACATTGTTGGAAAAATAAAATAAAAAATTACACAATATTCATGAATCAGTTATAAAGATATATGCACAGAATCACAAAATTTCAGTCTATAACTAGTTATAAATTTAAATAGGCTAAACATTTTATCATATTTTAATTTTTTATACATGTTTTTGCAGTCTGAGGTAAGTTGAAATTAAGTGTCCATGGAAGCCAGAGGCACTGGATCTCCAATATCTCCAATATCAGGACTTACAGCAGTTTGTGAACAATCAAACATGGGTGCTTGACTCTGAAACAAGACATGAAGTTGTTCTCTACCTCTAGCCCATGACCCAATTCCAATTTTTTTTTTTAAAATAAACATGCAGAAAAGAATAAAAATTATAGTGTACACACCGGTGTTTCTCCCATGGCCCACTTCAAGTCTTCAGATATGTGCAGTTGTTGACTCTTTGGGAAATGGGGGAAGTAACCTCCTATTTTCACTTTTAGTCCAAAGCCTTGAGGGAAATTCCAAATGTTGAAAATCTCATATTCTGCACACAGGTTTTCTCTTAGATTCATGTTCACCATTTCTCCGACGGGATTAGTAAATACCCTCTTCTTCAGCAATGAAGCAATCTAAATGAGATACATCATTAGATGATTACATATGCCAACCCACTAAGGCAAAATGACATGTTGAATGTCCAATAATTCATAATATATTACAGGAATGCAACAGTATTGAAGGTGTGCTACCTAGTGAAATACAAGATATCTCATGGGTAAAAACATATTTATACTTCATTTGTATTTCATGGCAGAAATTGACAGAACAAATGCTTACCAACTATTGAGTAACATAATGACAGAGATGTGAACATTTATTACTTATATAAAAACAGCCAGATAGAAGACATCAAATCGAAAAAGAGGGTGAGTTCTGGACGTTATTGAAAGGAAGACAGGTGCTTTTAAAATCATGTAAATACAGGACACATATAAAAAATAAATTTAATAAAAACAAAGTTTGTATAATTGTTTATTTTTTTATTCAATGTATTCTTTATTTACACATCAAATGGCTTATCCTTTTCTGGGTCCCTACTTCCCTCAAGTCCCATAAGCCCTCTTCCCTCCCACTGTTCCTCCATCTACTCTTCCCACTTCCCTGTTCTGGCATTTCCCTATACTGTTGTATTGAGTCTTTCCAGAACCAGGGGCCACTCCTCTGTTCCTTTTGGAAAAAAAGCTACTTGTCACTGAAAGATTTTATGATAAAAAATCCAGCTATTATTTCAAATATTAAATTAATTTGGCAAAAAATTGAGAAATATTCTAACAAAAGTAACTAATCTTCCTATAAAAATGTTGTCATATGCTGAATGTTAATATTGTCCAGTTTATATGGCCACAAAAAATTATGTTAGGGAGTTTTAATTTACAGAAATTTCAGTAATGAGAGGAGTCTCTGACAAATTTATAGCATCATTTCTGGAGCCATTTAAAAATAACAAAGTATGATAGAAAGTAAGATACTTTACCTTCTGACAATCAGAGAATATTCCAATGGATTCTTCTGTTTCCTGAGACTCTACTTGTTGAAGAATGGCTTCATGGTAAGTGTGGGCCACAGCATACACAGCATTGTATAAATTGTAACCTTCTTCACTCAGGACCATATCAAAATTATGCTGGGATAACCATTCCAATGAAGTGTTGAAAGAATAATGATTCATTGAGCTATAGTTGGTATTGGAACCTGAACAATTAAAAGAATTCCACTTCTGTCTCATTTGAGAAATATCTACTGGATATTTAGAAGTATTCATTGTTTCCATAAAGTTTCTAAATTTAGAAATCTCAACATGATGCTGTGCAAAAGTGACAGTGCCATGGAAGGCATCAAGGGTGAAATCTCTTTTACGTATGATGACATCCCATTGTGAGGTGGTGACCCAGATTCTCTGTACACCTAAATATACCCATCTTCTGAAGCTGGCTTCTAGGGTAGACCCCATTTCACCATAAATGATAACAACCTTTGCTGAAGATGTCATGATTCGAGTATCATATATTCCAGCCCTGGTCATGTATGTCTGCATGCTATCAGGGATCACATTCACAAAGGCTAAACAGACTCCATTTCTATGCATCTCTTCTCTTAAATCCGAGAGAAACTGAGTTCCCTGGTCATTATCCAAAATGAGCAACCCTATCCAGTTCCATGTAAAATAAACCATTAAAGAAACCATGGCATGAGGTAAACATGTATCCTTGTGTGCTATCTGGTAGACATGGGGAAACTGGACATTGTCACTCAGGATAGGATGAAATGGTCCAAAGAAAATCTGAAGGATGAAGAACAGAGGAATCAATGTGAGTAATATGATTGGCTGGAAGTCCATTCTCAGCTATGAGTTGTGTTACTTACCTTCCAGAACTCCTACAAAGGACAATAAGTTTACCCTGTAAATGTTCTGTATTATACTTATTGACTTCTATAATACTTATTACAATCTGAATGTTCAGCAAAACTTTGCTTATTTTTCCAGTTCATTCATTCTTGTGATTTAAGGAAATGTTACTTTCCTGTCAATATCTGATTCCTTAATACTTTAGAATATAAAGATCACCACATCTAAACTCCTGCTGCCCCTTCATTCTCTGTGGGAACCTGAGATTGGCACAGACTAACTGTTAACTCTTCCTTTCCCAGAGAGCCTCACCTTTGGATAACTGGTAGCAATTTCCAGTTTTGAAGACATAGTCCATGATGGTCCTGTAAGTCCTATATCACATGAAGTCAATATACACTCATAATTTGGAAATTTTTGATTATTGTTTTGTGGTAAAATTAGTTCATCAATTATTTTCAATGTATCAAAACACATGCCAATAGGGAAGGTAAATATCAAAGACATGTTGGGTAAAAGGTAGGAGTTCCTGTTAATCTCATCAGTAGCAAAAAGCAGTATGAGAATAAACTCATATTTCCATGATGGTATTCTAAAAGAAATCACAGTAGCATGTAAAATGTTGCCCAGATGAAATATTAAAATCAATTGAAGTAATATTTATAATATGTCCCCTATATATTTCTGTTTAAAATCTATCTATCCTAATATAAAGGTATAGAAGAAGAGATCTTTAAAGCTGAAATTATTTTCAGAATTCATCAAAATAGATCACTCTTATGAGATATTTTAACTTAGTGAAAATTCATAAAGTATTTGTTTGATCTCTGAATTCCATCCATGAACTAGAACACAACACAAGACAGTTTGCTATATATTTGTCTTTCAATTCTCATTTTAGAAAAACATAAAAAAGTGACTTGAACAACAGCTGTCTTTTTTCAGAGATTAGTTTGATCATATATTCAACAAACTGCAATATAAATCTCCATTCATATGAAAAGATGTGTAACTAGTCATGAGAATTTTGTAGCCAACAAGATTTATTGGTTATGTAAGCTGAAATTCTGACTGGGTATGTATATATTTAAGAGTTGTTTCAAACGAGGGTTTAGCACTATACATTACTAGTGCATTTGGTCTTTTTAATTTTCTCCTGTCTGCAACTGAAATTTTCAAGGAATCTCCATCTATCAAAACTGATTTGTATTACTTTGGAAAAATTCCAAAGCCTATTCCTTCTTTCCTGTTAACAAAAACATAGAGCCTCTCTTCCAAACACCATATCCTTAATTCAGCAATCTGATATCACAAAAAGAATGGATTGATTCAGTCCAGCAGTTCTCCCTCATACACACACACACACACACACACACATACACACACACCATTTTTAAGGCCTGAGCTATTTTGTCTAATCTAAAAGGAAGTACACCATACTATTATAATCATTTGGCTTATGAGTGCCTTTATTTTGATAATATAAAACAATTAATATGATTTATTGAGACACGGTTACTTTCCATAGGCCATTCTGACTTGAATTCTGTAGGTTAGGCAAGTCTGGAACTTACAAGGAACCTACATATCCCTACTTTTGTCTCCCAAGTATTCAGATCAAAGGCCTGAATTTATTTCCTTATTTATTTATTATCTATATATGCTTCAAAATATTTATATCAATTTCCATTTCTTTCATCCTTCTTTGGAAATTAAAATCTATTCAAAATCTATTTAAATGAAGATCCTACAACCCTGAGATTTCACCTTACACCAGTTAGAATGACTAAGATTAAAAACTCAGGAAACAGCAGGTTTGACAAGGATGTGGAGAAAGAGGAGCACTCCGCCACTGCTTATGGAAATGCAAGTTGGTACAACCAGTCTGGAAATCAGTCTGGCTGTTCCTCAGAGAACTGGGCATAACACTTTGGAAAAACTCTGCAATACCACTCCTAAGCATATACCCAGAGGATTCCCCAGCATGCAATAAGGACACATGTTCCACTATGTTCATAGAAGCCCTATTTATAATAGCCAGAAGCTGGAAAGAACCCAGAGGTCCCTCAATGGAGGAATGGATACAAAAATGTGGTATATTTACACAATGGAATACTACTCAGCAATTAAAAACAATGAATTCATGAAATTCTTAGGCAAATGGTTGGATCTGGAAAATATCATCCTACGTGAGGTAACCCAGTCACAAAAGAACACACATGGAATACATTCACTGATAAGTGGATATTAACTCAGGAACTCTGAATAACCAAGACATAATTCACATATCAAATGACTCCCAAGAAGAAGGAAGGAGAAGTCCCAGATCCTGAAAAGGCTTGATCCAGCACTGTAGGGGAGCACCAGGACAGAGAAGTAGGAGGGGGGTGATAGGAGAATGGGAAGATGGAAAAGGGCTTAGGGAACTTATGGAGAGGGGGAACATGGAAGGGGAAAATCATTCGGAATATAAACATAGAATATAGAAAATTTTTTAAAAAAATTAAAAAAGAAATACTGTTTAGTCTTGCCCAACCAGTGATAAAATCTTTAATAAAATATGCTAAAAAAAAAAACAAAAGAATTGTAAGAATACAAAATCTACCAGGTAAAAGAATTGAACAAAACAATCCATAATCTAAAAATGGAAATAGAAACAATAAAGAAATGCAAGCATCACCAACAGAATACAAGAGATAGAAGAGAGAATCTCAGGCACAGAAGATACCATAGAAAACATGGGTACAGCAGTCAAAGAAAATGCAAAATGACAAAAGCTCTTAACCCAAAGCATCCAGGAAATACAGGACACAATGAGAAGACCAAACCTATGGATAATAGCTATAGAAGAGAGTGGAGACTCCCAATTTGAAGGACGAGTAAATATCTTCAACAAAATTATAGAAGAAAACGTCCCTAACCGGAAGAAAGAGATTCGCATAAACATAAAAGAAGCCTATGGAACTCCAAATAGATTGGACCAGAAAATAACTTCCTCTTTTAACATAATATTAAAAACACCAAATGCACATAAAAAGGAAAGAATATTAAAAGCAGTAGGGGGGAAAGGTCAAGTAACATATAAAAGCAGTCCTATCAGAATTATACCTGACTTCTGACCAGAGACTCTGAACGCCAGAAGATGCTGGACAGATCTCATACAGACCCTCAGAGAACACAAATGCCAGACCAATCTACTATGCACTGCAAAAATCTCAATTACCATAGATGATGAAACAAAAATATTCCATGACAAAACCAAATTTACACAATATCTTTCCACAAATCCAGGCCTTCAAAGAATAATAGATGGAAAACACCAACACAAGGAGGGAAACTACACCCTAGATAAAGCAAAAAAGTAAGATTATTTCAACAAAGCTGGGTGGTAGTGGCACACGCCTGTAATCCCAGCACTTGGGAGGCAGAAGCAGGTGGATTGCTGAGTTCGAGGCCAGCCTGGTCTACAGAGTGAGTTCAAGGACAGCCAAGGGTATTCAGAGAAACCCTGTCTCAAAAAAAATAATAACAACAAAAATATTCTGTCAACAAACCCAAAAAAGATAGCCACACAAATTTTTAAAATAACATCAAAAATATCAGGAAGTAACAATCACTGTTCCTTGATATCTATTAACATCAATGGACTAATTCGCCAATAAAAAGAAAATCAGTAAAATCAGGAACAAGACAATGCTTCTCACTTCCATCATATTTATGCAATTTGGAACTTGAAGTTTAGCTAGAGAAATAAGACAATAAATCAAGGACATACATAATGGAAAGAAATAAGTCAAAATATCTCTATTTACAGATGATACGATAGTTTATATAAGTGACTCAAAAAATACAATTAGGGAATCCTTGCCAGAAACGTGAAGATACTGTGATGCAGGCTCTTTATACTAATCTCGTGCCAGTGGTGTGGATTCTGTTTTCATGTCAGATCATCAGACACTGTGCAATGACAACACTCAGCATAAGGAGATTCATGAGGAGACAGTCTCTCTTATCTTATATCTCAGTGAACTGCAGTCTAACATAACAAATACACACAATGAAATGCATTTGAAAATATTAAATTAATAATTTTAAAATGAGAACAGAGAGAAGAACATGACAGTTTTCATATTCTTGACATTTATGGAGGAAATGGAGAAGCTAATGATTTACCTAAAACCAAGGAGAACTTTATAAAAATTTTCCTCTATAAATTCCGGAGACAGGAAAAGAAAAAAATAACAGTCAGTTCTCATATCTCCATCATCATCTTCATTGTACTTTATTCTCCAAAAGCAGCTGATGTCTGTCAAACCGCACAAGATGAGAGAAAGCTTCAGAAGCAATAAGAATATAATCAGAGCACACTGCTCCCTCATGTCTTCAATTATCTAAGACCGAGCAGAGGTGAAAACAGTTCCTCGTGCAGACAAACATAACACACACACCTATGTGCCTCTTTTATGACTGAATGACTGGGTGGAGGAGAGTACATTTATATCCCCTAGTTCCCTTATACAATATTGTGTCATACTCCCTAGATACATCTGAACTATTCTGGCCTCGGGATCTGGATATGAGGTCTGCAGTATTTTTCAAGACTAGTAAGAAAACATGTTATGAAGGCAATGCACTCCAGCCCTGGGTGCCATAATTTCTTCCATGTCCATGACGTGAATGCCCCAAGGACAATATTCTCTTAAGCAACTTTGGTCCCCAGCCTGTGTCAACATCCATTTGCATGAATACCATTTTCAAAGATTCTAGTAGATTTCATTACAGTTTCCACAACAAAAAGAGGGGTGAGAAGGCCACCATGAAATTTCCAGAAAATTCATGACTTAGAGTGACTCAACAGCCACCCAGTCCAATACCCATACTGATATAGACATTCACAATAAATTGAGTTCAGAAAACTTGATCACTCTGTCATTTAATTCCTATGTTTAGTGTCTTCTAATGAAATATTTATTTATCCAGAACTGGGATTTCCTCCAGACTTGTTTCTATTGCTGTGTAATACCTAGATTTCATATCTAGTTTCCATATACAGTCTCTTCTTTAAAAAAAAAAAAAAAACTTTGCCTCTAAAAAGAAACTTTGTTTGGTTAGAGTGTAGAAAACCGTTGCCTAATACAGAGTCTCTGAATGTATGGAAATTGGCTTCTTTCATGAATTGTTATAGATGTCAGAGAAAACATATTCAAACAATACATTAAATGAGTGAATCCCACAGTTGCTTTGGCAGAATACATGTCTCCTATTTGTTGTTCATCCATCTAATGATGCCACTTGTTAAGATGCCATTTCATGTCTTAACTATCCTGGATATATATGTATGGATATATGACTATCCTGGTCATAAATGTACATGAATATGTATGATGGTGAATTACACAGGTTGGTTACATGCCCAGGAGTGATAAAGAGGGACCACATAGTTTGAATTGTAATTTTTGATCAAATCTTATACTAATTTCCATAATGGCCACAGAAGGTAGATTTGAATTCCTCTTGAAGAGGATTCTGTCGCTATAAATGCTACCTTGTCGCATTTATTTTCTGCATGTTTTCTGTCCTTAGTTTGTTGGAATGGAATCACATGTGTATGTAAGTTGTGCTTTCTCTGTCAGTAAAAGTTTGAACTTTTGGAAAAAAACTTTGAATTCTATGTTTTCTAATCTTCATATTTTCTCAGTACTTGAGTAAGCTTACTGATTGGGTGAATATACCACAGCACAACCTTTGCAGAAGGGAACTAGGGGATATAAATGTGCCCTTCTCCTCCATCCAGCCATTCACAGACATAAAAAAGGCACATACAAGTGTGTGTTTTGTTTGTTTGAGGAAATATTTTCACCTCTGCTAGGTCTTAGATACTGGAACACATGAGGAAGCAGTGTGCTTTCATTACCTCCTTTCTTTGTGTATTCTGGATTATAATCACTTGTAAAATGAAGAGAAGACAGACTTTCTTTTGCATGTTGGAGGATGTCTTACCACTGTGTGCTCATTGTGAAGACACTTTCCTACTGCAGTGTTTCATGCAGCAGCCCTTAAATGTTCTTCAAAGCTGTTTACGGGCATAAGGGATGCCACAGACTTCACATGTGCTTGGAAGAAGAATCATACAATATATTAAGTCTATTTCAAACTTACAGGTCATATATTCACCTTGAATGTATAGAGTAAGAGACAAAGTTCCATGTTGTTTCAGAACACAAGGATTTAACTTATACTTAATTTGTTTTCTGCCTTGATACTTAATTACTGGAGTCATATAGTAATGGGAGGGACAGGTAAGCAGAGCAGACATTTCTTGAAGTGAGAAATGAAAGCATAGCAATGAGGGATTTGATCAGAAATAATGACTCGTTAAATATGGCTGGGACCATTCCCTAAGGATGTTATTCCTCAGGGACAGGATCCTGAGAAGGAAAATTCAAGTAATCAGAGATTAAATGGATATCACATATGGTCTCAAGGAGTCTTGCATATTCTGGTTATTATGTCACATAAGCTTACTTTGAAGTACGGCATTTTATATATTATCTTTAAAGGTTAAATAGGTCAATGATTACAAAAATCAAACTATGGAACTAAGTCAGCAGTAGTTAATTAAACCATGTTGTGCCATTAAAAACACAGGACTTCTCAAGACCATTACAGAACAAACACACAGTGGCTTTAGGACTAATAATAATAACTTGGCCACCATCTTTGCTCCTGTGACTAAGCAGACACGTCCAGTCAGCTACACATAGATCACCTGTGTATAAGATAGCTTGGGACATGGCTTTCCAGGGCTCCACCTATACGCAAAATCTGAGCAGCACTACCACAGCCATCTGTGCACCTAGTCTACTAGGGGATATCTGCCCTGCATTGATTACCCTGATTAGATGTGAGGTCAACATCTTCACTCCTGTGAATGAGCAGGCTGCTACAGCTAGGACCGTAGAGAACACCCAAGTGTAAGATCACTTGGGACTTTTGCCAGGGCCTAACCTGCACCCAGGAGCTGGGCAGCCCCACAGCAAACTGTGTATGGGAAAAACGGTCACCCAGGGGTGCTGAGGTAGGTTTGCAGGCACACAGGAGGGACAAGCACCAGCCAGTGACAGCAGGACCTACTAACACCAGAGATAACCAAATGGCAAAAGGCAAATGTAGGAACATTACAAATAGAAATCAAGGCAACATGGTACCACCTAAACCCAATTCTTCCACAACAGCAAGTCCTGGATACCCCCAACACACTGGAAAAGCAAGAACTGGATTTAAAATCACAGCTAATGTTGCTGATGGAGGGCTTCATGGAGGGCTTCAAGAAGGAAATAAATAACTCCCTTAAAGAAATACAGAAGAATTTTTAAAAAAGGGGAGAAGTCCTTAAATAACTAAAGGAAAACACAACAAATCAGGGGAAAGAAGTGAACAAAACCATCCAGGATCTAAAATTGAAGGTAGAAACAATAAGAAATCACAAAAAGAAACAACTCTGGACATAGAAAACCTAGTAAAAAAAATTCAGGAGTCATGAATCCAAGCATCACCAAGAGAATACAAGAGCTAGAAAAGAGAATCTCAGATGCAGAAGATACCATAGAAAGCATTGATACAACAGTCAAAGAAAATGAAAAATGCAAAAAGCTCCTGACCCAAAACATCAAGGAAATCCAAGACAAAATGAGAAGACCAAACCTAAGGATTATAAAAGAGAATGAAGATTTCCAACTTAAAGGGCCAGTTAATGTCTTCAACAAAATTATAGAAGAAAACTTCCCTAACCTAAAGAAAGAGATGCCCATGAACATACAAGCCTATAGAACTCCAAATAGATTTGACCAGAAAAGAAATTCCTCCTATCACATAATAATTATAACACCAAATGTACTAAAGAAAGATTATTAAAAGCAGTAAGGGAAAAAGGTCAAGTAACAGTAGACCTATCAGAATTACACAGGACTTTGTACCAGAGTCTATGAAAGCCAGAAGATCTGGGTAGATGTCATACAGACTCTAAGGGAACACAAATGCCAACTCAGGCTGCTGTACCCAGCAAATCTCTCAATTACCGTAGATGGAGAAACCAAGGTATTCCATGACAAAAACAAATTTACACAGTATCTTTCCACAAATCCAGCCCTTCAAAGGATAATGAATGGAAAACACCAACATGATCCTGAGCTACATAACAAAACAGACTGAGTAAGGCAGTACAAGCAGGTCAAACATAAATTCACCCCAGTGGACTCAGCTTCAGTGGCTGCCTCCATATCCTACCTTGAGATCCTGCCTGATGTCCTTGGTGATATGTTTAATGTGTGATGTATTACATTAATAGTGTAATATGAACGCCCTTCCTACGTAATTTTCTTTTGCTCATAGGGTTTTAGGTAAGGAGCATAAACCTTATCCTGTAGGATTAGGTCACCTTAGGATACTCATTTATTTATACCTAAAATAACAAGTGAACATGGTTGTAATAATGCAATGAATTGAAACTGTAAAATGTATCAAGGTAAAAGGAAATCTTGGCCATCCCTTCATGACCGGTTTGTATTACCCATGGATATGGATCAGTGTGCAAAGTGTCCAGAAACATATTATGCCATACAGAAAAGAGACACTGCCTCAAGACAAAAAGTACTATTTCTGTCTTATAACAATCCTGTGGGGATGGGACTCACAATCATGTCTGTGGGATTCTCTGCACTCACAGCTCTTGTTATTTGGGTATTTATCAAACACAAAGACACTCCAATTGTGAAGGCCAATAATAGATCTTTCAGCTACACCCTGCTCACCACTCTGACACTCTGTTTCCTCTGTCCTTTGCTCTTCATTGGCCTTCCAAACACTGCCGCATGTATCCTTCAGCAGAACTTATTTAGCCTTCTGTTCACAGTGGCTCTATCTAGTGTGTTGGCCAAAACCGTCACTGTTGTTATGGCCTTTGAGATACTGCTTCTGGAAAAAAAAGGCAAGATGGTTGCTGATATCACAGGTACTGAATTTCATCATTCCAGTTGGTACGCTGAACTTTTTTCTGGTGTATAGCTGGTTATAGCACCTCCATTGGTTGACATGAATGCTCCCTCTGAACAAGGACACATCATCATTCTATGCAACAAGGGCTCAAATTTTGCCTTCCATGGCACTCTGACCTACTTGGGTGTCTTGGCCTTTAATAGCTACTTCATGGCTTTTTTTGGTCCAGGAATCTTCCTGACTTTCAGCGTGCTGGTGTTTTTAGTGTCTGGATCACCTTTCTTCCTGTCTACCACAGCACCACAGTGAAGGCCATGGTGGTTATGTACTTTTTCTCTATCTTGGCTTCCAGTGCAAGCATCCTAAGCCTAATCTTTTCTCCAAAGTGCTATGTTCTTTTGTTCAGATCAGAGGAAAACACACTTCATCAAATCAGGAAGAAAAGACATCAAAGGAGCAAAACTTTGCTTAAAAGATAATTCACATGATTCTTCAAGTAAACTGAATATTACTATTTATCTCCCACACTAATAGTCATATATAAGGTTATAATAGAGCTTTGTGGGATTCATCTTACCAAATAATATATTCTGTGCTTGCTTCTCTTGAATAACAAGGTAAACTAAGGAACAACCAATTTTCTGTGGTTGAACTCTGGAATAACAAAAACCCATGATAGCCAGGATCCAAAATAAACAAAGTTGTGTAATAAATCTTTTAAAAACATTTCAGTCCAAGATATGGTTGCATGAGCTTTTATTGTTTTTACTAACTTAATAAATTATTTTTTCACATTGAATTCTGTTACATTTCGGAATCATGATTCTCTATGCACCAAATTATATGCTGATCATGAGGCTTTTTCTCTAATTTGCTATTCCTTATTCACATTAGTAAATTCGACCAGTGGTGCTTTTCCTTAGAGAATAGTTGCAATTCTCCCATTGCTGACCATGAGCTGTTTTCCTGATGGTGTTAATTCTGATCTTCTCAGATGTTATGAATTGCACACAATATAGCTGCAACATTAATTTCTCCAACACAGTAATATCAAAACATTTCACATTTTCAAATCAGCCTGTTCCTTTTTAACTTATAAAGAATTATCTTTTCTATTCACAGCCCATATCTTGCTGCCCATCCCAGTTACCCACTCCAAGAATTTTTCACCACAATACTGCTCTTCTTCTTCTGTAAGAGGGAGCCACCCCCAGTGGGGCACACCCCATTTCTGCATCATCAAGTCTGTACAGGATTTTGCACATCAAATCCTTCTGACGCCAGACAATGCATTCAGTCCTCTGATGTATACATGCCAGGGTCCTCAGACCACCCAGAGTATCTTTGGTGGGTGGCTTTGTCTCTGGGAGCACCCAAGGGTCAGGGTACTTGAAAGTTTTGGTCTTCCTATGAGGTTGCCATCCCCTTCAGTTCCTTCAGTCCTTCCCCTAACTCTTCATTAGGGGTCCCTGAAATCAGTCTAATATTTGGCTCTAAGTATATGCATCTATTTTGGTCAGCAGCTGGTAAAGCCTCTCAGAGGATAGCCAAGCTAAGCTCCTATCTAATAAGTGTTAGGTGCATGACCAAGGGATCAATCCCTAGTTGTGACTGTCACTGGTCACTATTCCTTCAGTCACTGAACCATTTTTTTCTTGCATCTCTTTTAGATGGGAACATTTCAGGGCAAAAATTTTGGAGGTTGTTTCGTGTCCACACCTCTCCACTGAGGGATATTTCTAAATACTGGATGTACACTCTTCAAATTCCAACTCTATGCTGTTGAGTGTTATGGATGAAATCACTCACATTGAGTCCCAGGAGCCACTCACATCCCAGATCTCTAAGATTATCTAGAGGTTCCCCCAACTCCCTTCATTCTCATGGCCTTCTGGGCTTCTCTACTCTTCCACAACCAATTCATGATCTTGCCCCCTTTTCCCCTCCCTTTCTTCTCTCTCTCCAAATTTGTTCCTTCCATCTACCTCCTCTGGTTATCTTGTTCCCCCTTCTGTGGTTGATTGAAGTATCCTTATTTGGACTTTCTACTTCTTATTCTTTGGACAGTCTGTGGTTTGTATCATGGAAATTCTGTACTTTAGGTCCAATTTCAACTCATCAATGAGAATATACCATGCATGTCGTTTTGGGTCTGGGTTATCTCACTCATGAAGATATTTTCAAGTTCTAAGCATTTGAGGTCCTTGATCCATTTAGATTTGAGCTTTGTACAAGGATATAAGAATGAATATATTTGCGTTCTTCTATATGCTGGCCACCAGTAGAAACAGCACCATTTGTTGAAAATGTGTCTTTTTTCCACTGAATGGTTTTAGCTCCTTTGTCAAATATCTAGTAATCATAGGTGTGTGGGTTCATTTCTGAGTCTTCAATTCTATTCCATTGATTTTTCATGCTGGTCTCTGTACAAATTCCATGCAGCTTTTATCACTATTGCTCTGTAATACAGCTGGAGATCAAAATGGTGATTCCGCCAGAAGTTGTTTTATTGTTGAGGATAATTTTCACTATCCTGGGGTTTTTGTTGTTCCAAATGAATTTGAGAATTGCTCTTTCTATCTCTATGAAGAATTGAGTTGGAATTTTGATTGGGATTGCATTGAATCTGTAGATTGCTTTTGGTAAGATGAGCATTTTTACTATATTAATCTTGCCAATCCAGGAGCATGGGGGAGATTCCACCTAACAGCAGTCAGAATTGCTACGATCAAAAACTCAGGTGACAGCAAATACTGTTGAAGATGTGGAGAAAAAGGAACACTCCTCCATTGTTGGTGGGATTGCAAAATGGTACAACCAATCTGGAAATCAGTTTGTTGATTCCTCAGAAAATTTGATATTGTAATACCTGAGGACCCAGCTATACCACTCCTGGGCATATACCCAAAAGATGCTCCAATGTATAAAAAGGAAACATACCCCACTATGTTCATAGCAGCCTTATTTATAATAGCCAAAAAATGGAAACAACACATATAACCCCAAACAGAGGAATGGATACATAAAATGTGGTACATTTATACAATGAAGTACTACTCTGCTATTATATTTAAAAAAAAAAGCAATGACTTCATGAAATTCACAGGCAAATAGATGAAACTAGAAAATATCTTGAGTAAGGTAACCCGGTCACAAAATAACACACATGGTATGTACTCACTGCTAAGTGGATATTAGGCAAAAATCTCAGAATACCCATGGTCCAAGTGACAGACCATATGAACCTCAAGAAGAAGGAAGACCAAAGTATGTATGATTCTTTATGGTATCGTCTATGCCTCCAATTCTCTCTTCCATCTTGTAGAGCCTGTTGGTAGCACTTGCATTTGTAGTTCCTGCCCTTTTTCCTAGTTTGTCATGTCCAGGGTTGTCTCCATTTGTGACAATTTCTTTATTCTCTTTATTAGATATAAATTTAGAAATCTAATTTTATAAAATTAGAAATAAATTTCTTTATTCTCTTTCCATGGTTCGGTCTTGGGCAATTTTGCTTAATTATTTTACCTGTTTGATTCTATTTTCCTGTCAGGAAAGCAGGAGATCAGGAAGCAGGAACACATTTTCTTCCTTTTCACTGAAGTCATTTGATAGAGCAGTCAGCAGTTACCATGGCTTAGTTAAATGTGACCCTATCTTGATATCATTCCTGATAAATAAGAAATTAGTCCTTTGACTTTGAGGTGACCATTATGTAGAATAAGCCAGTGACATTGTTCTGAATTCTGTAAAATATGTGACGAAGTTATGTTATCCAATAGAAATGTTTCTCTGTTACCAATAAAGAACTGTAACATTATTCTGAGTATTTCTCTTTTCTGATTCTCCACTATACCCCAAAATGACCCTTTAATTTTTCTTAACATATGCTGACACTTCACAAGCTCTCAGTTTTCTTGTTTCCTTATTTTACCTGGAAAGCAGATCAAAATTTCAAAGCTATTCTGAAACCAGACAGCCCAGAACCAATCTTAGAATATATAACTGCTGTTTATAACACAAAATGAGTTAATAATTTTTTGTAGACAAGTATAATTAAACTCTAGGTATAAGATAAAATTTACCCAAATATGAAGAAATAATGGCAAAAAAGTTCTCATAATGCATGAGATCACATTGTGTCTTACATCAAGATTCCCAAAGTGAAAAAAAAAAAGATTCCCAAAGTGATATATTCTGACATTCAAGTACCTGCTCACTTTTCATTCATAGTGCCATAGAAGCATAGGATTGCATTTTATAAATTCAAAACAGAACTTTTGGCTTCAGTTAAATCTTTCTGGAATATCCCTTATATACACAGAGCATTGTACTTCCACTGTGTCACTCAGAAATTTCAAATGGTAATTCAGGGTCACCGCCATTTGCTCTGTGCTGTTTGCAGTTTACCTGTAGGTGCTTACTTCTTTCTTTCAATTTGAACTTCATCCATAGAGAACGATATTGAATTTACATTTTACACATTAAGAATGGTTAGATTTGAAGATGTATTTTCTGTTAATATCAGATTTTCTGAAATGTATACCTAATCCCTTTCATGAAGGTGACAAGTGTGTTTTTATACACCATACGTAGATTACAGCACTAGGATTAAATCGTGGGTATTTTTATACAACAGGGTACACTAAAATTAAGTGTAATTTGGAACACATAAGTTTCTTTGCCTTTGAAAATTTCTGAATATGGGCATATAATTCAACTAAATGACTGCTTGCCTAGAATTGACAAAGGCCATGGTTTATTCCCAACATTACTTAAAATTTGCATGGTCACTTTACATAAGTGGTTCTCAACCTTATTAATACTGTGACCCTTTAATAGATTTGCACGTGTCGTGATGACCCTCACCTATAGTATTATTTTCATTGCTAATTCATGAATTTAATTTCACTACCATCATGAATCATAACATAATTATCTGTTGTTCCCAATGGTACTAGGTAAGTCCTATGAAAGGGTACTTTAACTACAGAGAAGTCATGATCCACGGATTGAGAACCTCTGCTGTAAATGCACCAGCAGGATATTCAGGACTCCAATAGCATCCTCACTTTTAATGTAAGTACCTACCTCCAGTCAGCTACTTTTCTTCTTCTTTGCTTGCTTCCTTCCTTCCTTCTTACTTCCTTCCTCTGTCTCCTCTTCTACTTCCTTTTTTTGTTCCTCATACAATCTACCCCAAAACCAAAATTCTCTACATTCACTAAACTAAATGCTATGTGTCTACATAATCTCCCTTGCTTTTGCAGTCTACATCTTTTAAGGTACTATATCATTGTGATCATACAAATGGGTGTCATTAGCTATGATCTTCATGGACTCATTTGCTTACTATGATTGATTCTGTTTAAAGATTTATTCCCAAATATTGTTTATATTTCCCTACTTTGGGCCTTTTGCTACAATTATTAAAAAGAAATTTCTTCCATCAACCTTCTACTAGCATTCCACTCCTACTTCTGAGAGAGACTCGAGCATCCTCTGTTGTGCCACCCACACAGTCCAAACTCCTTGGCTCAGTAGAGTGTAGCATGAGCAGATGGAGGGAGGAAACTGGGTGAGACAGGTGATCCACAGGGGGATGGGGAGGAATTCAATCTTGGAATTGGGAGGGGCAGGGGATGGATGGATTGACATGAGAATGAACGTAAATCTACAATGGATGGGGGCAGGGAGAATAGGGAGCATTTCCAGAAAGATAGAGAGGCCTGAATTAGTAGAGCCACCAAAAATACATGGGAAACCCTTAGCTTTGCCTCACAGCACTGGGAATATGGAGCCTGGGGAATCTGCATTTTGTGGCCTGGCAGAGAAATAGGGCCACAAACTCATCAGCAACATTTTTGACCCAAAATGTCTCCTTTCTAAAAAACAATGCAGGAATTTTGGATGGAGCAGAAACTGGGGGAATGCTCAACCAATAACCAGCATAACTTGAGATCTATACCATGTTCAAGGACCAATCCCTGACAATATTAATGTTGCTCTGTTATGCTTGACGACAAGTGTCTAGCATGACTGTCCTCTGAGAGGCCCCAGTCAACATCTGACTCTGAGAGGAATACATACAGCTAGACAGTAGATGGAGCTTGGGAACTCTTGTGGCAGAATAGGAGAAAAGATTGCAGCCACTAAGGTGATAGGAACCCCATAGGAATCCCAACAGAAACAACTAACCTGGACCCTTGGAGCTCTCCATCAACTGGACCCTTGGAGACTGAACCATCAACCAAAGAACATACATGGTCTGGACCTAGTCATTCCTACACATATGTAATAAATGTGCAGCTTGGGCTTCATGTGGGTCCTGAACAGCTGGTATGAGGGATGTCCCAAAATCTCTTGCCTGGATGTGAGATATGTACTTTTTACTGGGCTACCATGTCTGGCCACACTAGTACAGGAAGCACATAGCCTAACAGACAAATGAAGTACCAAGAAGTAGAGATACCAAAGGTAGCCACCACCCACTGAGAAGAAAAAAGAAGGGCGTTGGTGGAAAGACTATGGGAGGGGGTGTTCTGATAGAGGGCAATCAGTGAGCAGAATGTAAACTGAATAAGTACAAAAATAAGTAAACTAAAAAAAATATTTTTAACAAAGTATCAAGATTAAAGTTTTATGATGCTGTAATCTTCCCAGTTTTTCTCTACCACTTCTACCTTCTTGATCAAGTCCATTTCTGTTTCTCTTTAGTAAATAACAGGATTCTATGAGATAACAACCAAACATAACAGATTATAATAAAATAAAATAAAAACCATAATATTGAACTAGGACAAGGAAGATAAAAAGAAGGGAAAGAATCTAGCGGTATTCTTAAAATTCATCTACCTTCTCATTAATTCACTCAGAACTCTAAAAAATACCACCCTAAAATCTGTAATGTATATGCAATGGACATGGTTCAGACCCTTTGTAGGGTCTCTTCTTCCTCTTTCATTCTCTGTGATGTCACATGAACCTTGCTTCGTTCATTGAGAGGGCCTTGTACTCCTGGTGTCCCCAGGCACTGTGGCACTTACAGTCTTTCTACATCCTTTTGCCTGGTCTGTGGTTTCTGTCATTGTTGATCTCCAGCTATAATCAATAAATGTTTGCCTGAACAGATGTGCAGAGTTATTTCAATTACCTTTATCTGTAGAGACATGGTTTGCGATGGGGTATGTGGTCAGTTTCTAAAAATGTTTTCCAAAGGTTTGAAAAGGAAACATATTCTTTTGTGCTAGGTGAAACAATTTTTTTTTTCTTAAACTATAGGGGCTTCCTTTGGGGGGGATTTCTTTTTTTTTATTCGATATATTTTTTATTTACATTTCAAATGATTTCCCCTTTTCTAGCCCCCCACTCCCCGAAAGTCCCGTAAGCCCCCTTCTCTCCCCCGTCCTCCCACCCATCCCTTCCCACTTCCCCGTTCTGGTTTTGCCGAATACTGCTTCACCTTTTGAGTCTGAGTTACCTCACTTAGTATGATGTTCTCTAGCTCCATCCATTTGCCTAAGAATTTCATGAATTCATTGTTTCTAATGGCTGAATAGTACTCTATTGTGTAGATATACCACATTTTTTGCATCCACTCTTCTGTTGAGGGATACCTGGGTACTTTCCAGCATCTGGCAATTATAAATAGGGCTGCTATGAACATAGTAGAGCATGTATCCTTATTACATGGTGGGGAATCATCTGGGTATATGCCCAGGAGTGGTATAGCAGGATCTTCTGGAAGTGAGGTGCCCAGTTTTCGGAGGAACCGCCAGACTGATTTCCAGAGTGGTTGTACCAAATTGCAACCCCACCAGCAGTGGAGGAGTGTTCCTCTTTCTCCACACCCTCTCCAACACCTGCTGTCTCCTGAATTTTTAATCTTAGCCATTCTGACTGGTGTAAGGTGAAATCTCAGGGTTGTTTTGATTTGCATTTCCCTAATGACTAATGAAGTTGAGCATTTTTTAAGATGCTTCTCCACCATCCGAAGTTCTTCAGGTGACAATTCTTTGTTTAACTCTGTACCCCATTTTTTAATAGGGTTGTTTGGTTTTCTGGAGTCTAACTTCTTGAGTTTTTTATACATATTGGATATTAGCCCTCTATCTGATGTAGGATTGGTGAAGATCTTTTCCCAATTTGTTGGTTGCCGATTTGTCCTCTTGATGCTGTCCTTTGCCTTACAGAAACTTTTTAATTTTATGAGGTCTCATTTCTCAATTTTTGATCTTAGAGCATACGCTATTGGTGTTCTGTTCAGAAACTTTCTCCTTGTACTGATGTCCTCAAGGGTCTTCCCCGGTTTCTTTTCAATTAGCTTCAGAGTGTCTGGCTTTATGTGGAGGTCCTTGATCCATTTGGATTTGAGCTTAGTACGAGGAGACAAGGATGGAACAATTTGCATTCTTCTGCATGCTGACCTCCAGTTGAACCAGCACCATTTGTTGAAAAGGCTATCTTTTTTCCATTGGATGTTTTCAGCCTCTTTGTCGAGGATCAAGTGGCCATAGGTGTGTGGGTTCATTTCTGGATCTTCAATCCTGTTCCATTGATCCTCCTGCCTGTCACTGTACCAATACCATGCAGTTTTTAATACTATTGCTCTGTAGTATTGCTTGAGGTCAGGGATACTGATTCCCCCAGAATTTCTTTTGTTGCTGAGAATAGTTTTAGCTATCCTGGGTTTTTTCTTATTCCAGATGAATTTGATAATTGCTCTTTCTAACTCTGTGAAGAATTGAGTTGGGATTTTGATGGGTATTGCATTGAATCTGTATCTTGCTTTTGGCAAAATGGCCATTTTAACTATATTGATTCTACCAATCCATGAGCATGGGAGGTTTTCCCATTTTTTGAGGTCTTCTTCCATTTCCTTCTTCAGAGTCTTGAAGTTCTTGTCATAAAGATCTTTCACATGTTTGGTAAGAGTCACCCCAAGATACTTTATACTGTTTGTGGCTATTGTGAAGGGGGTCATTTCCCTAATTTCTTTCTCAGCCTGCTTATCCTTTGAGTATAGGAAGGCCACTGATGTTGACTTTATAACCTGCCACTTTGCTGAAGTTGTTTATCATCTGTAGGAGTTCTCTAGTGGAGTTTTTTGGGTCACTTAGGTAGACTATCATGTCATCTGCAAATAATAGTTTGACTTCTTCCTTTCCAATTTGTATCCCTTTGACCTCCTTATATTGTCTAATTGCCTGAGCTAGTACCTGAAGTACAATATTGAAAAGATAAGGAGAAAGGGGGCAGCCCTGTCTAGTCCCTGATTTTAGTGGGATTGCTTCAAGTTTCTCTCCATTTAGTTTGATGCTGGCTACCGGTTTGCTGTATATTGCTTTTACTATGTTTAGGTATGGGCCTTGAATTCCTGTTCTTTCCAAGACTTTAAGCATGAAAGGATGCTGAATTTTGTCAAATGCTTTTTCAGCATCCAATGAAATGACCATGTGGTTTTTTTCTTTGAGTTTGTTTATGTAGTGGATTGCATTGATGGATTTCCGTATATTGAACCAACCCTGCATTCCCGGGATAAAGCCTACCTGATCATGGTGATGATCGTTTTGATGTGTTCTTGGATTCAGTTGGCAAGAATTTTATTGAGTATTTTTGCATCGATGTTCATAAGTGAAATTGGTCTGAAGTTCTCTTTCTTTGTTGGATCTTTGTGTGGTTTGGTATCAGCGTAATTGTGGCTTCGTAGAAGGAATTCGGTAGTGTTCCTTCTATTTCTATTTTGTGGAATAGTTTGAAGAGTATTGGTGTTAACTCTTCTTTGAAGGTCTGATAGAATTCTGCACTGAAACCACCTGGTCCTGTGCTTTTTTTGGTTGGAAGAATTTCTATGACTCCCTCTATTTCTTTAGGCATTATGGGACTGTTTAGATGATCTATTTGGTCTTGATTTAATTTTGGTATTTGGTATCTGTCAAGGAAATTGTCCATTTCCTCCAGATTCTCCAGTTGTGTTGAGTACAGGCTCTTGTAGTAGGATCCGATGATTTTTTGAATTTCCTCAGTTTCCGTTGTTATATCTCCCTTTTCATTTCTAAGTTTGTTAATTTGGATACTTTCTCTGTGCCCTTTGGTCAGTCTGGCTAAGGGTTTATCTATCTTGTTGATTTTCTCAAAGAACCAGCTCCTGGTTTTGTTGATTCTTTGTATGGTTCTCTTTGTTTCTACTTGATTGATTTCAGCCCTGAGTTTGATGATTTCCTGCCTTCTTCTCCTCCTGGGTGAAATAGCTTCTTTTTGTTCCAGGGCTTTCAGGTGTGTCATTAAGCTGGTAATGTATGCTCTCTCCATTTTCTTTTTAGAGGCACTCTGGGCTATGCTTTCATTATGTCCCATAGATTTGAGTATGTTGTGTCTTCATTTTCATTGTGTTCTAAAAAGTCTTTAATTTCTTTCTTTCTTTCTTCCTTGACCAAGGTATCATTGAGTAGAATATTGTTCAGTTTCCTCATGTATGTGGGTTTTCTGTTGTTTTTGTTGCTATTGAAGACCACTTTTACTCCATAGTGATCTGATAGGAGGCATGGGATTAGTTCGATCTTCTTATATTTGTTGAGGTCTGTCTTGTGACCAATTATATGGTTGATTTTGGAGAAGGTACCATGAGGTGCTGAGGAAAAGGTATATATTCTTTTGCTTTAGGATAGAATGTTCTATATATGTCTGTTAAATCTAATTTGTCCAAAGCTTCAATTAGTTTCATTGTGTCCCTGTTTAGTTTCTGTTTTCCTGATCGGTCCATTGAGGAAAGTGCAGTGTTGAAGTCACCCACAATTATTGTGTTAGGTGCAATGTGTGCTTTGAGCTTTAATAAAGTTTCTTTTACGAAAGAAGGTGCCCTTGCATTTGGAGCATAGATGTTCAGGATTGAGAGTTCTTCTTGTTGTATTTTTCCTTTGACCAGCAAGAAGTGTCCCTCAGAGTCTCTTTTGATGACTTTGGGTTGAAAGTCAATTTTATCTGATATTAAAATGGCTATTCCAGCTTGTTTCCTGAGACCATTTGCTTGTGAAATTGTCTTCCAGCCTTTTACTCTAAGGTAGTGTTTGTCTTTGACCCTGAGGTGTGTTTCCTATAAGCAGCAAAATGTAGGGTCCTGTTTACTTATCCAGTCAGTCTATGTCTTTTTATTGGGGCATTGAGTCCATTGATGTTAAGAGATATTAAGGAATAGTGATTGTTACTTCCTGTCATTTTTGACGTTATTTTTTAAATTTGATTGGCTAACTTCTTTTGGGTTTGATGAAAGGTTACTATCTTGCTTTTTCCAGGGTGAAGTTTCCCTCCTTGTATTGGTGTTTTCCTCCTATTATCCTTTGTAGGGCTGGGTTTGTGGATAGATATTGGGTAAACTTGGTTTTGTCATGGAATATCTTAGTTTCTCCATCTACAGTGATTGAGAGTTTTGCTGAATATAGTAGTTTTGGCTGGCATTTGTGTTCTCTTAGAGTCTGCATGAGATCTGCCCAGGATCTTCTAGCCTTCATAGTCTCAGGTGAAAAGTCTGCTGTGATTCTGATAGGTCTTCCTTTATATGTTACTTGGCCTTTTTCTCTTACTGCCTTTAATATTCTTTCTTTGTTTAGTACATTTGGTGTTTTGATTATTATGTGACGGGAAGTATTTCTGTTCTGGTCCAGTCTGTTTGGAGTTCTGTAGGCTTCTTGTATATTCATGGGCATCTCTCTCTTTAGGTTAGGGAAGTTTTCTTCCATAATTTTATTGAAGATATTTGCTGGCCCTTTAAGTTGTAAATCTTCACTCTCATCTATGCCTATAATCCTTAGGTTTGGTCTTCTCATTGTGTCCTGGATTTCCTGGATATTTTGGGTTACAAGCTTTTTGCATTTTGCATTTTCTTTAACTGTTGAGTCCACGGTTTCTATGGTATCTTCAGCATCTAAGATTCTTTCTTCTATCTCTTGTATTCTGTTGTTGATATTTGCATCTATGCCCCCTGATTTCTTCCCAAGGCTTTCTATCTCCAAAGTTGTCCCCTTTGAGTTTTCTTAGTTGTTTCTACTTCTGATTTTAGATCCTGGATGGTTATGCTTAGCTCCTTCACTTGCTTGTTTGTGCATTCCTGTAATTCTTTAAGAGATTTTTGTGTTTCCTCTTTCATGACCTCAGCCTGTTGACCAAAGTTCTCCTGTATTTCTTTAAATGTTTTTCACGTTTCCTCATTATTGGCTTTTGTATTCTCCTGGATTTCTTTTAATGATTTTTGTGTTTCCCTTGCAAGGGCTTCTAACTTTTGATCCATTTTCTCCTGAATTTAAGTATGTCCTTCATGTGTTCCTGTACCAGCATCATGACCAGTGATTTTAAATCCAAATCTTGTTTTACTGGTGTGATGGGGTATCCAGGACATGCTGGTAAAGGAGAATTGGGTTCAGATGTTGCCATATTGCCTTGATTTCTGTTAGTGACGTTCCTGCGTTTGCCTTTTGTGATCTAGTTCTCACTGGTGTTAGTTGGTCTTGTCCATGCTGGACTCACCAGTGCAAGCTGCCCCTTCCCAGGTGGCCTCTGGTGCACAGCTTAGCTCCTGCACTGCCTGGAGACAGGGTGCTGTTGCCCAGGCTGTTCAGATCCCGAAGCATACACCTGAAGGCTCCCACTGGGGCCTGCTGGATTCACTGGAGCACATAGACTTCTCCCCGCTGGCTGCCCAGAAGCCCCTCTTGCCTCTTGCAGGACATGGAGATGTGGTGTTGCCGCCCAGGCTGATCTGGATCCGGAAGCGGAGAGATCTGAGGGCTACTGCCAGAGGTCTCAGGGCTGGAACCTAAGCTCTGTGCCACAGGAGCAAGCTGTGCTGTGAGCTCCCAGACTGCCTCTGGGTGCACACCAGGTCTCCCCCACTTCCTGGAGACCGAGTGCTGTGGCCCAGGCTGTTCAGATCCCAAAACAGGCACCTGAAGGCGCCTGCTGGGGCCCGCTGGATTCACCAGAGCACACCGACTTCCGAAACAATTTTGTGCATATGTGTTATGGCATTTTGGTTCATGACTGTCACATTTATTATTTCTGTGTTTAGTTTTATCTTGGTGAACAAGACAATTAGGGAGGGTGGGATAGTGAAGCCTCACACTATCAGGGTGTGTGTTACTGTGTGATTTAAGCACTAGTAATGTTTCCTTTCAAATATGGGTGTCCTTGAAATTGAGGCATAGAATTTGAAAATGTAAATATAATATTGGTAGATGTGTTACTTTGATTAATATGAAGAATCATTTCCCATTTCATTTGAGTTAACTTCATGTTGAAATCTGTTTTGTTAAATATTAGAGTAGGTATGTTAGCTAACTTCTTGTGATCATTTGTATATTTGTGTGTGTGCGTGTGTGTGTGTGTGTGTGTGTGTGTGTGTGTGTATGTGTGTGTGTGTGTGTGAGAGAGAGAGTTTCTAAATCTGAGTCATAGTTCCAATGTGTGTTTTATAAAAAAAGAAAAAAATAAATAAAATAAAATAAAAAAGAAAGAAGGACAGGAATATGATTGATAGAGACATTGTGTGGTGATTTGAAACACTGTGCCTCTGCAGGCCCATGATGAGGGAGGGAACACTTCCCCTTCAGGTACCAACCATACAATGGACATAGTATGGAATGGAGATTATAGGGCATTGTGAGGAAAGTTGAAAGAGTAGAGACAGAGAAATTCAGACACACACACATACACACACACATACACACACACGTTGTGACATTTGATATCGTTTTGGATTTACTGAAACCAACCATTCACTACAGCTAATCTAGCCTTCAATATTGTTTTACATTAGGGGTTATAAAGATGTATAGGGCAGATTTTATGCACTTTTAAGACTTACATATAACCTAGAAAAATAAACCCATGAAGAATGATAAGGGCATAATGAATAACCAAACAGAAATTTCTACTCTTTTTCAGTTATGAATAAGTTTTTTTCACTTATATGAGCATACATATTCTATTTATAATTGAGTGGCAATAATGTGAAAAGTTTGATTAGAGCATTTCAGTAACTATCTGCACCCAGGAGTTGGGGCTGTTCCATGGCCCTCTGTGCACAGGTCCCAACAGGAGAGAGTTGGATTCCCTGGCTTGGAGGTGAGCTTCCATTTTCTCTCCAATAACTGTCCAGAGAAGTATCTTCTAGCAGCACACAGGCCACAGGAACAGTGAAGCAGCTGGAGCAGAATACTTCCGATCACCATCTACACCATGGAGTGCTATACCAAAGCCCTCTGTACACAGGTCGTGACAGAATAGGGCCAGTATCCAAAGAGTGCTGACAGACTTACTGGCCCACAGGAGGTTATGAACTCTAGCCAGAGACAGCAAGACCAACTAAAACCAGAGATAAACAGATGGTAAAAGGAAAGTGCAAGAACCATACCAAAAGAAACCAAGGCTACTTGGCAACATCAGAACCCAGTTCTCCCAACACAACACATCCTGGATACCCCAACAAACCATAAAAGCAAGATTTGGATTTAAAAGTCACATCTCATGATGGTGATAGAGGTCTTAAAGAAGGACATAAATAACTCCCTTAAAGAAATACAGGAGAACACAGATAAACAGATAGAAGCCCTTAAAGAGGAAACACAAAAATCCCTTAAAGAATTATACAAAAACAAAACCAAACAGGTGAAGGAATTGAGCAAAACCATCCAGGTTCTAAAAATGGAAGTGGAAACAATTTTTTAAAAAGCACAAAGGGGAACAACTATGGCAATAAAAAAAAACTTAGGAAAGAGATCTGTTACATCTGTGCATGGGGTGGGCGTGGGGACTGAGTCTAGCCTGTATATGCTCTTTGTTTGGTGCCTCGGTCTCTAAAGGCCACAAAGAGTCCAAGTTAGTTTACTATTGGTCATCCTATAAAGTTTATATCTTCTTGGGACCCAAAATCCTAACTCTTCAATAAGAGTCTTGAAGCTCCATCCACTGTTTGGATGTAGGTCTCTCCATCCCTCTGAGTCAGATGGTGGGTGAAGCCTCTCAGAGGACAGCCATGCTAACTCCTGTCTGCAAGCCTAATAGACTATCATGAGTAGTATATAGGATTGGTACTTGACCATGGGACGGCCTCAAGTTGGGACATTTATGGATTGACCATTTACTCAGTCTCTCCTCCATCCCACTTCCCTGAATTTCTTATAGACAGTATAAATTTTGGGTCAAAAGTTTGTGGATGGCTTGGTGTCCCTATTTCTCTACTTGGATTCCCACCTGGATATAGGAAGTGGCCTTTTTAAGTTCCATATCTCTACAAATAAGAGTCTCAGCTAGGGTCACCTCCATTGATACTTTGGAGCGTCCTCTGCCCCAGGTCTCTGTCATGTCTTCTAGGTGCCTCCACATTCATATCCATGTCAGTTGTAGGTTTCATTCATTCTCCTGGTCATCTGGCTATCTCTCCTGACCCTTCCCACACCTTGTCCTAAACTCCCTCATTACCCTTCTCATACCCTCATTCAGTAGTGAGTGTTTCAGTTTACATTATATTTTAAGCTTTGTGTTATTTCTGTTTCCCTCATTACTATGTGAAGAATAATATGGGATTTTAACTGCAGTGCTTCTTCTTTTATGAACTCGGGTCCCACTGCTGGTGGGATTGCAAACTTGTACAACCACTCTGCAAATCACTTTGGCAGTTCCTCAGAAAATTTGGTATAATACTACCAGAGGACCCTGCTATACCAACCATAGGCATATACCCAGAAGATTCTCCAGCATGTAATAAGGACACATGTTCCACTATGCTCATGTCAGCCCTATTTATAATAACCATAACTTATTTATTATAACCTATTTATAATAAAGAACCCCAGCAGAGAAATGGATAGAGAAAATGTGGTATATTCACACAATGGAATACTACCCAGCTATTAAAAACAATGAATTCATGAAATTCTTAGACAAATGGGTGGAAACAGGAAATATCATCCTGAGTGAGGTAAACAAATCACAAAAGAAGACACATGGTATGCACTCACAGATAAGCGAATACCCAAGGCACAATTAACCCCTGGGTTCTTGTGTCCCAAACATTGTTTCTTAATTCTCTTTAACTGCAGCTGAAACAGTACTACAGTTACTGGTTTGAAGGAGGAGTATCTAGGATACTATGCATCTTTACAATGACTTATAGAGAGCAATTAGGATGAATAGAGTTAGAGAAAAGAAAGAGCTTCTTAAAGAAGGAATACAGACAAATTTGGTGGTATGCAAACCCTGCACTCCAGATTCCCTCCCACACTCAGAGACAGTTTGACTCACAGGGCCTCTGTCACAACCAGGCACACAGGAGGGACAGGATCCAGTCAGAGACAACAAGGGCACTTTATACTTGAGTTAACCAGATGGCAAAGGGCAAGTGCAAAAAGATAACCAGCAGAAACTGATGCCACTTTACACAATCAGAACCCATTTCCCACACCACAGAAATTCCTGGATATTCCAACACACCTGAAAATCAAATCTCCAACCTAAAATCCCATAACATGAAGATGAAAGAGGACTTAAGGACGACATAAATAACTACATAAATAACTACCTTAAAGAAATACAGGAGAACTCAGGTAAACAGGGAGAAGTACGTAAAGAGGAGACACATAAATCCCTTAAAGATATACAAGAAAACACAAACCAAAAGGTGAAGGAATTTAACAAAACCATCCAGCATATAAAATTAGAAAAAGAAACAAAAAGAAATCACAAACAAAGGCAACCATGGAGATGGAAAACTTAGGAAAGAGATCAGAAGATACAGATGCAAGCATCATGAAAAGAATACAAGAAATAGAGAATCTCAGTCATAGAAGATGCCATAGGAGATATTGATACAACAGTCAAAGAAAATACAAAGCATGAATAGCTTCTAACACAAAGCATCCGGGAAATCAAGCAAAAAATAAATAGACCAAGCCTAAAAATAATAGGAATAGATGAGAGCAAAGATTCCCAGCTCTAAGGACAAGAAACATCTTTAACAAAATAATGCGAGAAAACTTTCCCGACCTAAACAAGGAGATGGCCATAAAAGTAGAAGAACTGTACAGAACACCAAACAGATTGAACCAGAAAAGAAAGTCATCCTGTTACATTATAATCAAAACACTAAACGCACAGAACAAAGAAAGAATATTAAAAGTGTAAGAGGGATAGGCCAAGTAGCATATAAAGGCATGCCTATCAGAATTATACCAGACTTCTCAACAGAGACTCTAAAAGCCCCGGGACATATGTCATGAAGACTCAAAGAGAATACAAATTTCAGCTGAGGCTACTATATCCAGCAAAACTATCCATCATCATTGATGGAGAAACTAAGATATTGCATAACAAAACCAAATTTAAGCAATATTTATCTACCAATTCAGGACTACAGAATATGTTAGAAGGAAAATTCCAACACAAAGAGGGTATCTATACCCAAGAAAACAGAACAAATTAATCATCTCACAACAAACCCAAAGGAAGAGAAACAGACACACACACACATACACACACACACACACATACACACACACACACACATGCAATACCACTTCTAACAACAAAAAGATCAGGAACCAACAATCACTGGTCTTTAACATCCTTCAGGATTAATGGACTCAAGTGCCCCAATAAAAAGACAGGCTAAGAGACTGAATATGTAAGCAGATTCCAGCATTTTGCTGCATATAGGAAGCACACCTCAACAACAAAGACAGACACTACCTCAGAGTAAAAGACTGGAAAAAGTTTTCCAAGCAAATGGTCACAAGAAACAAGCTGGATTGGATTTCCTCATATCCAATAAAATAGACTTTCAACCAAAAGTTATCAATAGAGATGGGAAGGACACTTCTTACTCACCAAAGGGAAAATATACTAGGATGAAGTCTGAGTTCTGAAGGCCTATGCTCAAGGTACAAGAATAACCATAGTCATAAAAGAAACTTTACTAAAGCTCAAAACACACACTGAACCTCACATAATAATAGTGGGGGACTTCAACACCCCACTCTCACTAATGGACAGGTCATTAGCAGTAACTACCAGAGACACTGTGAATATAAAAGAAGTTATGAACCAGGTAAATGTATTTAAAGAAACATACAAAAACATTTCACCCTAAAACGAAACAATACATCTTCTTCTCAGCACCTCATGGCACTGTCTCTGAAATTTCCTATATAATCAATCAAAATAACTAGCCTCAACAAATATGAGAAGATTGAAATATTCCCATGCATCCTATCAGATCACCATACACTAAAGGTAGTCTTCAATAACAACTAAAACAATAGAAAGACCACATAGTTGTAGAAATTGAACAACTCTCTACTAAATAATAACTTGGTCAGAGAATAAATACAGAAAGAAATTAAAGACTTTCTAGATTTTAATGAAAATGACACAGCATACCCAAATATATAACATACAATGAAAGCAGTGCTAAGAGACAAATTCATAGCGTGAAGGCCCCTGTAGATAGTTTCCACACTAGGAAATTATCAGCACACCTGATATCTCTAGAACAAAACAAAGCAAGCATGTTTCCCCTTCCGTAATTACTCCATAATTCTCCACACCTCCCAGTCAAACGAAAACCACATCTTCGCCCCCACCTCTAGAAAATAAGCAGGCATTCAAATTCAAAACATTGTATTAGCATACCAAGAACTAAAAAAAGCATAAGACACACATCTTTATATTTAGGTGTACACCTATAGGCATGCACAGAAAATCACTTAAAGGAAAAAGCCAAAAGTCCTGTTATAAGAGAAAAATTACTACTGTGTTTGCTTTGTGTTGACCATCATCTACTGCTTGTCAGAAGACCTGACCTTCTCAGTAGTTTGCATACCTAATAGAAATCAGAAAAACAAGCTGATTTTTATTTTTTCTTTCTTCTCCCTCTCCCGCTCCCTCTCCCTCTCCCTCTCCCTCTCCCTCTCCCTCTCCCTCTCCCTCTCCCTCTCCCTCTCCCTCTCCCTCTCCCTCTCCCTCTCCCTCTCCCTCTCCCTCCCTTCCTCCCTCTCTCCCTCCCTTCCTCCCCCTCCCTCTCTCTGTACCTGTCACTTTATTTTTCATTTGAACATAGCTTCTTGATTAGGATTGAGGTTTTACAATGACTTCCATACTTAACATTGGAAAGCCATCAACGTCAAATCTATCCATGCTGACAAACTGTCTATAAATTCATACATGTAATTGTCCTACTATGTTTAGAAGGATGTGTTTCCTTGGTGTTCTCTATCCACGCTGAAACTTACATCTTCCTAACAATTCTCTGCAGCGTTCCCTGTGCTATGCAGAAAAGGAAATGATGGAATCATGCAATTCATTACTGAGCATTCCAAGGTCTCTCAATATGTGCACATGGAGAGTCACTGTAATTACATTCAGGCATTTACTGCAGAAGGCAATTTCTCTTATTACGTCTGAGCTTGAGAATGATCTATGACTATAGTAGAATGTTGTTAGGAGTTATTTTATGGCTACATTCCATAACAGTATTTAATTGCCCACTATGTATATGGCCAATCTAGTATCAAAACAATATCCACGCCAATTGTATATATAACAGGTCCATCTCTGAGGGTAGACCTTAAATCAAATCCCATGGGATTTGCTCCAATTTTTCACTAGTGTATCTTGCAGACAGGGCACTATGGAAGATTAAAGGGTTTTTACCTAATTTGGGGTTTATCTTTTTCCTCTGGAAACATGCAAAGTACCATTGAGTACCATGAGGAATACTCAATAAGAGTGAAGTTTTTAGGTAAGCACTTGCTCAGTAAATCCAGGTTTCAGTGTTTAGTGTACCTGTTGTCTTCAGCAAAACAGCAATACACCATTACCATAAGCTTGTGTAAAGTAAAAATGACACTGGGCTCTGTAGTGCAGTTTTAAATCAGGATTGGTAAACTCCAAAATTTCTTTTGATAATCAGCATTGTTTTGGCCATCTTGAATATTTTTTCCAAATGAAATTAATCATTTACATTTTGAGGTACTCAAATAAATTGGGGAGGGAATTTTGATGGGGATTTCACTGAATCATGGTTTTGGTAGCTTGGCCACTTTACTATGTTAATTGACAAGGGAAATTTTTACAAATTCTGATACCTTTTTCAACTTCTCCCTTGAAAGACTTGAAGTTTTTGTCAAGCAAAGCTTTCACTTTTTTGGTTAGGAGTAGTTCAAGACATTTTATGCTGTTTGTGGCTATTGTAAATCTTTTTTTTTTTCTGACTTTGTATGATTTACATGTGAATATGACGGAATTGTTTCTCTCAGAAGTTTTATGGAACCTTTAGATACTCTGAATTCTATTCTTTAGGGAGGAGGCTTCCTTGTAATTTTCATCACAATTCATTCATATCCTATATCTGAAAGGTGTGGTGTCTTAAGGAACATGGGATAATTTCAAATCCTGGGAAGCAACAAATTGAATATTCACATTTATAATTTGAGAGCCTTAAGGATTACCATGGAAAATATATCATGTTTGATACTGAGGCTCTTGTAACATCTCTGTGGATGTTGGAGAATTGTAATGACATACAGATGTCTTTAATGATTGTATATGAATGTGCACCCATTTAGATATACTATATATGTACATATGTCTAATTTAATTTTTACTAGATTTTTTGAATATATATTTGATCCTATTTCCCCACCCACTTTCAAATGGCATGCCAATCCTTTCCACCTATCTATGAATCCAATTTTGTGTTAAATCTTTTCCATCTCTGAAAAACACCAATGTTTAAAATGGAAATTGTAACAAACAAAGAAAAAAGAATAAGATGAAACAAAACCTAAAGAAACAAACAAAAGTGCCCCACAACATACACAAAAGAAAATCACATGAAATTTGTATTGTGTTTTTCTTTTATTTTTATTTGATATATTCTTTATTTCATTTCAAATGATATCCCCTTTCAAGGATCCCCTCTCCCCGAAAGCCGCACAAGCCCTTTTTCCTCCTCCTGTTCCCCAGTCCATCCCTTCCCACTTCCCTGTGCTGGTATTCCCTTACACTGCTGCCCTGAACCTTTCCAGGACCCGGGGCCACTCCTTCCTTCTTCTTGGGCATCATTTGATATGTGAATTGTGTTTTGGGTATTCCAAGATTCAAGGCTGATATCCACTTACCAGTGAGTGCACACCATGTGTGCTCTTTTGTGATTGGGTTACCTCACTCAGGATAATATTCTCCAGTACCATCCATTTGTCTAAGAATTTCAAGAATGCATTGTTTTTTAATGGCTGAATAGTACACCATTGTGTATATATACCACATTTTCTGTATCCATTCCTCCACTGAGGGACATCTGGGTTCTTTCCAGATTCTGGCTATTATAAATAGGGCTGCTATAAACATAGTGGAGCATGTATCCTTATTACATACTGGGGAATCTTCTGTGTATATGCTCAGGAGTGGTATGGTGGGGTCCTCTGGTAGTATCATGACTAGTTTTCTGAGGAACAGCCAGACTGATTTCCAGACTGGTTGTGCCATCTTGTAACCCCACCAACACTGAAGGAATGTTCCTCCTCCACATCCTCACCAGCATGTATTTTCTCCTGAATTTTTGTTCTTAGTCTTTCTGAATATGTATTGTGCTTTTAAACTACAACATAAGACATGACCCTTCTCTGAAATGTGGATGACATGACCTCTACAACTACACTGTAGAAAACTGATTTTCTCTTGTCCACAGATATGAAAAGAAAAATATTTGTTCAGGGATAGGACTTGGAGTCCATGTCCACTTGCACTACTAGGATAATTTATGGCTTGTACCTGTGCATATATTATTCATGCTTCCAAAATCTATGTGTTCGTACAATCATCAGTTCCTTTGCTTCTGGATAGCAATGCCTCTGTGAAGTAACCCATTACCTCTGTCTCTTGCAATCAATCATTCCACCTCCTTTTCACATCCATCACTTAGGCTTCACTGGTGTGTTGATCTAGAAATTTTGGTGCTAAAACAATATCCCAGGTCTTAACATTTACTTATGTTACCAAATATGGAAAGTCAGACTGATACTCAAATCATTCTGGTAATAGGAACCTAGAAGTGATCACCCATTAAATGCAACTTTTCACTCTTGAGTGTTTTCACATTGTTCTGTTTAAAAACAATCCAGAAGGCCTTCTGAGCATTCAGCTTCCAATGTGTTAGTGACACAGTTCTCTGACACACTGCAACCAATCCTCCACAGCAAAGCTCTAGCACTATTCTGTTTGACCAAGAGGAAGCTGTTTTGTTGTCTCAAGTTCTAAGAGCTAACTTGGCAAAGAGACACTATTTCCACTTTGTGTAATGGCCATTGACTTACAGTACAGGGGAGCAAGCTCAGCTGAATCTGCCTCCTACCCAGCTGAGGATCTCCTCATCCAGGAGATTGAATGCTTTCTCTAGAAAGCAAATATCTTGAGGGTCAATGAATTACAGAGCTTGTGGTGAGGATATGTTTTCTGGAAATAGAAGCTATAACATATATTCTCACCCACATGTCTCCAAAATGTGAGCTAAACAAGAAAGACATAAAAGAACATGCTAAACTGGATGAAGAAAATATCAAAAGGCCTCAACCCTACAAAAAGTGCAACAGGCAAGTGATTAAATCTGAAAATGGATAAGGTGCTTATTCCCAGAAAAATGAATACAGATATTTTAAGTATAATCTAAAAATGTAATACTATGCAAGTTTTAATAAAGTAATTTATTCCTATAATTTTGAAGACAGTTTGAATCGGGCCTTATCAAAATAACATAACACTTTGGAACAAAAATGCAGACTAAAAGCCCTGCACTGGAAGCCAAAATGGAGAAGACCTCCACAGCCACCATGTCCTTCCCTTTGGTGCTGTGGTAGACAGGAAGGAGGGTAACCCACACACTGCAGAACACCAGCATGCTGAAGGTTAGAAATTTGGCTTCATTGAATTTATCAGGCAGATTCCGGGCTAAGAAAGCCACAGTGAAGCTACCCACAGCCAAGGATCCCAAATATCCAAGAACAAAGTGGAATGCAATGACTGAGCCTTTGTTGCACACAATGGTGATCTGCCCATGTTCAGATTGTGTATCTGTATCAATAAAAGGAGGTGATACTGCTAGCCAAATTCCACAGAGAACAAGTTGGAGCAGGGTACAGAGGGGAATGACAAAGTTAGGTGCCCCTGATATCAACATTGATCTCATTCTTCTTCTTGGAGTAGTAATCTTGAAAGCCAGAACCACAGTAATTGTCTTGGCCAAGACACTAGATAAAGCCACTGTGAAAAAGATACTAAATGTGGTCTGCTGCAGGATGCAGGTACCCATGTTCGGATGCCCAATAAAAAGCAAAGCACAGAGGAAACAGAGTGTGATGGAGATTAGTAGGATGTAACTGAGATTGCGGTTGTTGGCCTTCACAATGGGAGTGTCACTGTATCTCACAAAAGTACCAAATACAAGACTTGTGAGTACAGAGAAACACAGGGACATGCAAGCAAGAGACATTCCCAGTGGGTCTTCATAGGCCAGATAGGAGAGATGCCTTTTCAGGCAGTGTGTGTGTTCTGTGTTGGCATACTCATCAGGTAGACAGCTCACACACTGTTCCAGATCTGCTGGAGAACATTAACAAGAAACCTTAATAAATTTCCTCATTATACACTTGATCATGTAGTATCTGTATTAATCAGAGGATATCACAATAAACATTTTGTTGTTCAGCAACAATTCTTTTGTTTGATGTTGTAGGAAGCGGTAATATCATGCTGCTCTGGAACAGTACATCCCTGGTAGTGTAACATACCACTTTCAAGATAAAGAGAGAAGACACTTACTTATAAGCATTATCTCTGATATTGATAAAAGCTTTTAAAAATCATAATGTAAAAGATCTCAAATCGGTGAATCTCTAGGACATTAAATGTTTAAGTATATAATTTGCTTTCTGATTTTGATTTTAAAAGTTTTGAAACTGATAAATAATAAGTACTTACGAAAATAGAATAACTTCATTTTATTATGAATTTCATCGTTATTATTATGACAAAAACTGTAAGTAACCAAAAAGGGGTTGCATGTGGTTGTTTGGATGAAAATGGCACACATAGTGTCAGATTTGTCTGCTTAGCCACTATTGAGTTCCACATTTTGAAAGGACTAGAAGCTATGGCTGAGTTGAAGAAAGTGGGCCAATAAGGGTAGGCTCCAAGATTTTCAAACCTCTAACAATCCAATGTTTTTGTTTGTTTATTTTGTTTTGTTTTGTTTTGTTTTTTGTAATCCTACTGCCTGAAGGTGCAGTATTATACTCTGTCACTTCTCTAGAAACATGCCTTCTCTAGAAACATCAGCAGACTCAACTCCCCAATAAAAAGAGATAGGCTGACAGGCTGGATACGTAGAAATACACCATTCTGTTTCATAAAACAAACATACCTCAAAAACAAAGACTTAAAAGATGGTGATGCTGAGTTCTATATTTTAAAATAAATTTCATTAGTTTAGTTTGGAAAAAAAACTAAAAAGGTAGTAAATCGTAAATAGATGGCTCAGCAGTTAAGAGCATTCTTTGACAGCTCTTTCAGAGGACCAGGGTTCAAGTCCCTGAACCCATGGGGGAGTTCACAGATGTCTTCAACTTCTATTCCAGGGGATCTGATATACTTACACAGAATGCATGCAAGCAAACAGCAATGAACATGAAATAAAAAATAATATATTTTTAATTGAAAAAAATAAAAAATAAAAATAAATTAAATAAATAAATAAAGTTTGAAGAAATCAGAAATTCATGACACATGTGTAAACATAATAAAAAACAGTATACAGTGAGACAACAGGCAACATCAAATTAAATGGAGAGAACATTGAAGCAATCACATTAAAATCAGGGGCAAGAAAAAGATGCTCATTCTATCTATATCTTCTAAATACACTATGAAATTATTGCTAGAACAATTAGACAACAAAGGGAGATCAGTGTGATAAAAATTAGAAAGGAAGAAGTCAAGGTATTACTATTTGCAGAAATGATCATATACATAAGTGATCCCCAATATTCTACTAGAGAATTTCTAAAGCTAATAAACAACTTCAGCAAAATGGCGTGATATAAAATTACACTAAAACAAGTCAATAGCCACCCTTTGTAGAAATGCATAATTGCTGAGAAAGAAATTAGAGAAACAAAAACAGTCACAATATCTACAAATATTATAAGATATCATGGTGTAAGTACAACTAAGCAAGTGAGAGATATGTATGTCATGAACTTAGTCCCTGACAAAGGGCATAGAAGAACTCAGAAGACAGAAAGATCCCCAGTGTTGACAGAACAATAGGATTAACAGTGAAAATAACCATGTGACCAAAAGCAATCGGCAGGTTCAATGCAATTCCTATCAAATCTGCAATGCAATTCTTCAAGGGCATGTAAAGAGCAATTCTCAACTTCATATGGAAAACAAATTGCAGGATAATAACAATAATTTTAGAAAATAAAAGAACTTCTGTGGTGATAACCATCCCTGACTTGCAACTGTACTACAGAGAAATAGTGATTAAGGCCACATGGTATTGATACAGAGACAGACAGGTCAATCAATAGCATAGAATCAAAGACCCAGAAATAAATCCCCACAGCAACATACACTTGATTGTTGACAAAGAATCCAAAACCATAAAGTGGAAAATGAGAGCATCTTCAAAAAGTAGTGATGGTCTACCTGGTGACTTGCATGTAGAAAGGTGGAAATCAATCCATATTTATCATCCTCCACAAAACTAAAGTCCAAATGTATCAATGACCAGAACATAAAACCAGATACATTGAATCTAATGGAAGAGAAAGTGAAGAAATAACCTTGACCATGTTATTGAAACAGGAGAAACTATCCTGAACAGAACACCAATGTCTCAGAGTCTAAATTCAACAATTCGAAAGTAGGAGTTCATAAAAAACCTGAAATGCTTTGGTAAGGGAAAGGACACCGTCAATGGGACAAAAAAAAAAAAATATCCTGCATATTGAGAAAAGATCTTCCCTGAACAAGGGTTATTATCCACAAAATACAAAGAACTAAAAAATTTAGACTCCAGAGGACCAAATAACCCCATTAAAAATGGGGTACAGAGCTAAATAGAATTCTCAAGATGGGCATCTTGAATGGCTGAGAAGCACTTACAGAAATGTTCAATATGCTGAGTGATCACAGAAATGCAGCTCAAAATAACCGTGAGATTTCACTTTACAGCAATCAGAATGACAAAGATAAAAAACTCAAGTGACAGCATATGTAGGCCCCAGATATGGAGAAAAGTGAACACTCCAGCAAGCCTGTACAACTGCTCTAGAAAACAATTTTATAGTTCTTCAAAAAGTTGGAAATAGTTCAACCTGAAGACACAACTATACCACTCCTAGACACATACCCAAAAAGATGCTCTACCAAAGATAGCACAGGGCCAGATGGTTTTAAGGCAGAATTCTAGCAGCTTTCAAAGAAGAACTGATATGAACACTCTCCAAAATATTCCACAAAATAGAAACAGAAGGAACACAAAACAACTCATTCTATGAAGTCACAATTTCACTGATACCAAAATCATATAAAGATTCAACAAAGAAAGAGAACTTCAGACCAATTTCACTTATGAATGCAAAAATACTCAAAAATTTCATGCCAACTGAATTCAAGAACACATTAAAATAATCATTCACTACAATCAAGTAGGCTTCATCCCAGGGATACAAGAATGGTTCAACATAACGAAATCCATCAATGTGATACACTGCATAAACAAACTCAATGAAAAAAACACATGGGCATAACATTAGATCCTAAAATATCATTTGGCAAAATTCAGCATCCCTTCATGTTAAAAGTCTTGGAAAGATCAGGAATTCAACACCAATATCAAAACATAGTAAAAGGAATATACAAAAGTTATCTCACTGTTGAGAATAGTCTTAGCTATCTTTGTTATTCCAGATTAATTTGAGAATTGCTCTTTCTAAATCTAAAAAACTGAGTTGGAATATTGATGGGGATTGCATTGAATCCTTATATAGCTTTTGGCAAGATGGCCACTTTTACTTTATTAATCCTGCTGATCCACGAGCATGGAAGTTTTTCCATTATCTGAGCTCTTCTTCAATTTCCTTCTTCAGAGACCTGAAGTTCTTGTCATACAGATCTTTCACTTCTTTGGCTAGACTCATACCGATATACTTTATATTGTTTGTGGCTATTATGAAAGGTGTTATTTCTCTAATTTCATTCTCAGCCTGCTTCTCCTTTGAGTATAAGAAGGCTACTGATTTGCTTGAGTTGATTTTACATCCAGCCACTTTGCTGAAGCTGTTTATCAGCTGTAGGATTTCTCTGGTGGAGTTTTTTGAGTCACTTAAGTATACTATCATATGAACTGCGAATAATGATAGTTTGATTCTTCCTTTCCAATTTGTATCCCTTTGACCTCATTATGTTGTCTAATTTCTCTAGCTAGAACTTCAAGTACTATATTGAAAAGATATGCAGAGAGGGGGCAGCCTTGTCTAGTCCCTGATTTTAGTGGGATTGCTTCAATCTTCTCTCCATTTAGTTTGATGTTGGCTACCTGTTTGCTGAATATTGATTTTACTATGTTTAGGTATGGGCCTTGAATTCCTGTTCTTTCCAAGACTTTATGCATGAAAGGATGCTGAATTTTGTCAAAAGATTTTTCAGCATCTAATGAAATGACATTGTGGTTTTTTTCTTTAGGTTTGTTTATGTAGATGATTACATTGATGCATTTCCATCTATCAAATCTTCCCTGCATCCCTGGGATGAAACCTACTTGATCATGGTGAATGATCGTTTTGATGTGTTCTTGGAATCAGATGGCAAGAATTTTATTGAGTATTTTTGCATCGATATTCATTCAAGAAATTGGTCTGAAGTTCTCTTTCTTTGTTGGTTATTTGTGTGGTTCTGGTATCAGGGTAATTGTGGCAACAGTTAAAAGAACTTCGGAGGAATCAATATCCCTGACCTCAAGCAGTACTATAGAGCAATAATGTTAAAAACTGCATGGTATTGGTGCAGTGACAGGCAGATAGACCAATGGAATAGAACTGAAGACACAGAAATGAACCCACACACCTATGGTCACTTGATCTTCAACGAAGGAGCTAAAACCATCTAGTGGGAAAAAAGATAGACTTTTCAACAAATGGTGCTGGTTCAACTGGAGGTCAGCATGCAGAAGAATGGAAATTGATCCATTCTTATCTCCTTGTACTAAGCACAATTCCTAGTGGATCAAGGACATCCACATAAAACCAGACACACTGAAACTAAAAGAAACTGGGGAAGACCCTTGAGGAGATGGGCACAGGGGAAAAGTTCCTGAACAGAACACCAATAACTTATGGTCTAAGATCAAGAATTGACAAATGGGACCTCATGAAATTACAAAGTTTCTGTAAGACAGGGAAGGGGAAAGGGGTGGATTAGGGAACATGGGAAGGGAAGAGGGCTTATAAAACTATCGGGGAGGGGGGATCCAGGAAAGGGAAAATCACTTAAAATGTAAATAAAGAATATACCAAATAAAAAAAGAACAAGCAAGATTTAAAAAAAAGAAAGAAAAGAAACTAATAGAAAAGAAACTGTGTAAGAACCTTGAGGACATGGGCACAGGGGAAAAGTTCCTGAACAGAACATCAATAGCTTATGCTCTAAGATCAAGAATTGACAAATGGAACCTCATAAAATTACAAAGTTTCTGTAAGGCAAAGGACACTGTCAAAAAGGACAAAATGGCAACCAACAAATTGGGAAAAGATCTTCACCAACCCTACATCTGACAGAGGGCTAATATCCAATATATACAAAGAACTCAAGAAGGGTACAGAGCTAAACAAAGAGTTTTCATCTGGAAAATTTCGAATGGCTGAGAAGCACCTTAAGAAGGAACTTATGGGGAGGGGGAACCAGGAAAGGGAAAATCATTTTGAATGCAAACAAAGAATATTGAAAATAAAAAGTAAAAAAAAAATGCAATGTTCAACATCATTAGTCATTAGGGAAATTAAAATCAAAACAACGTTGAGATTTCACCTCTCACCAGTCAGAATGGCTAAGATTAAAAACTCAGGGGACAGCAGGTGCTGGCGAGGATGTGGAGAAAGAGGAACACTCCTCCACTGCTGGTGGGATTGCAAGATGGTACAACCACTCTGGAAATCAGTCTGGCGGTTCCTCAGAAAACTGGGCATGACACTACCAGAGGATCCTGCTATATCACTCCTGTTCATATACCCAGAGGATTCCCCGGTATGCAATAAGGACACATGCTCCACTATGCTCATAGCAGCCTTATTTATAATAGCCAAAAGCTGTAAAGAACCCAGATGTCCCTCAATGGAGGAATGAATATAGAAAATGTGGTATACTTACACAATGGAATACTACTCAGCAATTAAAAACAATGAATTCATGAAGTTTTTAGGCAAATCGTTGGAACTGTAAAATATCATCCTAAGTGAGGTAACCCAATCACAAAAGAATACACATGGAATGCAATCACTGATAAGTGGACATTAATTAGCCCAGAAGCTCTGAATACTCAAGACACAATTAGCATATCAAATGATTCCCAAAAAGGAAGGAGAAAACCCTGGTCATGGAATGGCTTGATCCAGAATTGCAGGGGAATACCAGGAGAGAGAAATGGGAGGGAGTGATTGGGGAAATGGTGGAGGGAAGAGGGCTTATGGGAGTTATAGAGAGGGGGGTGGGGAACCAGGAAAGGGAAAGCATTTGGAATGTAAACAAAGAATATAGAAAAATTTTTTAAAAAGGAAGATACAGCAAACTAGTAGACAACATCAAACTAAATGGAGAGAAACTTGAAGCAATACCACTACAATCAGGGACTAGCTGCCCTCTCTCTTCATATCTATTCAATGTAGTGCTTGAGGTTCTAGCTAGAGCAATTGGGAAACAAAAAGAGGTCAAACAGATACAGATTGGAAAGGAAGAAGTCAAACTATTACTATTTGCAGATGATAGGATAATATGCTTAAGTGACCCCAAAAACTTTATCAGAGAAATCCTACAGCTGATAAGCAACTTCAGCAAAGTGACCAGATATAAAATTAGCTTAAGCAAATCAGTAGCCTGCCTATCCTCAAAGGATAAACAGGCTGAGAAAGAAACGACACCCTTCACAATAGCCACAAACAATATAAAGTATCTTGGTGTGACTCTAACCAAACAAGGAAAAAATCTGAATGCCAGGAACTTCAAGTCTCTGAAAAAATAAATCAAAGAAGACCTCAGAAGATGGAATAATATCCCATGCTCATGGATTGGCAAGATTAATAAAGTAAAAATGGCCATTGTGCCAAAAGCAATATAAAAATTTAATGCAATCCCCATCAAAATCCCAACTCAATTCTTCATAGAGTTAGAAAGACCAATTTGCAAATTCATCTGGAATAATAAAAAACCCAAGATAGCTAAAACTATTCTTAACAGTAAAAGAACTTCAGGGGAATCAGTATCTTAGACACTAAGCAGTACTACAGAGCAATAATATTAAAAACTGCATGGTATTGGTTCAGTGACAGGCAGGTAGATCAATAGAATAGAACTGAAGACCCAGAAATAAACCCGCACACCTACAGTCACTTGATCTTTGACAAAGAAGTTAAAACCATCCAGTGGAAAAGAGATAGTCTTTTCAACAAATGGTGCTGGTTCAACTGATGGTCAGCATATAGAAGAAAGCAAATCCATCCATTCTTATCTCCTTGTACTGAATTTATTCTTAATTAATGTATATACAGTGTATCTCTTGTCCTTTTGCTACTAATCTTAGAATATAGGGGACATATATAACAGTTTGAAGTGAGGCTAATAGTGCTGAATAGAGAAATAGAACGGGATGTAATCACCTTTCAACTAAAACATACTTAGGAGAATATTATGTATATGTGGTATGCATAAAAGTGTATCCATGATTGCATGATTGTACTTGTGAGTGATTTTTGCATGTCAAAATCAGAATACATACATTTTTGTATATTTTTGATATTATGAAGACAATCATCAAATCAGATGTATTACCTCACTTTCCACTATTTGAGGTAAAGTCTTCTATTGTTCTCAACTACATATTCCAAGCTATATGTCAAGCAACAAAATACATATTACAAATCTTTCCTCTGTCTCTCAGTAGGCCAAAGAATAACACTAACACATCTTTGTGTGAATTTTTGGGTTTTGCACTCTTACCCTAATTCTGTCATAGTAAGTACTTATTTTCTACAAGCAAGTTAAATACATTTCATTAAATAATAACAAGAGCTGGAGGCTCTGGCCTCTCTCAGGAACCAATGTGGTTTTCAGGATAACAAGACTGTGTACTGATCATGTTGTCAATTTAAATTGTACATAGGATCCTATGTATAGCAATAGTATGTACAAATGTTTCTGACAGAATAACAGCTAAAATATTCCCATTAAATATTCTGTGGACTGCCGGGCGGTGGTGGCGCACGCCTGTAATCCTAGCACTCTGGGAGGCAGAGGCAGGCGGATTTCTGAGTTCGAGGCCAGCCTGGTCGACAAAGTGAGTTCCAGGACAGCCAGGGCTATACAGAAAAAAACCCTGTCTCGAAAAAACCAAATCCAAATATATATATATATTCTGTAGAAAATATAAATTATGTAACCATAATAATATAAACAAAATATGTGTTTATGGAAGACAGCACATGTTCATTTCAGGCTTCAGAATATTTTTGATTTAAGTAAAACAGTTATATTGAAACACATGTCTTATGTCTCCAGTTTCCTTTCAGACTCATTTAAATTTCTATTTTGTAAAAGACAAGATATCAACAAATTCTTCTACACACTAACTCATACCTGTCTCATTGGAAACCTCATTCTCTGAGCACTGAACACAATCAAAGCAGCAGTCTGATGTCTGTTCCTGATGAAATCTTCTGAATCCAGGATTACAGATCACACTGCATGTAGAGGTGGGAACCTGATGTAAATAAAGTATGTAGAGATAACTGTGATGGCTTGAGATGTTTGTCCCTGGGAATGGCACTATTAGAAGGTGTGGCCTTGTGGGAGTAGGTGTGACATTGCTGGAGGAAGTGTGTCATTATGGGCATGGGGTTTAAGACCCTCATCCTAGCTCCCATGAACCAGTCTTCTCCTGTTTGCCTTCGGAACAAGATGTAAAACTCGTGGCTCTTCCTATGTCATGCCTGACTGGATGCTGCCATGCTTCCCCCTTGGTAATAATGGGCTGAACCTCTGAACCTGTAAGTCAACCCAACTTAAAGGTTTTTCTCATAAGAGGTGCCTTGGCCATGGTGCTGTCCACAGCATCAAAACCATAACTAAGACAGTAACAATTGTGTGATGATACTCTTCTATGTTCATGCATTATTTGCCAAATTAGGGTATCTGAGCATTTCATATAAACCTGCAATTAAATTAAAGGCCATAAAATATTTGGACGTATTTTCATATTCTAACTGTAAATGTTTGGATAAAGAGATTAAAATTTATTTCTTCTTAAATTTAAGTGATCCACACAAACTATGTAGTAGACAATTTTTGTTTTGAAAAGTTTAGAAATCAAAAAGGGAAAAAAAGAACATTTAGTGAATAAAATTGTGATGGAATAGTGAAGGCTTATTCAATGTATATGCTCATAGAAGGTGGCTAGAGACTCTTAGAGACATAATAAAATTAAAGTTACAATGAAAGGCTAAGATATACAAAAATGTTTCACTAAAAAAATTACATGGTGGCCCCATCTTCCTTCTGGTCCACACCTCTACTTGCAATCAGGATTGGCACCATTCTCCCCAGCCCACAGCTCTGCCTGTCTCTCAGGAGGTCTGCTCTCACAGGGAACAGCCAGGTGAGACACCCATACCCCAATCCTCTGCCTGCTAGGATCCCAGCAAACCCAGATCTCTTATGCCTGCTCCATCTTCTCAGAGCTCCATCTTTTTGCTGGCCCATACTTCTACCTGCAGTCTTGAACTAATACCTTGCTGCCTAGCCCAGAGCTCTGCCTGGGAGTCCTGCTCTCACGTAAGAAAACCAACTCCATCTTTTAGTCTACAGTGCTACCTGCAAACTAAGATCTACACTCACAACCAAGCCAACAGCTCTCCTTGTGTTTGGGTGGCGTGCTTCTACCCAAGACTATAAATCCCAGCAGGTAACTACTCCCAGTGGGACTACAGGGCCAGTCAACCCCAGTGACAACCAGATGACTGAAGGTAAGAGCAAGAATAAAATTAACACAAACCAGTGCATCAACAGAACCCAGATCTCCTTCCATAGCCAATTGCTTTTTATCCTAATAAATCAGAATCACAAAAAGATAACATTAAATAAAATATTAGGACGATTATAGAGGCTTTTAAAGGGCGGATAAATAAACCCCTTACAAAAATAAAGGGAAATGGAATCCAATCTGTGGAAGAAATGAATAAAACTGCTCAAGACCTAAAAACAGAAATGGAAGCAATAGGGACAGCAAGAATGGACACAACCCTGGAAATGCAAAACCTAGGGAAGAGAACAATAATCATAGGCCCCAGAGTCAACAACACAATATAAGACCTGGAAGAGAGAATCGCAGGTATAAACAATTCAATAGAAGAAAATGATGCATACGAACAAAACTCCAAAAGTAAAACATTCCTAACTCAAAATATCCAGGAACTCTGGGACACTATGAAAAGACCAAGCCTAAGAATAATAGGAATATAATAGGGTAAAAATTCCCAGTTCAAAGGCATATAAAATATTTTCAAAAATCATAAAAGAAAACACCCCTAAACTGAAAAAAGTGAAGGCTATAAACATACAAGAAACTTACAGAACACAAAATAGTTTGGACCGAAAAAGGAAACTCTTCAACCACATAATAACTAAAACATAAAATGTTCAGAATAAAGAGGGTATATTAAAAATAGCAAGGAAAAAGGAAATGTAACATATGAAGGTAAAACTATTAGAATTACACCAGACTTCTCACCCGAGACTCTAAAAATCCTAAACAGATGTCTTGAAGACCCTAAGAGATCACAGATGTCTCAGACTACTATACCCTGTAAAACTTTCAATCACCATGGATGGAGAAATGAAGATATTATTTGACGAAACCAAATGTAAGCAATTATCACTCTAATAACTCAACTGAACAGAGAATGATAAAAAGAAAACACAAACACAAGAAAGTAATTACACCAAAGAAACCCAAAATATTAATCATTTTAAGGCAAAAAAAAAAAAGAGAAAGAAATCACATGCACCCATTACCACCATAAACATCAAAATAACAGGAACTAGCAATCATTGGTCATTAATATCTCTCAACATCAATGGAAGCAATTCACTAATAAAAAATAGGTTAACCTAGAAAACTGGAATACCCAAAACATAATCCACACATCGAATGAGATACAATAAGAAGGGAGGAGTGGCCCCTGGTTCTGGAAAGACTCAGTGAAACAGTATTCAGCAAAACCTGAACGGGGAAGTGGGAAGGGGTGGGAGGGAGGACAGGGGAAGAGAAGGGGGCTTACGGGACTATCTGGGAGTGGGGGGGCTAGAAAAGGGGAAATCATTTGAAATGTAAATAAATTATATCGAATAAAAAAAAAGAAAAAAATAGGTTAAACAGAATAGATATGTAAACAGTATACACCATAGTGCTGTATACAAGAAACATACTTAGGAACAAAGAAAAATTCTAACAAAGGACTCCTAAACCTGATAAACAACTTCAGCAAAGTGGCTGGATATAAAATTAACTCAAACAAATCAGTAACCTTCCTTTACTCAAAGGATGAACAGACTGAGAAAGAAATTAGGGAAATGATACCCTTCTCAATAGCCACAAACAATATAAAGTATCTTGGTGTGACTCTAACCAAACAAGTGAAAGATCTGTATTACAGGAACTTCAACTCTTTGAAGAAAAAAATTGAAGAAGACATCAGAAGATGGAAAAATCTTCCATGCTCTTGAATTGGCAGGATTAATATAGTAATGATGATAAGCGTGTACTAAAAGGAGCATGCAATGCCTATCTCCAGAAGGGCCCTGCCAGAGCCTTACACATACAGAGGCTACCTGTATATAACTAGCAACCAACTATTGAACTGAGCTTGGGGTTCCCAACGGAGGATCTGGAGGGAGGTCCGGAGGAGCTGAAGGGGTATATAGCCCCATGGAAAGAACAATGACTTCAGACACCCAGACATCCCAAGACTCCCAGGGATTGAAGCATCAACCAAGGGGCACAGATAGTTCCAGCCAAAAATGTGTCAGAGGAATGCCTTCGTGAGCATTAATGGGAGTGGTCTTTGGTAAGGTAAAGGCTCAATAGAGGCCCCAGTAAAGGGAAACTGATGGGGGGATTTGGGGGAGGAGAGAGTGTGTCAGGTAGAGGGACATATAATGTAGTCAGGGGGTGGGAGGAGGAGTAGGGAATCAGTGGGGAGGGGAGCTTTTGGGAGGGTGGAAATTGGGAAAGGTTTTAAAATTGGCAATGTAAATGAATATACTCAATTAAAAAATTCTCAAATTCATTTGGAATAACAAAAAACCCACGATAGCTAAAAGTATTCTCAACAACAAAAGAAATTCTGGGGGAATCAGTATCCCTGACCTCAAACAATATTACTGAGCAATAGTGTTAAAAAACTGCATGGTATTTGTACAGTGATAGGCAGGCAGATCAATGGAACAGGATTGAAGATCCAGAAATGAACCCACACACCTATGGCCACTTGATCCTCAAAAAGGGGCTGAAAACATCCAATGGAAAAAAGATAGCCTTTTCAACAAATGGTGCTGGTTCAACTGGAGGTCAGCATGCAGAAGAATGTGAATTTATCCATCCTTGTCTCCTTGTACTAAGTTCAACTCCAAATGGATCAAGGACCTACATATAAAGCCAAACACTCTGAAGCTAATAGAAAAGAAAAAGAAACCCTTGAGGACATCGGTACAGGGGGAAAGTTCCTGAACAGAACACCAATAGCTTATGCTCTGATCAAGAATTGACAAATGGGACCTCATAAAATTACAAAGATTCTGTAAAGCAAAGGACACCATCAAAAGGACAAATCGGCAACCAACAAATTGGGAAAAGATCTTCACCAACCCTACATCATATACAGGGCTAATATCCAATATATACAAAGAACTCAAGAAGTAAGACCCCAGAAAACCAGATAACGCTATTTAAAAATGGGGTACAGAGTTAAACAAAGAATTCTCACCTGAAGAACTTCAGATGGCGGAGAAACATCTTAAAAAATGCTCAACTTCACTAGTCATCAGGGAAATGAAAATCAAAACAACCCTGAGATTTCACCTTACACCAGTCAGAATGGCTAAGAGTAAAAACTCAGGAGACAGCAGATGTTGGCGAGGATGTGGAGAAAGAGGAACACTCCTCCACTGCTGGTGGGGTTGCAAATTAGCACAACCACTCTGGAAATCAGTCTGGCAGTCCCTCAGAAAACTGGGCATGTCACTTCTGAAAGATCCTGCTATACCACTCCTGGGCATATACCCAGAGGATTCCCCAGCATATAATAAAGACAAATGCTCCATTGTGTTCATAGCAGCCTTATTTATAATAGCCAGAAGCTGGAAAGAACCCAGATGCCCCTCAAAGGAGGAATGGATGCAAAAAAATGTGGTATATCTACACAATGTAGTACTATTCAGCCATTAGTACTACAACAATGAATTCACAAAATTTTTAGGCAAATGGTTTGATCTGGAAAATATCATCCTAAGTGAGGTAACCCAATCACAAAAGAATACACATGGAATGCAATCTCTGATAAGTGGATATTAATTAGCCCAGAAGCCCTGAATACCCAAGGCACAAATTGCATAACAAATGACTCCCATGAAGAAGTATGGAGAGGGACCTGATCCTGGAAAGGATTGATCTAGCATTGGAAGGGAATATAAGGACAGAGAAAAAGGAGGGAGGTGATTGGAGAAGGGATGGAGAGAAAAAGTTTTATGGGACATATGGGGAGGGAGGATCCGGGAAAGGGAAAATCATTTGGAATGTAAACAAAGAATATAGAAAATAAAAAAAAAGAAATGTTCAACATTCTTAATCATGAGGGAAATGCAAAATTTTCCTCAGAAAATTGGAAATAGATCTTCCTTAAGACCCAGCTATACCACTCTTGAGAATATACCCAAAAAAATTCCCCACCATGCCCCAGGGGTATGTGTTCCATGATGTCCACAGCAGCCTTATTTGTGGTAGCCAGAAGCTGGAAACAACCTAGAAGTCTCATGACAGAAGAATGGATACAGAAAATGTGGTTCATTTACACAATGAAATACTACTCAGCTATTAGGAACAAGGGCTTCCTGAATTTTGCAGGCAAATGGATGGAACTAGAAAATATCATCCTGAGTGAGGTAACTCAGACACAAAATACATGCATGGTTTGTATTCACTAATAAGTGGATATTTTCTTAGTCAAAAAGAAGAAGAAGAAGAAGAAAAGTACAGAATATTTAAGATACGATGCACAAAACTCAAAAAGGTCAACAAGCTGAAGTCCCACTGTGGAGGGAGAACAAAGCAACCATAAGTGAAGAGGGAGGGAGGGAGGGAGGGACATTGCAGCATAAGTGGACAGGGCAGGGGAGAGGGGGGAAGGGAACCTAATCTGACACTGAGGGAGGGAAAAGGACTGAAGTCCTGGGGCCCAGCAGAAAAATGGAAACAGGCAACCTCAGGAGATAGGAGGATGGGGAGACCTCCAGAATGCACCAGAGACCTGGGACGTGAGAGACTCACAGGACTAAAGGGGAGTTACCCAGATGAAATGCCTGACAGTAGGGAGAGGGAACTTACACAGCCTAGCTCCAGCAGAAAGACAGGGCTTCAAATGAGGGAGAGGGAGGTCTTCTCACAGTCATAACTCTGACCCATAATTGTTCGGGTCTGAAAGAATTACAGGGATGGAAATGGAGAGGAGCCTGAGGAAAAGAAGGTCCAGTGACAGGCTCAAAGGGGGATCCAGGGCATGGGGATGTCCTGAGGCTGACACTATTACTGAAGCTAAGAGCATTCACAAAAAGTGACCTAGCACGACAGCACTCAGGAAGTGCCAACAAGCCTCTGAAAGAGTCAGGAGCAAATATTTACACCCAACCAATAAACAGAAGCAGCTGACACCTGCTCTTCAATTAGGAAGGCTGAATGAACCTGAGAGTGACCCTGCAGGAGGACCAGCAATCTCAATTAATCTGGACCCCTAGGATCTCTGAAACACTGGACCACCAGACAGGCAGCATACACTAGCTGATATGAGGCCTCTAGGACACATATAATAGAGGACTGCCAGGTCTGTGTTCATTCTGAGATGAGGCACCTAACCTCCAAGAACCTGGAGACCCCAGGGAGTTTAGCGGTCAGGTGTGTGGTAAGGGGTAGGAACATCCATGTGGAGACAGGGGGAGGGGAAGAGGTGTGGAATGTGGAACAGTCGGAGGGTGGACAGGGTTTTGATGGGTGGGGAATAAAATATGGAGTGTATAAAAATGACTAATAAAAAGGGAAGGAGGGAAGGAAGGAAGGAGAGAGGGAAGAAGGGAGGGAAGCAAGGAAGGAGGGAAGGAGGGAAGGAAGGAAGGAAGCCCAGGGCCAGGTATGTTTACTGCAGAATTCTCCCAGACCTTCACAGAAGATCTAATATTAACACTCCTCAAACTAGTCCACAAAATTGAAAGAGAAGGATCACTACCTAATTTATTCTCTGAAGACATGGTTACTCTAATACATAAACCAAAGACCCAACAAAGAAAATGAACTTAAGAACAATTTTGCTTATAAATATTGATTTGAAAATATTCAATAAAATTCTTTCAAAGAGAATCCAAAAACACATCAAAACAATCATCCATCATGATCAACTATGTTTCATCCCAGGCATGCACTGATGGTTCAATATACAGAAATCCATCAATGTAATCCACTAGATAAAATCAAAGAAAAAAATCACAGGATCATGTCATTAGATGCTGAAAAGGTCTTTGACAAAAACCAACACCCCATCATATTAAAAGTCTTGGAGAAATCAGGAATTCAAGGCACACATCTAAACATAATAAAAATCAGTACACACCAAACGAATAGGCAACATCAACATAAATGGAGAGAATATTTAAGCAATCTCACTAAAATCAGGAACAAGACATGGCTGCCAACTCTCTCCCTATTTATTCAATATAGTACTCAAAGTTCTAGCTAGAGCACTTAGACAACAAAAGGAGGTTAAGGGGATAAAAATTGGAGAGGAAAAAGTGAAGGTATTACTATTTGTATTATGTGATACATATGTGTGATATGGCAAAATACATAAGCAATGCCCAAAATTCCACCAGAGAAATTCTACAGCTCATAAACAACTTCAAAAAATGGCAGGACATAAAACTTACTCAAACAAATGACTAGACCTCCTTTACATAAATGATAAACAGACTGAGAAAGAAAGTATGGAAATGATATCCTTCACAGTAGCCACAAATAATATAAAATATGTTGGTGTAACTCTAACCAAGCAAGTGAAAGAACTATATGACAAGAATTTCAAGTGTCTCAAGGAAGAAATCAAAAAAGACCTCAGAAAATGGAAAGATTGCCCATGTTCATGGATCAGCAGGATCGTATGCTAAAATACCTTCTTACTAAAACAAATCTACAGATTCAATATAATCCCCATCAAAATCCTAACTCAATTATTCACAGAGATAGAAACAGTTGTCAATTTCATACAGAATAACAAAAAAAAAAACCAGGACAGTGAAAATAATTCTCAACAATAAAAGAACATCTGAGGGAATCACCATCCTTGACCTAAAGCTGTAATACAGAACTATGGTGATAAAGACCACATGGATTTGGTGGAGACAGACATGTGGATCGATGGAATAGAATCAAAGACCAAGAAATAAACTCAGACACCTGTTGATACTTGATCTTTGACAAAGGAGCCAAACCATACAGTGGGGAAAGGAAGCATCTTCAAAGAATGGCGCTGCTGGACTAAGTGGTGGTCTGCAAGTAAAAGAAAGCAAATTGAGCTATAATTATTTCCTTGTACAAAGGACAAGTTCCAGTAGAACAAGGACATGAACATAAAACCAGATACACTGAATCTAACAGAACAGATAGTGGGAACAGGCAAGCACACTGGCACAAAGGAACTTTTCCTGAACAGAACACCAATGGCTCAGGCCTAAGATCAACAATTCTCTAATGGGACCTCATGAAATAGAAAAGCTTCTGTAAAGCGAATGACACTGTCAGTAGGAGAAAATGTTAGCCTGTTATGAAAAGCTCTTCCCTAATTCTACATCAGACAGAGGGATAATGTATAAAGAACTAGAAAAGTTAGACACCAACAAACAAATACCCCGATTAAAAATGGGGTACAGAGTTAAACAGAATTCTCAACTGAGAATCTCTAATGACCAAGAAGCACATGAAAATGTGCTCAACATCCTTAATTATTAGGGAAATGGAAATCAAAACGAAGATTCTCCCTTGCAACAATCAGAATGACTAAGACCGAAAACTCAGATGACAACAGATGCTGGCAAAGATGTGAAGGAGAAAAACTCATTCCTTGCTACTGAGATTGCAAATTAATGCAACTGATATTGAAGTTAACCTCAAGGTACCCCAAAAAATTAAAAATAGTTCTACCTTAAGATTCAGCTATACCACTCCTAGGCATATACCCAAAAGATGCTTCACCATGTCACAAGAACACATGCTACACTATGTTGGTAGCATCCTTATTTATAATTACTAGAAGCTGGAAACAACCCAGATTTCCCTCAACCAAAGAGTTGATACAGAAAATGTGGTATATTTACACAATGGAATATTACTCAGCTATTAAAAATGAGGACTTCACAAATTTTGCAGGCAAATGAATGGAACTAGAAAATATCATCCTGAGTGAGGTAACCTAGACCCAAAAGGACATACATGGTATTTACTCACTGATGAGTGCATATTAGCCAAAATGTTCCAGGATTCAATTCACAGACCATATGAAGCTTAACAAGAAGGAAGGCTCAAGTGTGGATGCCTCAGTTCAACTTAGAAGGGGGAGCAAAATAATCATGGGAAGCAGAGGGATGAGGGATCTGGGTGGGAGGGGAATAGGCAGAGGTGAAATTGAGGACAGGGTCAGGTATACAGGGAGACAGGAGAGAAGTGCACAGGGCCAGGAGACTGCATAGAACTGTACAGGAGTGTGGGATGGGAGATGCGGTAAGCACTAGAAAGTCCCAGCCACCAGGGATGTGAGAGTATCCCAGGACACAGTGGAGATGACATTAGCCCAAATTCCCAACAGTGGGAAGATGGAACCTGCAGATACCACATCCAGTGCATTGACAAGGCCCAGAATTGAGGAATTGGGCCACCACCAGCTCAAAATTTTTAATTCAGAACTGTTCCTGTCTAAAGGAAATGAAGGGACAAAAAATGAAAAAAAAATGACTGAATGAAAGGCCATCCAGGAACCAGCCCAAGTGAGATCCATTACATGGGCAGGCACCAAACCCCAACACTACTGCTGATGCCATGATGTGCTTGCAGACAGGAGCTGGGCATGGCTGTTCTCTGGAAGGGTCGACCAGCACCTGATTAAGACAGATGTAGAAACTTACAGCCAACCATTGTACTGAGCCAATGGAAGAGTTAGGGTAACGACTAATGGAGTAGAATGGGATTATAACCTCATAGGAAGAGGTTCATAGGAAGAACATTAGTATCACTGGACACCTCAGAACTCTCAGGTACTAAGCCATTAATGAAAGAGTATATGTGGACTGGTCTATGACCCCACTACATATACAGCAGAAGACTGCCTTGTCTGTCCTCAGTGGGAGGGGATGCACTTGGTCCTATGGAGGCGTGAGGCCCCAGAAAAAAGGGATGCTAGAGGGATAGGTGGGAGTTGGTGGGGGAACACTCACTTAGAGGTGAACAGGAAGCAGTGTGGAGTTGGGTGCTTATGGAGGAGGGACTGGGAAGGGGACAACATTTGAAATCTAAATCAATAAAATAATAAAAAATAAAGAAAACATCAAAACAATTTTGTGTATGATATGTTTGCATGTTATATACTTGCAATATTAATATTTTGAAACTATATATTTTTGCAATTTTTAATGTATTATTTATTTTCAAATGATCACCTTTCCTGGTTTTCCTTCCAAAATGCCCCTATCCCATTCCCTCTCCGCCAATTCTATGAGGGTGCTCACCAACCCACCTCACTGATATAGCATTCTCCTAAACTGGGGCATCAAGCCTTCACAAGACCAAGGGTCTCCCCTCCCACTGATGCCACATAAGGCCATCCTCTGCTACATATGCAGCTGGAGCTATGGGTTCCTCCATGTGTATGTACCCTTTGGTTGGTGATTTAGTCCCTGGGAGCTCTCAGGGGTCTGATTGGTTGATATTGTTGTTCTTCCTATGGGGTTGCAAACTCCTTCAGCTCCCTCATTCCTTCCCCTATCTCTTCCATTGGGGTTCCCATGCTAATTCTGATAGTTGGCTACAAGCCAACAACTGGAACAAAGGCTGACTCTAATGCTGCTGCCTATCTGTAGAATTAATTTCCAACAGAGCTGCCATGTCTGGCCTTAGTGGAAAAGAATGCACATAATTGTGCAGAAACTGGACACACCAGAGTGTGGGGGGTACCCAAGGGGTGCCCACCCTCTCAGAGAAGAAGGGAATGGAGAATGGAATGACAAACACTACTGTGAGGTGGGGACCAGGTGGGAGGTCAGAGATTGCCATGCAAAAATGTAAAATACAGACAGATATATAATTACAGATAATCTTGCTTAACAAGAAGAGCAATAGAGTGTGTACAAGAAAAGAGAAACTCAAATCATATGTAGAATATATTAGATTGCTATGGACCATAGAACCATGTAAGGATAGCTGGGAATGTAAAAATAGTTACCCATATATCCATCAGTGTGAAAATAGTTTAGGGTTATGTGGTTTGATGGCATCTTTTCTAGAGCTACAAACTGATAAGAAAAATAACTCTATGCATAGGAGTATATTTTTCATTTAAGAGACTTTATTCCTTAAATCGATCCTAGTTATTGAAAACTTAGCAACTAGTTCGAAAATTTCCTGTCAGTACTGTAGTCAGAGTTCTCTAGAGAAACAGAACTGAATATATTTGTTGTAATATATTAGATTATAATCATATGTATTATATTATTAATTGTATAAGACATAGCTAATTTATATCAGAGTAGTATAAATAATGTATATATTATATATAGTTGCATAGTATATAAATATTTATAGTATGTTGTGAAATATATTTACATTATATAAATATATAATATGCTGTGTATTATAATATATTGTTAAATACAATTTTATTCATATATATATATATATATATATATATATATATGTCCAAGGTTCATTTACTGTGCTGCTCCTGTATGATATTGATGCAGCCCATCTATTGCAGTTAGTTACCACGCTGAAACACAACCATTAGTTAAACCCAATGTTCAGAAACCTATAATAGACATTTGTCCATTCTTCTTCATCTATTTATTTACACAATCCAAACAAAAATAATACAAACATAAATATACTGCTCTCCCATAAATGTGTCAGTAATATTGCTAATAAAGACATTTCAAAATTACAAAGCCATAATTTTATCATACTTTAAAAAACATTATTGGCAATTACTTCATAATATCAAATAACCAGCCCATGCTCTAGTTTCTCCAATCACCTCCAATGTATTTGCACAGCTGATTTGAGTCAGGGTCAGAGCCAAACCTGTACCTTATACTTCTAATATCTGTATGGACTCAAGGATACTTATTTTATACTTTGAGTTACAGAAATGCCTCTTTATTCTCTCCCTCCAAGTTTTCAAGCTTTGGCTGTTAAACATTTTCTTTTGTTTGTAGTTGGGTACTATTTAATTTTTACATAAACTCACTGTTATTTTACTAAATGTGTTTTACAAGTTTTACTTTCTGCCACCATACAGCACTCAAGATTCATTTTAAATATTGTGTGCGCTGGTCCTAAAATCAGTTCTTTCCCAAGCCAAGCTGGTTGATTCAAAATATTCCGGGCATGTTCATTGTCTCTGAGGTGCCATTGCTTCAAGGTCCCCACAGCTGATAAAGCAAGGAAGTGTTTGGGACACTAGAGAGATGGTTCAGTACTTAAGAGTACTTACTAGTCTTCCAGAGGACCTGAGTTAAGTTCCTCACATCTACATGGTGGCTCACAACCCTATGTAACTCCAGCTCCAGAGAACTTAACACCAGTGATTGCTACAGGAACAGGCACTCACATATATACACAGAGAAAGAAAGAAAGAAAGAAAGAAAGAAAGAAAGAAAGAAAGAAAGAAAGAAAGAAAGAAAGAAAGAAAGAAAGAAAGAAAGAAAGAACGAAAGAAAGAAAGAAAGGAAGAAAGAAAGAAAGAAAGAAGAAAGAAAGAAAGAAAGAAAGAGAGAGAAAGAGAGAGAGAGAGACAAAGAAACAAAGAAACAAAGAGAAAGAAACATATGTTAAAAAACAGAAATAAAATATATTGGTTTATACTCTGATAATGTAATTAACAATAAATATAAAGAGTTACATTGTTGGAAAAATAAAATAAAAAATTACACAATATTCATGATTCAGTTATAAAGATATATGCACAGAATCACAAAATTTCAGTCTGTAACTAGTTATAAATTTAAATAGGCTAAACATTTTATTATATTTTAATTTTTTATACATGTTTTTGCAGTCTGAGGTAAGTTGAAATTAAGTGTCCATGGAAGCCAGAGGCACTGGATCTCCAATATCTCCAATATCAGGACTTACAGCAGTTTGTGAACAATCAAACATGGGTGCTTGACTCTGAAACAAGACATGAAGTTGTTCTCTACCTCTAGCCCAAGACCCAATTCCAATTTTTTTTTTAAATAAACATGCAGAAAAGAATAAAAATTATAGTGTACACACCGGTGTTTCTCCCATGGCCCACTTCAAGTCTTCAGATATGTGCAGTTGTTGACTCTTTGGGAAATGGGGGAAGTAACCTCCTATTTTCACTTTTAGTCCAAAGCCTTGAGGGAAATTCCAAATGTTGAAAATCTCATATTCTGCACACAGGTTTTCTCTTAGATTCATGTTCACCATTTCTCCGACGGGATTAGTAAATACCCTCTTCTTCAGCAATGGAGCAATCTAAATGAGATACATCATTAGATGATTACATATGCCAACCCACTAAGGCAAAATGACATGTTGAATGTCCAATAATTCATAATATATTACAGGAATGCAACAGTATTGAAGGTGTGCTACCTAGTGAAATACAAGATATCTCATGGGTAAAAACATATTTATACTTCATTTGTATTTCATGGCAGAAATTGACAGAACAAATGCTTACCAACTATTGAGTAACATAATGACAGAGATGTGAACATTTATTACTTATATAAAAACAGCCAGATAGAAGCCATCAAATCGAAAAAGAGGGTGAGTTCTGGACGTTATTGAAAGGAAGACAGGTGCTTTTAAAATCATGTAAATACAGGACACATATAAAAAATAAATTTAATAAAAACAAAGTTTGTATAATTGTTTATTTTTTTTATTCAATGTATTCTTTATTTACACATCAAATGGCTTATCCTTTTCTGGGTCCCTACTTCCCTCAAGTCCTATAAGCCCTCTTCCCTCCCACTGTTCCTCCATCTACTCTTCCCACTTCCCTGTTCTGGCATTTCCCTATACTGTTGTATTGAGTCTTTCCAGAACCAGGAGCCACTCCTCTGTTCCTTTTGGAAAAAAAGCTACTTGTCACTGAAAGATTTTATGATAAAAAATCCAGCTATTATTTCAAATATTAAATTAATTTGGCAAAAAATTGAGAAATATTCTAACAAAAGTAACTAATCTTCCTATAAAAATGTTGTCATATGCTGAATGTTAATATTGTCCAGTTTATATGGCCACAAAAAAATATGTTAGGGAGTTTTAATTTACAGAAATTCCAGTAATGAGAGGAGTCTCTGACAAATTTATAGCATCATTTCTGGAGCCATTTAAAAATAACAAAGTATGATAGAAAGTAAGATACTTTACCTTCTGACAATCAGAGAATATTCCAATGGATTCTTCTGTTTCCTGAGACTCTACTTGTTGAAGAATGGCTTCATGGTAAGTGTGGGCCACAGCATACACAGCATTGTATAAATTGTAACCTTCTTCACTCAGGACCATATCAAAATTATGCTGGGATAACCATTCCAATGAAGTGTTGAAAGAATAATGATTCATTGAGCTATAGTTGGTATTGGAACCTGAACAATTAAAAGAATTCCACTTCTGTCTCATTTGAGAAATATCTACTGGATATTTAGAAGTATTCATTGTTTCCATAAAGTTTCTAAATTTAGAAATCTCAACATGATGCTGTGCAAAAGTGACAGTGCCATGGAAGGCATCAAGGGTGAAATCTCTTTTACGTATGATGACATCCCATTGTGAGGTGGTGACCCAGATTCTCTGTACACCTAAATATACCCATCTTCTGAAGCTGGCTTCTAGGGTAGACCCCATTTCACCATAAATGATAACAACCTTTGCTGAAGATGTCATGATTCGAGTATCATATATTCCAGCCCTGGTCATGTATGTCTGCATGCTATCAGGGATCACATTCACAAAGGCTAAACAGACTCCATTTCTATGCATCTCTTCTCTTAAATCCGAGAGAAACTGAGTTCCCTGGTCATTATCCAAAATGAGCAACCCTATCCAGTTCCATGTAAAATAAACCATTAAAGAAACCATGGCATGAGGTAAACATGTATCCTTGTGTGCTATCTGGTAGACATGGGGAAATCGGACATTGTCACTCAGGATAGGATGAAATGGTCCAAAGAAAATCTGAAGGATGAAGAACAGAGGAATCAATGTGAGTAATATGATTGGCTGGAAGTCCATTCTCAGCTATGAGTTGTGTTACTTACCTTCCAGAACTCTTACAAAGGACAATAAGTTTACCCTGTAAATGTTCTGTATTATACTTATTGACTTCTATAATACTTATGACAATCTGAATGTTCAGCAAAACTTTTGCTTATTTTTCCAGTTCATTCATTCTTGTGATATAAGGAAATGTTACTTTCCTGTCAATATCTGATTCCTTAATACTTTAGAATATAAAGATCACCACATCTAAACTCCTGCTGCCCCTTCATTCTCTGTGGGAACCTGAGATTGGCACAGACTAACTGTTAACTCTTCCTTTCCCAGAGAGCCTCACCTTTGGATAACTGGTAGCAATTTCCAGTTTTGAAGACATAGTCCATGATGGTCCTGTAAGTCCTATATCACATGAAGTCAATATACACTCATAATTTGGAAATTTTTGATTATTGTTTTGTGGTAAAATTAGTTCATCAATTATTTTCAATGTATCAAAACACATGCCAATAGGGAAGGTAAATATCAAAGGCATGTTGGGTAAAAGGTAGGAGTTCCTGTTAATCTCATCAGTAGCAAAAAGCAGTATGAGAATAAACTCATATTTCCATGATGGTATTCTAAAAGAAATCACAGTAGCATGTAAAATGTTGCCCAGATGAAATATTAAAATCAATTGAAGTAATATTTATAATATGTCCCCTATATATTTCTGTTTAAAATCTATCTATCCTAATATAAAGGTATAGAAGAAGAGATCTTTAAAGCTGAAATTATTTTCAGAATTCATCAAAATAGATCACTCTTATGAGATATTTTAACTTAGTGAAAATTCATAAAGTACTTGTTTGATCTCTGAATTCCATCCATGAACTAGAACACAACACAAGACAGTTTGCTATATATTTGTCTTTCAATTCTCATTTTAGAAAAACATAAAAAAGTGACTTGAACAACAGCTGTCTTTTTTCAGAGATTAGTTTGATCATATATTCAACAAACTGCAATATAAATCTCCATTCATATGAAAAGATGTGTAACTAGTCATGAGAATTTTGTAGCCAACAAGATTTATTGGTTATGTAAGCTGAAATTCTGACTGGGTATGTATATATTTAAGAGTTGTTTCAAACGAGGGTTTAGCACTATACATTACTAGTGCATTTGGTCTTTTTAATTTTCTCCTGTCTGCAACTGAAATTTTCAAGGAATCTCCATCTATCAAAACTGATTTGTATTACTTTGGAAAAATTCCAAAGCCTATTCCTTCTTTCCTGTTAACAAAAACATAGAGCCTCTCTTCCAAACACCATATCCTTAATTCAGCAATCTGATATCACAAAAAGAATGGATTGATTCAGTCCAGCAGTTCTCCCTCATACACACACACACACACACACACACACACACACACACACACACATACACACACACCATTTTTAAGGCCTGAGCTATTTTGTCTAATTTAAAAGGAAGTACACCATACTATTATAATCATTTGGCTTATGAGTGCCTTTATTTTGATAATATAAAACAATTAATATGATTTATTGAGACACGGTTACTTTCCATAGGCCATTCTGACTTGAATTCTGTAGGTTAGGCAAGTCTGGAACTTACAAGGAACCTACATATCCCTACTTTTGTCTCCCAAGTATTCAGATCAAAGGCCTGAATTTATTTCCTTATTTATTTATTATCTATATATGCTTCAAAATATTTATATCAATTTCCATTTCTTTCATCCTTCTTTGGAAATTAAAATCTATTCAAAATCTATTTAAATGAAGATCCTACAACCCTGAGATTTCACCTTACACCAGTTAGAATGACTAAGATTAAAAACTCAGGAAACAGCAGGTTTGACAAGGATGTGGAGAAAGAGGAGCACTCCGCCACTGCTGATGGAAATGCAAGTTGGTACAACCAGTCTGGAAATCAGTCTGGCTGTTCCTCAGAGAACTGGGCATAACACTTTGGAAAAACTCTGCAATACCACTCCTGAGCATATACCCAGAGGATTCCCCAGCATGCAATAAGGACACATGTTCCACTATGTTCATAGAAGCCCTATTTATAATAGCCAGAAGCTGGAAAGAACCCAGAGGTCCCTCAATGGAGGAATGGATACAAAAATGTGGTATATTTACACAATGGAATACTACTCAGCAATTAAAAACAATGAATTCATGAAATTCTTAGGCAAATGGTTGGATCTGGAAAATATCATCCTACGTGAGGTAACCCAGTCACAAAAGAACACACATGGAATACATTCACTGATAAGTGGATATTAACTCAGGAACTCTGAATAACCAAGACATAATTCACATATCAAATGACTCCCAAGAAGAAGGAAGGAGAAGTCCCAGATCCTGAAAAGGCTTGATCCAGCACTGTAGGGGAGCACCAGGACAGAGAAGTAGGAGGGGGTGATAGGAGAATGGGAAGATGGAAAAGGGCTTAGGGAACTTATGGAGAGGGGGAACATGGAAGGGGAAAATCATTCGGAATATAAACATAGAATATAGAAAATTTTTTAAAAAAATTAAAAAAGAAATACTGTTTAGTCTTGCCCAACCAGTGATAAAATCTTTAATAAAATATGCTAAAAAAAAACAAAAGAATTGTAAGAATACAAAATCTACCAGGTAAAAGAATTGAACAAAACAATCCATAATCTAAAAATGGAAATAGAAACAATAAAGAAATGCAAGCATCACCAACAGAATACAAGAGATAGAAGAGAGAATCTCAGGCACAGAAGATACCATAGAAAACATGGGTACAGCAGTCAAAGAAAATGCAAAATGACAAAAGCTCTTCACCCAAAGCATCCAGGAAATACAGGACACAATGAGAAGACCAAACCTATGGATAATAGCTATAGAAGAGAGTGGAGACTCCCAATTTGAAGGACGAGTAAATATCTTCAACAAAATTATAGAAGAAAACTTCCCTAACCGGAAGAAAGAGATTCGCATAAACATAAAAGAAGCCTATGGAACTCCAAATAGATTGGACCAGAAAATAACTTCCTCTTTTAACATAATATTAAAAACACCAAATGCACATAAAAAGGAAAGAATATTAAAAGCAGTAGGGGGGAAAGGTCAAGTAACATATAAAAGCAGTCCTATCAGAATTATACCTGACTTCTGACCAGAGACTCTGAACGCCAGAAGATGCTGGACAGATCTCATACAGACCCTCAGAGAACACAAATGCCAGACCAATCTACTATGCACTGCAAAAATCTCAATTACCATAGATGATGAAACAAAAATATTCCATGACAAAACCAAATTTACACAATATCTTTCCACAAATCCAGGCCTTCAAAGAATAATAGATGGAAAACACCAACACAAGGAGGGAAACTACACCCTAGATAAAGCAAAAAAGTAAGATTATTTCAACAAAGCTGGGTGGTAGTGGCACACGCCTGTAATCCCAGCACTTGGGAGGCAGAAGCAGGTGGATTGCTGAGTTCGAGGCCAGCCTGGTCTACAGAGTGAGTTCAAGGACAGCCAAGGGTATTCAGAGAAACCCTGTCTCAAAAAAAATAATAACAACAAAAATATTCTGTCAACAAACCCAAAAAAGATAGCCACACAAATTTTTAAAATAACATCAAAAATATCAGGAAGTAACAATCACTGTTCCTTGATATCTATTAACATCAATGGACTAATTCGCCAATAAAAAGAAAATCAGTAAAATCAGGAACAAGACAATGCTTCTCACTTCCATCATATTTATGCAATTTGGAACTTGAAGTTTAGCTAGAGAAATAAGACAATAAATCAAGGACATACATAATGGAAAGAAATAAGTCAAAATATCTCTATTTGCAGATGATACGATAGTTTATATAAGTGACTCAAAAAATACAATTAGGGAATCCTTGCCAGAAACGTGAAGATACTGTGATGCAGGCTCTTTATACTAATCTCGTGCCAGTGGTGTGGATTCTGTTTTCATGTCAGATCATCAGACACTGTGCAATGACAACACTCAGCATAAGGAGATTCATGAGGAGACAGTCTCTCTTATCTTACATCTCAGTGAACTGCAGTCTAACATAACAAATACACACAATGAAATGCATTTGAAAATATTAAATTAATAATTTTAAAATGAGAACAGAGAGAAGAACATGACAGTTTTCATATTCTTGACATTTATGGAGGAAATGGAGAAGCTAATGATTTACCTAAAACCAAGGAGAACTTTATAAAAATTTTCCTCTATAAATTCCGGAGACAGGAAAAGAAAAAAATAACAGTCAGTTCTCATATCTCCATCATCATCTTCATTGTACTTTATTCTCCAAAAGCAGCTGATGTCTGTCAAACCGCACAAGATGAGAGAAAGCTTCAGAAGCAATAAGAATATAATCAGAGCACACTGCTCCCTCATGTCTTCAATTATCTAAGACCGAGCAGAGGTGAAAACAGTTCCTCGTGCAGACAAACATAACACACACACCTATGTGCCTCTTTTATGACTGTGAATGACTGGGTGGAGGAGAGTACATTTATATCCCCTAGTTCCCTTATACAATATTGTGTCATACTCCCTAGATACATCTGAACTATTCTGGCCTCGGGATCTGGATATGAGGTCTGCAGTATTTTTCAAGACTAGTAAGAAAACATGTTATGAAGGCAATGCACTCCAGCCCTGGGTGCCATAATTTCTTCCATGTCCATGACGTGAATGCCCCAAGGACAATATTCTCTTAAGCAACTTTGGTCCCCAGCCTGTGTCAACATCCATTTGCATGAATACCATTTTCAAAGATTCTAGTAGATTTCATTACAGTTTCCACAACAAAAAGAGGGGTGAGAAGGCCACCATGAAATTTCCAGAAAATTCATGACTTAGAGTGACTCAACAGCCACCCAGTCCAATACCCATACTGATATAGACATTCACAATAAATTGAGTTCAGAAAACTTGATCACTCTGTCATTTAATTCCTATGTTTAGTGTCTTCTAATGAAATATTTATTTATCCAGAACTGGGATTTCCTCCAGACTTGTTTCTATTGCTGTGTAATACCTAGATTTCATATCTAGTTTCCATATACAGTCTCTTCTTTAAAAAAAAAAAAAACTTTGCCTCTAAAAAGAAACTTTGTTTGGTTAGAGTGTAGAAAACCGTTGCCTATATTCCACAAAATAGAAACAGAAGGAACACTACCCAATTCCTTCTACGAAGCCACAATTACGCTGATACCAAAGCCACACAAAGATCCAACAAAGAAAGAGAACTTCAGACCAATTTCCCTTATGAACATCGATGCAAAAATACTCAATAAAATTCTTGCCAACCGAATCCAAGAACACATCAAAACGATCATCCACCATGATCAAGTAGGCTTTATCCCGGGAATGCAGGGTTGGTTCAATATACGGAAATCCATCAATACAATCCACTACATAAACAAACTCAAAGAACAAAACCACATGGTCATTTCATTGGATGCTGAAAAAGCATTTGACAAAATTCAGCATCCCTTCATGCTTAAAGTCTTGGAGAGAACAGGAATTCAAGGCCCATACCTAAACATAGTAAAAGCAATATACAGCAAACCGGTAGCCAGCATCAAACTAAATGGAGAGAAACTTGAAGCAATCCCACTGAAATCAGGGACCAGACAAGGCTGCCCCCTTTCTCCTTATCTTTTCAATATTGTACTTGAGGTACTAGCTCGGGCAATTCGACAACATAAGGAGGTCAAAGGGATACAAATTGGAAAGGAAGAAGTCAAACTATCATTATTTGCAGACGACATGATCGTCTACCTAAGTGACCCAAAGAACTCCACTAGAGAGCTCCTACAGCTGATAAACAACTTCAGCAAAGTGGCAGGTTATAAAGTCAACTCAAGCAAATCAGTGGCCTTCCTATACTCAAAGGATAAGCAGGCTAAGAAAGAAATTAGGGAAATGACCCCCTTCACAATAGCCACAAACAGTATAAAGTATCTTGGGGTGACTCTTACCAAACATGTGAAAGATCTGTATGACAAGAACTTCAAGACTCTGAAGAAGGAAATGGAAGAAGACCTCAAAAAATGGGAAAACCTCCCATGCTCATGGATCGGTAGAATCAATATAGTTAAAATGGCCATTTTGCCTAAAGCACTATACAGATTCAATGCAATACCCATCAAAATCCCAACTCAATTCTTCACAGAGTTAGAAAGAGCAATTATCAAATTCATCTGGAACAACAAAAAACCCAGGATAGCTAAAACTATTCTCAGCAACAAAAGGAAATCTGGGGGAATCAGTATCCCTGACCTCAAGCAATACTACAGAGCAATAGTGTTAAAAACTGCATGGTATTGGTACAGTGACAGGCAGGAGGATCAATGGAACAGGATTGAAGATCCAGAAATGAACCCACACACCTATGGCCACTTGATCCTCGACAAAGAGGCTGAAAACATCCAATGGAAAAAAGATAGCCTTTTCAACAAATGGTGCTGGTTCAACTGGAGGTCAGCATGCAGAAGAATGCGAATTGATCCATCCTTGTCTCCTTGTACTAAGCTCAAATCCAAATGGATCAAGGACCTCCACATAAAGCCAGACACTCTGAAGCTAATAGAAAAGAAATTGGGGAAGACCCTTGAGGACATCGGTACAGGGAGAAAGTTTCTGAACAGAACACCAATAGCGTATGCTCTAAGAGCAAGAATTGACAAATGGGACCTCATAAAATTACAAAGTTTCTGTAAGGCAAAGGACACCATCAAGAGGACAAATCGGCAACCAACAAATTGGGAAAAGATCTTCACCAATCCTACATCAGATAGAGGGCTAATATCCAATATATATAAAGAACTCAAGAAGTTAGGCTCCAGAAAACCAAACAACCCTATTAAAAAATGGGGTACAGAGTTAAACAAAGAATTCTCACCTGAAGAACTTCGGATGGCAGAGAAGCATCTTAAAAAATGCTCAACTTCATTAGTCATTAGGGAAATGCAAATCAAAACAACCCTAAGATTTCATCTTACACCAGTCAGAATGGCTAAGATTAAAAATTCAGGAGACAGCAGGTGTTGGAGAGGGTGTGGAGAAAGAGGAACACTCCTCCACTGCTGGTGGGATTGCAAATTGGTACAACCACTCTGGAAATCAGTCTGGCGGTTCCTCCGAAAACTGGGCACCTTACTTCCAGAAGATCCTGCTATACCACTCCTGGGCATATACCCAGAAGACTCCCCACCATGTAATAAGGATACATGTTCTACTATGTTCATAGCAGCCCTATTTGTAATTGCCAGATGCTGGAAAGAACCCAGGTATCCCTCAACAGAAGAGTGGATGCAAAAAATGTGGTATATCTACACAATGGAGTACTATTCAGCCATTAGAAACAATGAATTCATGAAATTCTTAGGCAAATGGATGGAGCTAGAGAATATCATACTAAGTGAGGTAACCCAGACTCAAAAGGTGAATCATGGTATGCACTCACTAATAAGTGGATATTAACCTAGAAAGCTGGAATACCCAAAACATAATCCACACATCAAATGAGGTACAAGAAGAAAGGAGGAGTGACCCCTGGTTCTGGAAAGACTCAGTGAAACAGTATTCGGCAAAACCAGAACGGGGAAGTGGGAAGGGGTGGGTGGGAGGACAGGGGAAGAGAAGGGGGCTTGCGGGACTTTCGGGGAGTGGGGGGGGGCTAGAAGAGGGGAAATCATTTGAAATGTAAATAAATTATATCGAATAATAAAAAAAAAATGTTAAAAAAAAAAAAAAAAAAGTTGAGGGTCCCAAGAGAGGGCCACATAAAAAAAAAAAAAAAAAAAAAAAGAAAACCGTTGCCTAATACAGAGTCTCTGAATGTATGGAATTGGCTTCTTTCATGAATTGTTATAGATGTCAGAGAAAACATATTCAAACAATACATTAAATGAGTGAATCCCACAGTTGCTTTGGCAGAATACATGTCTCCTATTTGTTGTTCATCCATCTAATGATGCCACTTGTGTGATTTCATATCTTAACTATCCTGGATATATATGTATGGATATATGACTATCCTGGTCATAAATGTACATGAATATGTATGATGGTGAATTACACAGGTTGGTTACATGCCCAGGAGTGATAAAGAGGGACCACATAGTTTGAATTGTAATTTTTGATCAAATCTTATACTAATTTCCATAATGGCCACAGAAGGTAGATTTGAATTCCTCTTGAAGAGGATTCTGTCGCTATAAATGCTACCTTGTCGCATTTATTTTCTGCATGTTTTCTGTCCTTAGTTTGTTGGAATGGAATCACATGTGTATGTAAGTTGTGCTTTCTCTGTCAGTAAAAGTTTGAACTTTTGGAAAAAAACTTTGAATTCTATGTTTTCTAATCTTCATATTTTCTCAGTACTTGAGTAAGCTTACTGATTGGGTGAATATACCACAGCACAACCTTTGCAGAAGGGAACTAGGGGATATAAATGTGCCCTTCTCCTCTATCCAGTCATTCACAGACATAAAAAAGGCACATACAAGTGTGTGTTTTGTTTGTTTGAGGAAATATTTTCACCTCTGCTAGGTCTTAGATACTGGAACACATGAGGAAGCAGTGTGCTTTCATTACCTCCTTTCTTTGTGTATTCTGGATTATAATCACTTGTAAAATGAAGAGAAGACAGACTTTCTTTTGCATGTTGGAGGATGTCTTACCACTGTGTGCTCATTGTGAAGACACTTTCCTACTGCAGTGTTTCATGCAGCAGCCCTTAAATGTTCTTCAAAGCTGTTTACGGGCATAAGGGATGCCACAGACTTCACATGTGCTTGGAAGAAGAATCATACAATATATTAAGTCTATTTCAAACTTACAGGTCATATATTCACCTTGAATGTATAGAGTAAGAGACAAAGTTCCATGTTGTTTCAGAACACAAGGATTTAACTTATACTTAATTTGTTTTCTGCCTTGATACTTAATTACTGGAGTCAAATAGTAATGGGAGGGACAGGTAAACAGAGCAGACATTTCTTGAAGTGAGAAATGAAAGCATAGCAATGAGGGATTTGATCAGAAATAATGACTCGTTAAATATGGCTGGGACCATTCCCTGAGGATGTTATTCCTCGGGGACAGGGTCCTGAGAAGGAAAATTCAAGTAATCAGAGATTAAATGGATATCACATATGGTCTCAAGGAGTCTTGCATATTCTGGTTATTATGTCACATAAGCTTACTTTGAAGTACGGCATTTTATATATTATCTTTAAAGGTTAAATAGGTCAATGATTACAAAAATCAAACTATGGAACTAAGTCAGCAGTAGTTAATTAAACCATGTTGTGCCATTAAAAACACAGGACTTCTCAAGACCATTACAGAACAAACACACAGTGGCTTTAGGACTAACAATAATAACTTGGCCACCCTCTTTGCTCCTGTGACTAAGCAGACACGTCCAGTCAGCTACACATAGATCACCTGTGTATAAGATAGCTTGGGACATGGCTTTCCAGGGCTCCACCTATACGCAAAATCTGAGCAGCACTACCACAGCCATCTGTGCACCTAGTCTACTAGGGGATATCTGCCCTGCATTGATTACCCTGATTAGATGTGAGGTCAACATCTTCACTCCTGTGAATGAGCAGGCTGCTACAGCTAGGACCGTAGAGAACACCCAAGTGTAAGATCACTTGGGACTTTTGCCAGGGCCTAACCTGCACCCAGGAGCTGGGCAGCCCCACAGCAAACTGTGTATGGGAAAAACGGTCACCCAGGGGTGCTGAGGTAGGTTTGCAGGCACACAGGAGGGACAAGCACCAGCCAGTGACAGCAGGACCTACTAACACCAGAGATAACCAAATGGCAAAAGGCAAATGTAGGAACATTACAAATAGAAATCAAGGCAACATGGTACCACCTAAACCCAATTCTTCCACAACAGCAAGTCCTGGATACCCCCAACACACTGGAAAAGCAAGAACTGGATTTAAAATCACAGCTAATGTTGCTGATGGAGGGCTTCATGGAGGGCTTCAAGAAGGAAATAAATAACTCCCTTAAAGAAATACAGAAGAATTTTAAAAAAAGGGGAGAAGTCCTTAAATAACTAAAGGAAAACACAACAAATCAGGGGAAAGAAGTGAACAAAACCATCCCGGATCTAAAATTGAAGGTAGAAACAATAAGAAATCACAAAAAGAAACAACTCTGGACATAGAAAACCTAGTAAAAAAAAATTCAGGAGTCATGAATCCAAGCATCACCAAGAGAATACAAGAGCTAGAAAAGAGAATCTCAGATGCAGAAGATACCATAGAAAGCATTGATACAACAGTCAAAGAAAATGAAAAATGCAAAAAGCTCCTGACCCAAAACATCAAGGAAATCCAAGACAAAATGAGAAGACCAAACCTAAGGATTATAAAAGAGAATGAAGATTTCCAACTTAAAGGGCCAGTTAATGTCTTCAACAAAATTATAGAAGAAAACTTCCCTAACCTAAAGAAAGAGATGCCCATGAACATACAAGCCTATAGAACTCCAAATAGATTTGACCAGAAAAGAAATTCCTCCTATCACATAATAATTATAACACCAAATGTACTAAAGAAAGATTATTAAAAGCAGTAAGGGAAAAAGGTCAAGTAACAGTAGACCTATCAGAATTACACAGGACTTTGTACCAGAGTCTATGAAAGCCAGAAGATCTGGGTAGATGTCATACAGACTCTAAGGGAACACAAATGCCAACTCAGGCTGCTGTACCCAGCAAATCTCTCAATTACCGTAGATGGAGAAACCAAGGTATTCCATGACAAAAACAAATTTACACAGTATCTTTCCACAAATCCAGCCCTTCAAAGGATAATGAATGGAAAACACCAACATGATCCTGAGCTACATAACAAAACAGACTGAGTAAGGCAGTACAAGCAGGTCAAACATAAATTCACCCCAGTGGACTCAGCTTCAGTGGCTGCCTCCATATCCTACCTTGAGATCCTGCCTGATGTCCTTGGTGATATGTTTAATGTGTGATGTATTACATTAATAGTGTAATATGAACGCCCTTCCTACGTAATTTTCTTTTGCTCATAGGGTTTTAGGTAAGGAGCATAAACCTTATCCTGTAGGATTAGGTCACCTTAGGATACTCATTTATTTATACCTAAAATAACAAGTGAACATGGTTGTAATAATGTAATGAATTGAAACTGTAAAATGTATCAAGGTAAAAGGAAATCTTGACCATCCCTTCATGACCGGTTTGTATTACCCATGGATATGGATCAGTGTGCAAAGTGTCCAGAAACATATTATGCCATACAGAAAAGAGACACTGCCTCAAGACAAAAAGTAATATTTCTGTCTTCTAACAATCCTGTGGGGATGGGACTCACAATCATGTCTGTGGGATTCTCTGCACTCACAGCTCTTGTTATTTGGGTATTTATCAAACACAAAGACACTCCAATTGTGAAGGCCAATAATAGATCTTTCAGCTACACCCTGCTCACCACTCTGACACTCTGTTTCCTCTGTCCATTGCTCTTCATTGGCCTTCCAAACACTGCCACATGTATCCTTCAGCAGAACTTATTTAGCCTTCTGTTCACAGGGGCTCTATCTACTGTGTTGGCCAAAACCGTCACCGTTGTTATGGCCTTTGAGATTACTGCTTCTGGGAAAAAAAGGCAAGATGGTTGCTGATATCACAGGTACTGAATTTCATCATTCCAGTTGGTACCCTGAACTTTTTTCTGGTGTATAGCTGGTTATAGCACCTCCATTGGTTGACATGAATGCTCCCTCTGAACAAGGACACATCATCATTCTATGCAACAAGGGCTCAAATTTTGCCTTCCATGGCACTCTGACCTACTTGGGTGTCTTGACCTTTAATAGCTACTTCATGGCTTTTTTTTGGTCCAGGAATCTTCCTGACGTATTTAATGAGGCCAAGTTCCTGACTTTCAGTGTGCTGGTGTTTTTAGTGTCTGGATCACCTTTCTTCCTCTCTACCACAGCACCACAGTGAAGGCCATGGTGGTTATGTAATTTTTCTCTATCTTGGCTTCCAGTGCAAGCATCCTAAGCCTAATCTTTTCTCCAAAGTGCTATGTTCTTTTGTTCAGATCAGAGGAAAACACACTTCATCAAATCAGGAAGAAAAGACATCAAAGGAGCAAAACTTTGCTTAAAAGATAATTCACATGATTCTTCAAGTAAACTGAATATTACTATTTATCTCCCACACTAATAGTCATATATAAGGTTATAATAGGTGTCCGAAAAAGAGCTTTGTGGGATTCATCTTACCAAATAATATATTCTGTGCTTGCTTCTCTTGAATAACAAGGTAAACTAAGGAACAACCAATTTTCTGTGGTTGAACTCTGGAATAACAAAAAACCCATGATAGCCAGGATCCAGAATAAACAAAGTTGTGTAATAAATCTTTTAAAAACATTTCAGTCCAAGATATAGTTGCATGAGCTTTTATTGTTTTTACTAACTTAATAAATTATTTTTTCACATTGAATTCTGTTACATTTCTGAATCATGATTCTCTATGCACCAAATTATATGCTGATCCTGAGGCTTTTTCTCTAATTTGCTATTCCTTATTCACATTAGTAAATTCGACCAGTGGTGCTTTTCCTTAGAGAATAGTTGCAGTTCTCCCATTGCTGACCATGAGCTGTTTTCCTGATGGTGTTAATTCTGATCTTCTCAGATGTTATGAATTGCACACAATATAGCTGCAACATTAATTTCTCCAACACAGTAATATCAAAACATTTCACATTTTCAAATCAGCCTGTTCCTTTTTAACTTATAAAGAATTATCTTTTCTATTCACAACCCATATCTTGCTGCCCATCCCAGTTACCCACTCCAAGAATTTTTCACCACAATACTGCTCTTCTTCTTCTGTAAGAGGAAGCCACCCCCAGTGGGGCACACCCCATTTCTGCATCATCAAGTCTGTACAGGATTTTGCACATCAAATCCTTCTGAGGCCAGACAATGCATTCAGTCCTCTGATGTATACATGCCAGGGTCCTCAGACCACCCAGAGTATCTTTGGTGGGTCGCTTTGTCTCTGGGAGCACCCAAGGGTCAGGGTACTTGAAAGTTTTGGTCTTCCTATGAGGTTGCCATCCCCTTCAGTTCCTTCAGTCCTTCCCCTAACTCTTCATTAGGGGTCCCTGAAATCAGTCTAATATTTGGCTCTAAGTATATGCATCTATTTTGGTCAGCAGCTGGTAAAGCCTCTCAGAGGATAGCCAAGCTAGGCTCCTATCTAGTAAGTGTTGGGTGCATGACCAAGGGATCAATCCCTAGTTGTGACTGTCACTGGTCACTATTCCTTCAGTCACTGAACCATTTTTTTTCTTGCATCTCTTTTAGATGGGAACAATTCTGGGCAAATATTTTGGAGGTTGTTTCATGTCCACACCTCTCCACTGAGGGATATTTCTAAATACTGGATGTACACTCTTCAAATTCCAACTCTATGCTGTTGGGTGTTTTGGATGAAATCACTCACATTGAGTCCCAGGAGCCACTCACATCCCAGATCTCTAAGATTATCTAGAGGTTCCCCCAACTCCCTTCATTCTCATGGCCTTCTGGGCTTCTCTACTCTTCCACAACCAATTCATGATCTTGCCCCCTTTTCCCCCTCCCTTTCTTCTCTCTCTCCAAATTTGTTCCTTCCATCTACCTCCTCTGGTTATCTTGTTCCCCCTTCTGTGGTTGATTGAAGTATAGTTATTTGGACTTTCTACTTCTTATTCTTTGGACAGTCTGTGGTTTGTATCATGGAAATTCTGTACTTTAGGTCCAATTTCAACTCATCAGTAAGAATATACCATGCATGTCGTTTTGGGTCTGGGTTATCTCACTCATGAAGATATTTTCAAGTTCTAAGCATTTGAGGTCCTTGATCCATTTGGATTTGAGCTTTGTACAAGGATATAAGAATGAATATATTTGCATTCTTCTATATGCTGGCCACCAGTAGAAACAGCACCATTTGTTGAAAATGTGTCTTTTTTCCACTGGATGGTTTTAGCTCCATTGTCAAATATCTAGTAATCATAGGTGTGTGGGTTAATTTCTGAGTCTTCATTTCTATTCCATTGATTTTCCTGCCTGTCTCTGTACAAATTCCATGCAGCTTTTATCACTATTGCTCTGTAATACAGCTGGAGATCAAAATGGTGATTCCGCCAGAAGTTGTTTTATTGTTGAGGATAATTTTCACTATCCTGGGGTTTTTGTTGTTCCAAATGAATTTGAGAATTGTTCTTTCTATCTCTATGAAGAATTGAGTTGGAATTTTGATTGGGATTGCATTGAATCTGTAGATTGCTTTTGGTAAGATGGGAATTTTTACTATATTAATCTTGCCAATCCAGGAGCATGGGGGAGATTCCACCTAACAGCAGTCAGAATTGCTACGATCAAAAACTCAAGTGACAGCAAATACTGTTGAAAATGTGGAGAAAAAGGAACACTCCTCCATTGTTGGTGGGATTGCAAAATGGTACAACCACTCTGGAAATCAGTTTGTTGATTCCTCAGAAAATTTGATATAGTACTACCTGAGGACCCAGCTATACCACTCCTGGGCATATACCCAAAAGATGCTCCAATGTATAAAAAGGAAACATACCCCACTATGTTCATAGCAGCCTTATTTATAATAGCCAAAAAATGGAAACAACACATATAACCCCAAACAGAGGAATGGATACAGAAAATGTGGTACATTTACACAATGAAGTACTACTCTGCTATTATATTAAAAAAAAGCAATGACTTCATGAAATTCACAGGCAAATAGATGAAACTAGAAAATATCTTGAGTAAGGTAACCCGGTCACAAAATAACACACATGGTATGTACTTACTGCTAAGTGGATATTAGGCAAAAGTCTCAGAATACCCATGGTCCAAGTGACAGACCATATGAACCTCAAGAAGAAGGAAGACCAAAGTATGTATGATTCTTTATGGTATCGTCTATGCCTCCAATTCTCTCTTCCATCTTGTAGAGCCTGTTGGTAGCACTTGCATTTGTAGTTCCTGCCCTTTTTCCTAGTTTATCATGTCCAGGGTTGTCTCCATTTGTGGCAATTTCTTTATTCTCTTTATTAGATATAAATTTAGAAATCTAATTTTATAAAATTAGAAATAAATTTCTTTATTCTCTTTCCATGGTTCGGTATTGGGCAATTTTGCTTAATTATTTTACCTGTTTGATTCTATTTTCCTGTCAGGAAAGCAGGAGATCAGGAAGCAGGAACACATTTTCTTCCTTTTCACTGAAGTCATTTGATAGAGCAGTCAGCAGTTACCATGGCTTAGTTAAATGTGACCCTATCTTGATATCATTCCTGATAAATAAGAAATTAGTCCTTTGACTTTGAGGTGACCATTATGTAGAATAAGCCAGTGACATTGTTCTGAATTCTGTAAAATATGTGACGAAGTTATGTTATCCAATAGAAATGTTTCTCTGTTACCAATAAAGAACTGTAACATTATTCTGAGTATTTCTCTTTTCTGATTCTCCACTATACCCCAAAATGACCCTTTAATTTTTCTTAACATATGCTAACACTTCACAAGCTCTCAGTTTTCTTGTTTCCTTATTTTACCTGGAAAGCAGATCAAAATTTCGAAGCTATTCTGAAACCAGACAGCCCAGAACCAATCTTAGGATATATAACTGCTGTTTATAACACAAAATGAGTTAATAATTTTTTGTAGACAAGTATAATTAAACTCTAGGTGTAAGATAAAATTTACCCAAATATGAAGAAATAATGGCAAAAAAGTTCTCATAATGCATGAGATCACATTGTGTCTTACATCAAGATTCCCAAAGTGAAAAAAAAAAAAGATTCCCAAAGTGATATATTCTGACATTCAAGTACCTGCTCACTTTTCATTCATAGTGCCATAGAAGCATAGGATTGCATTTTATAAATTCAAAACAGAACTTTTGGCTTCAGTTAAATCTTTCTGGAATATCCCTTATATACACAGAGCATTGTACTTCCACTGTGTCACTCAGAAATTTCAAATGGTAATTCAGGGTCACCGCCATTTGCTCTGTGCTGTTTGCAGTTTACCTGTAGGTGCTTACTTCTTTCTTTCAATTTGAACTTCATCCATAGAGAACGATATTGAATTTACATTTTACACATTAAGAATGGTTAGATTTGAAGATGTATTTTCTGTTAATATCAGATTTTCTGAAATGTATACCTAATCCCTTTCATGAAGGTGCCAAGTGTGTTTTTATACACCATATGTAGATTACAGCACTAGGATTAAATCGTGGGTATTTTTATACAACAGGGTACACTAAAATTAAGTGTAATTTGGAACACATAAGTTTCTTTGCCTTTGAAAACTTCTGAATATGGGCATATAATTCAACTAAATGACTGCTTGCCTAGAATTGACAAAGGCCATGGTTTATTCCCAACATTACTTAAAATTTGCATGGTCACTTTACATAAGTGGTTCTCAACCTTATTAATACTGTGACCCTCTAATAGATTTGCACGTGTCGTGATGACCCTCACCTATAGTATTATTTTCATTGCTAATTCATGAATTTAATTTCACTACCATCATGAATCATAACATAATTATCTGTTGTTCCCAATGGTACTAGGTAAGTCCTATGAAAGGGTACTTTAACTACAGAGAAGTCATGATCCACAGATTGAGAACCTCTGCTGTAAATGCACCAGCAGGATATTCAGGACTCCAATAGCATCCTCACTTTTAATGTAAGTACCTACCTCCAGTCAGCTACTTTTCTTCTTCTTTGCTTGCTTCCTTCCTTCCTTCTTACTTCCTTCCTCTGTCTCCTCTTCTTCTTCCTTTTTTTGTTCCTCATACAATCTACCCCAAAACCAAAATTCTCTACATTCACTAAACTAAATGCTATGTGTCTACATAATCTCCCTTGCTTTTGCAGTCTACATCTTTTAAGGTACTATATCATTGTGATCATACAAATGGGTGTCATTAGCTATGATCTTCATGGACTCATTTGCTTACTATGATTGATTCTGTTTAAAGATTTATTCCCAAATATTGTTTATATTTCCCTACTTTGGGCCTTTTGCTACAATTATTAAAAAGAAATTTCTTCCATCAACCTTCTACTAGCATTCCAATCCTACTTCTGAGAGAGACTCAAGCATCCTCTGTTGTGCCACCCACACAGTCCAGACTCCTTGGCTCAGTAGAGTGTAGCATGAGCAGATGGAAGGAGGAAACTGGGTGAGACAGGTGATCCACAGGGGCGTGGGGAGGAATTCAATCTTGGAATTGGGAGGGGCAGGGGGATGGATGGATTGACATGAGAATGAACGTAAATCTACAATGGATGGGGGCAGGGAGAATAGGGAGCATTTCCAGAAAGATAGAGAGGCCTGAATTAGTAGAGCCACCAAAAATACATGGGAAACCCTTAGCTTTGCCTCACAGCACTGGGAATATGAAGCCTGGGGAATCTGCATTTTGTGGCCTGGCAGAGAAATAGGGCCACAAACTCATCAGCAACATTTTTGACCCAAAATGTCTCCCTTCTAAAAAACAATGCAGGAATTTTGGATGGAGCAGAAACTGGGGGAATGCTCAACCAATAACCAGCATAACTTGAGATCTATACCATGTTCAAGGACCAATCCCTGACAATATTAATGTTGCTCTGTTATGCTTGACGACAAGTGTCTAGCATGACTGTCCTCTGAGAGGCCCCAGTCAACATCTGACTCTGAGAGGAATACATACAGCTAGACAGTAGATGGAGCTTGGGAACTCTTGTGGCAGAATAGGAGAAAAGATTGCAGCCACTAAGGTGATAGGAACCCCATAGGAATCCCAACAGAAACAACTAACCTGGACCCTTGGAGCTCTCAGAGACTGAACCATCAACCAAAGAACATACATGGTCTGGACCTAGTCATTCCTACACATATGTAATAAATGTGCAGCTTGGGCTTCATGTGGGTCCTGAACAGCTGGTATGAGGGATGTCCCAAAATCTCTTGCCTGGATGTGAGATATGTACTTTTTACTGGGCTACCATGTCTGGCCACACTAGTACAGGAAGCACATAGCCTAACAGACAAATGAAGTACCAAGAAGTAGAGATACCAAAGGTAGCCACCACCCACTGAGAAGAAAAAAGAAGGGCGTTGGTGGAAAGACTATGGGAGGGGGTGTTCTGATAGAGGGCAATCAGTGAGCAGAATGTAAACTGAATAAGTACAAAAATAAGTAAACTAAAAAAAATATTTTTAACAAAGTATCAAGATTAAAGTTTTATGATGCTGTAATCTTCCCAGTTTTTCTCTACCACTTCTACCTTCTTGATCAAGTCCATTTCTGTTTCTCTTTAGTAAATAACAGGATTCTATGAGATAACAACCAAACATAACAGGTTATAATAAAATAAAATAAAAACCATAATATTGAACTAGGACAAGGAAGATAAAAAGAAGGGAAAGAATCTAGCAGTATTCTTAAAATTCATCTACCTTCTCATTAATTCACTCAGAACTCTAAAAAATACCACCCTAAAATCTGTAATGTATATGCAATGGACATGGTTCAGACCCTTTGTAGGGTCTCTTCTTCCTCTTTCATTCTCTGTGATGTCACATGAACCTTGCTTCGTTCATTGAGAGGGCCTTGTACTCCTGGTGTCCCCGGGCACTGTGGCGCTTACAGTCTTTCTACATCCTTTTGCCTGGTCTGTGGTTTCTGTCATTGTTGATCTCCAGCTATAATCAATAAATGTTTGCCTGAACAGATGTGCAGAGTTATTTCAATTACCTTTATCTGTAGAGACATGGTTTGCGATTGGGTATGTGGTCAGTTTCTAAAAATGTTTTCCAAAGGTTTGAAAAGGAAACATATTCTTTTGTGCTAGGTGAAACAATTCTTTTTTTTTTTTTTCTTAAACTATAGGGGCTTCCTTTGGGGGGGATTTCTTTTTTTTTTATTCGATATATTTTTATTTACATTTCAAATGATTTCCCCTTTTCTAGCCCCCCACTCCCCGAAAGTCCCGTAAGCCCCCTTCTATCCCCCGTCCTCCCACCCATCCCTTCCCACTTCCCCGTTCTGGTTTTGCCGAATACTGCTTCACCTTTTGAGTCTGAGTTACCTCGCTTAGTATGATGTTCTCTAGCTTCATCCATTTGCCTAAGAATTTCATGAATTCATTGTTTCTAATGGCTGAATAGTACTCTATTGTGTAGATATACCACATTTTTTGCATCCACTCTTCTGTTGAGGGATACCTGGGTACTTTCCAGCATCTGGCAATTATAAATAGGGCTGCTATGAACATAGTAGAGCATGTATCCTTATTACATGGTGGGGAATCCTCTGGGTATATGCCCAGGAGTGGTATAGCAGGATCTTCTGGAAGTGAGGTGCCCAGTTTTCTGAGGAACCGCCAGACTGATTTCCAGAGTGGTTGTACCAAATTGCAACCCCACCAGCAGTGGAGGAGTGTTCCTCTTTCTCCACACCCTCTCCAACACCTGCTGTCTCCTGAATTTTTAATCTTAGCCATTCTGACTGGTGTAAGGTGAAATCTTAGGGTTGTTTTGATTTGCATTTCCCTAATGACTAATGAAGTTGAGCATTTTTTAAGATGCTTCTCCGCCATCCGAAGTTCTTCAGGTGACAATTCTTTGTTTAACTCTGTACCCCATTTTTTAATAGGGTTGTTTGGTTTTCTGGAGTCTAACTTCTTGAGTTTTTTATACATATTGGATATTAGCCCTCTATCTGATGTAGGATTGGTGAAGATCTTTTCCCAATTTGTTGGTTGCCGATCTGTCCTCTTGATGCTGCCCTTTGCCTTACAGAAACTTTTTAATTTTATGAGGTCTCATTTCTCAATTTTTGATCTTAGAGCATACGCTATTGGTGTTCTGTTCAGAAACTTTCTCCTTGTACTGATGTCCTCAAGGGTCTTCCCCGGTTTCTTTTCAATTAGCTTCAGAGTGTCTGGCTTTATGTGGAGGTCCTTGATCCATTTGGATTTGAGCTTAGTACGAGGAGACAAGGATGGAACAATTCGCATTCTTCTGCATGCTGACCTCCAGTTGAACCAGCACCATTTGTTGAAAAGGCTATCTTTTTTCCATTGGATGTTTTCAGCCTCTTTGTCGAGGATCAAGTGGCCATAGGTGTGTGGGTTCATTTCTGGATCTTCAATCCTGTTCCATTGATCCTCCTGCCTGTCACTGTACCAATACCATGCAGTTTTTAATACTATTGCTCTGTAGTATTGCTTGAGGTCAGGGATACTGATTCCCCCAGAATTTCTTTTGTTGCTGAGAATAGTTTTAGCTATCCTGGGTTTTTTGTTATTCCAGATGAATTTGATAATTGCTCTTTCTAACTCTGTGAAGAATTGAGTTGGGATTTTGATGGGTATTGCATTGAATCTGTATCTTGCTTTTGGCAAAATGGCCATTTTAACTATATTGATTCTACCAATCCATGAGCATGGGAGGTTTTCCCATTTTTTTGAGGTCTTCTTCCATTTCCTTCTTCAGAGTCTTGAAGTTCTTGTCATACAGATCTTTCACATGTTTGGTAAGAGTCACCCCAAGATACTTTATACTGTTTGTGGCTATTGTGAAGGGGGTCATTTCCCTAATTTCTTTCTCAGCCTGCTTATCCTTTGAGTATAGGAAGGCCACTGATGTTGACTTTATAACCTGCCACTTTGCTGAAGTTGTTTATCATCTGTAGGAGTTCTCTAGTGGAGTTTTTTGGGTCACTTAGGTAGACTATCATGTCCTCTGCAAATAATGATAGTTTGACTTCTTCCTTTCCAATTTGTATCCCTTTGACCTCCTTATATTGTCTAATTGCCTGAGCTAGTACCTGAAGTACAATATTGAAAAGATAAGGAGAAAGGGGGCAGCCCTGTCTAGTCCCTGATTTTAGTGGTATTGCTTCAAGTTTCTCTCCATTTAGTTTGATGCTGGCTACTGGTTTGCTGTATATTGCTTTTACTATGTTTAGGTATGGGCCTTGAATTCCTGTTCTTTCCAAGACTTTAAGCATGAAAGGATGCTGAATTTTGTCAAATGCTTTTTCAGCATCCAATGAAATGACCATGTGGTTTTTTTTCTTTGAGTTTGTTTATGTAGTGGATTGCATTGATGGATTTCCGTATATTGAACCAACCCTGCATTCCCGGGATAAAGCCTACCTGATCATGGTGATGATCGTTTTGATGTGTTCTTGGATTCAGTTGGCAAGAATTTTATTGAGTATTTTTGCATCGATGTTCATAAGTGAAATTGGTCTGAAGTTCTCTTTCTTTGTTGGATCTTTGTGTGGTTTTGGTATCAGCGTAATTGTGGCTTCGTAGAAGGAATTCGGTAGTGTTCCTTCTATTTCTATTTTGTGGAATAGTTTGAAGAGTATTGGTGTTAACTCTTCTTTGAAGGTCTGATAGAATTCTGCACTGAAACCATCTGGTCCTGTGCTTTTTTTGGTTGGAAGAATTTCTATGACTCCCTCTATTTCTTTAGGCATTATGGGACTGTTTAGATGATCTATTTGGTCTTGATTTAATTTTGGTATTTGGTATCTGTCGAGGAAATTGTCCATTTCCTCCAGATTCTCCAGTTGTGTTGAGTACAGGCTCTTGTAGTAGGATCCGATGATTTTTTGAATTTCCTCAGTTTCCATTGTTATATCTCCCTTTTCATTTCTAAGTTTGTTAATTTGGATACTTTCTCTGTGCCCTTTGGTCAGTCTGGCTAAGGGTTTATCTATCTTGTTGATTTTCTCAAAGAACCAGCTCCTGGTTTTGTTGATTCTTTGTATGGTTCTCTTTGTTTCTACTTGATTGATTTCAGCCCTGAGTTTGATGATTTCCTGCCTTCTACTCCTCCTGGGTGAAATAGCTTCTTTTTGTTCCAGGGCTTTCAGGTGTGTCATTAAGCTGGTAATGTATGCTCTCTCCATTTTCTTTTTAGAGGCAATCTGGGCTATGCTTTCATTGTGTCCCATAGATTTGAGTATGTTGTGTCTTCATTTTCATTGTGTTCTAAAAAGTCTTTAATTTCTTTCTTTCTTTCTTCCTTGACCAAGGTATCATTGAGTAGAATATTGTTCAGTTTCCTCATGTATGTGGGTTTTCTGTTGTTTTTGTTGCTATTGAAGACCACTTTTACTCCATAGTGATCTGATAGGAGGCATGGGATTAGTTCGATCTTCTTATATTTGTTGAGGTCTGTCTTGTGACCAATTATATGGTTGATTTTGGAGAAGGTACCATGAGGTGCTGAGGAAAAGGTATATATTCTTTTGCTTTAGGATAGAATGTTCTATATATGTCTGTTAAATCTAATTTGTCCAAAGCTTCAATTAGTTTCATTGTGTCCCTGTTTAGTTTCTGTTTTCCTGATCGGTCCATTGAGGAAAGTGCAGTGTTGAAGTCACCCACAATTATTGTGTTAGGTGCAATGTGTGCTTTGAGCTTTAATAAAGTTTCTTTTACGAAAGAAGGTGCCCTTGCATTTGGAGCATAGATGTTCAGGATTGAGAGTTCTTCTTGTTGTATTTTTCCTTTGACCAGCAAGAAGTGTCCCTCAGAGTCTCTTTTGATGACTTTGGGTTGAAAGTCAATTTTATCTGATATTAAAATGGCTACTCCAGCTTGTTTCCTGAGACCATTTGCTTGTGAAATTGTCTTCCAGCCTTTTACTCTAAGGTAGTGTTTGTCTTTGACCCTGAGGTGTGTTTCCTATAAGCAGCAAAATGTAGGGTCCTGTTTACATATCCAGTCAGTCTATGTCTTTTTATTGGGGCATTGAGTCCATTGATGTTAAGAGATATTAAGGAATAGTGATTGTTACTTCCTGTCATTTTTGACGTTATTTTTTAAATTTGATTGGTTAACTTCTTTTGGGTTTGATGAAAGGTTACTATCTTGCTTTTTCCAGGGTGAAGTTTCCCTCCTTGTATTGGTGTTTTCCTCCTATTATCCTTTGTAGGGCTAGGTTTGTGGATAGATATTGGGTAAACTTGGTTTTGTCATGGAATATCTTAGTTTCTCCATCTACAGTGATTGAGAGTTTTGCTGAATATAGTAGTTTTGGCTGGCATTTGTGTTCTCTTAGAGTCTGCATGAGATCTGCCCAGGATCTTCTAGCCTTCATAGTCTCAGGTGAAAAGTCTGCTGTGATTCTGATAGGTCTTCCTTTATATGTTAATTGGCCTTTTTCTCTTAGTGCCTTTAATATTCTTTCTTTGTTTAGTACATTTGGTGTTTTGATTATTATGTGACGGGAAGTATTTCTGTTCTGGTCCAGTCTGTTTGGAGTTCTGTAGGCTTCTTGTTTATTCATGGGCATCTCTCTCTTTAGGTTAGGGAAGTTTTCTTCCATAATTTTATTGAAGATATTTGCTGGCCCTTTAAGTTGTAAATCTTCACTCTCATCTATGCCTATAATCCTTAGGTTTGGTCTTCTCATTGTGTCCTGGATTTCCTGGATATTTTGGGTTACAAGCTTTTTGCATTTTGCATTTTCTTTAACTGTTGAGTCCATGGTTTCTATGGTATCTTCAGCATCTAAGATTCTTTCTTCTATCTCTTGTATTCTGTTGTTGATATTTGCATCTATGCCCCCTGATTTCTTCCCAAGGCTTTCTATCTCCAAAGTTGTCCCCTTTGAGTTTTCTTAGTTGTTTCTACTTCTGATTTTAGATCCTGGATGGTTATGCTTAGCTCCTTCACTTGCTTGTTTGTGCATTCCTGTAATTCTTTAAGAGATTTTTGTGTTTCCTCTTTCATGACCTCAGCCTATTGACCAAAGTTCTCCTGTATTTCTTTAAGTGTTTTTCACGTTTCCTCATTATTGGCTTTTGTATTCTCCTAGATTTCTTTTAATGATTTTTGTGTTTCCCTTGCAAGGGCTTCTAACTTTTGATCCATTTTCTCCTGAATTTAAGTATGTCCTTCATGTGTTCCTGTACCAGCATCATGACCAGTGATTTTAAGTCCAAATCTTGTTTTACTGGTGTGATGGGGTATCCAGGACATGCTGGTAAAGGAGAATTGGGTTCAGATGTTGCCATATTGCCTTGATTTCTGTTAGTGACGTTCCTGCGTTTGCCTTTTGTGATCTAGTTCTCACTGGTGTTAGTTGGTCTTGTCCATGCTGGACTCACCAGTGCAAGCTGCCCCTTCCCAGGTGGCCTCTGGTGCACAGCTTAGCTCCTGCACTGCCTGGAGACAGGGTGCTGTTGCCCAGGCTGTTCAGATCCCACTGGGGCCTGCTGGATTCACTGGAGCACACAGACTTCTCCCCGCTGGCCGCCCAGAAGCCTCTCTTGCCTCTTGCAGGACATGGAGATGTGGTGTTGCCGCCCAGGCTGATCTGGATCCGGAAGCGGAGAGATCTGAGGGCTACTGCCAGAGGTCTCAGGGCTGGAACCTAAGCTCTGTGCCACAGGAGCAAGCTGTGCTGTGAGCTCCCAGACTGCCTCTGGGTGCACACCAGGTCTCCCGCACTTCCTGGAGACCGAGTGCTGTGGCCCAGGCTGTTCAGATCCCAAAACAGGCACCTGAAGGCGCCTGCTGGGGCCCGCTGGATTCACCGGAGCACACCGACTTCCGAAACAATTTTGTGCATATGTGTTATGGCATTTTGGTTCATGCCTGTCACATTTATTATTTCTGTGTTTAGTTTTATCTTGGTGAACAAGACAATTATGGAGGGTGGGATAGTGAAGCCTCACACTATCAGGGTGTGTGTTACTGTGTGATTTAAGCACTAGTAATGTTTCCTTTCAAATATGGGTGTCCTTGAAATTGAGGCATAGAATTTGAAAATGTAAATATAATATTGGTAGATGTTTTACTTTGATTAATATGAAGAATCATTTCCCATTTCATTTGAGTTAACTTCATGTTGAAATCTGTTTTGTTAAATATTAGAGGAGGTATGTTAGCTAACTTCTTGTGATCATTTGTATATTTGTGTGTGTGCGTGTGTGTGTGTGTGTGTGAGAGAGAGAGAGAGAGAGAGAGAGAGAGTTTCTGAATCTGAGTCATAGTTCCAATGTGTGTTTTATAAAAAAAGAAAAAAATAAATAAAATAAAATAAAAAAGAAAGAAGGGCAGGAATATGATTGATAGAGACATTGTGTGGTGATTTGAAACACTGTGCCTCTGCAGGCCCATGATGAGGGAGGGAACACTTCCCCTTCAGGTACCAACCATACAATGGACATAGTATGGAATGGAGATTATAGGGCATTGTGAGGAAAGTTGAAAGAGTAGAGACAGAGAAATTCAGACACACACACATACACACACACACACACACACACACACACACACACATACACACACACGTTGTGACATTTGATATCGTTTTGGATTTACTGAAACCAACCATTCACTACAGCTAATCTAGCCTTCAATATTGTTTTACATTAGGGGTTATAAAGATGTATAGAGCAGATTTTATGCACTTTTAAGACTTACATATAACCTAGAAAAATAAACCCATGAAGAATGATAAGGGCATAATGAATAACCAAACAGAAATTTCTACTCTTTTTCAGTTATGAATAAGTTTTTTTCACTTATATGAGCATACATATTCTATTTATAATTGAGTGGCAATAATGTGAAAAGTTTGATTAGAGCATTTCAGTAACTATCTGCACCCAGGAGTTGGGGCTGTTCCATGGCCCTCTGTGCACAGGTCCCAACAGGAGAGAGTTGGATTCCCTGGCTTGGAGGTGAGCTTTCATTTTCTCTCCAATAACTGTCCAGAGAAGTATCTTCTAGCAGCACACAGGCCACAGGAACAGTGAAGCAGCTGGAGCAGAATACTTCCGATCACCATCTACACCATGGAGTGCTATACCAAAGCCCTCTGTACACAGGTCGTGACAGAATAGAGCCAGTATCCAAAGAGTGCTGACAGACTTACTGGCCCACAGGAGGTTATGAACTCTAGCCAGAGACAGCAAGACCAACTAAAACCAGAGATAAACAGATGGTAAAAGGAAAGTGCAAGAACCATACCAAAAGAAACCAAGGCTACTTGGCAACATCAGAACCCAGTTCTCCACACAACACATCCTGGATACCCCAACAAACCATAAAAGCAAGATTTGGATTTAAAAATCACATCTCATGATGGTGATAGAGGTCTTAAAGAAGGACATAAATAACTCCCTTAAAGAAATACAGGAGAACACAGATAAACAGATAGAAGCCCTTAAAGAGGAAACACAAAAATCCCTTAAAGAATTATACGAAAATAAAACCAAACAGGTGAAGGAATTGAGCAAAACCATCCAGGATCTAAAAATGGAAGTGGAAACAATTTTTTAAAAAGCACAAAGGGGAACAACTATGGCAATAAAAAAAACTTAGGAAAGAGATCTGTTACATCTGTGCATGGGGTGGGCGTGGGGACTGAGTCTAGCCTGTATATGCTCTTTGTTTGGTGCCTCGGTCTCTAAAGGCCACAAAGAGTCCAAGTTAGTTTACTATTGGTCATCCTATAAAGTTTATATCTTCTTGGGACCCAAAATCCTAACTCTTCAATAAGAGTCTTGAAGCTCCATCCACTGTTTGGATGTAGGTCTCTCCATCCCTCTGAGTCAGATGGTGGGTGAAGCCTCTCAGAGGACAGCCATGCTAACTCCTGTCTGCAAGCCTAATAGACTATCATGAGTAGTATATAGGATTGGTACTTGACCATGGGACGGCCTCAAGTTGGGACATTTATGGATTGACCATTTACTCAGTCTCTCCTCCATCCCACTTCCCTGAATTTCTTATAGACAGTATAAATTTTGGGTCAAAAGTTTGTGGATGGCTTGGTGTCCCTATTTCTCTACTTGGATTCCCACCTGGATATAGGAAGTGGCCTTTTTAAGTTCCATATCTCTACAAATAAGAGTCTCAGCTAGGGTCACCTCCATTGATACTTTGGAGCGTCCTCTGCCCCAGGTCTCTGTCATGTCTTCTAGGTGCCTCCACATTCATATCCATGTCAGTTGTAGGTTTCATTCATTCTCATGGTCATCTGGCTATCTCTCCTGACCCTTCCCACACCTTGTCCTAAACTCCCTCATTACCCTTCTCATACCCTCATTCAGTAGTGAGTGTTTCAGTTTATATTTTAAGCTTTGTGTTATTTCTGTTTCCCTCATTACTATGTGAAGAATAATATGGGATTTTTAACTGCAGTGCTTTTTATTTATGAACTCGGGTCCCACTGCTGGTGGGATTGCAAACTTGTACAACCACTCTGCAAATCACTTTGGCAGTTCCTCAGAAAATTTGGTATAATACTACCAGAGGACCCTGCTATACCAACCATAGGCATATACCCAGAAGATTCTCCAGCATGTAATAAGGACACATGTTCCACTATGCTCATGTCAGCCCTATTTATAATAACCATAACTTATTTATTATAACCTATTTATAATAAAGAACCCCAGCAGAGAAATGGATAGAGAAAATGTGGTATATTCACACAATGGAATACTACCCAGCTATTAAAAACAATGAATTCATGAAATTCTTAGACAAATGGGTGGAAACAGAAAATATCATCCTGAGTGAGGTAAACAAATCACAAAAGAACACACATGGTATGCACTCACAGATAAGTGAATACCCAAGGCACAATTAACCCCTGGGTTCTTGTGTCCCAAACATTGTTTCTTAATTCTCTTTAACTGCAGCTGAAACAGTACTACAGTTACTGGTTTGAAGGAGGAGTATCTAGGATACTATGCATCTTTACAATGACTTATAGAGAGCAATTAGGATAAATAGAGTTAGAGAAAAGAAAGAGCTTCTTAAAGAAGGAATACAGACAAATTTGGTGGTATGCAAACCCTGCACTCCAGATTCCCTCCCACACTCAGAGACAGCTTGACTCACAGGGCCTCTGTCACAACTAGGCACACAGGAGGGACAGGATCCAGTCAGAGACAACAAGGGCACTTTATACTTGAGTTAACCAGATGGCATAGGGCAAGTGCAAAAAGATAACCAGCAGAAACTGATGCCACTTTACACAATCAGAACCCATTTCCCACACCACAGAAAATCCTGGATATTCCAACACACCTGAAAATCAAATCTCCAACCTAAAATCCCATAACATGAAGATGATAGAGGACTTAAGGACGACATAAATAACTACATAAATAACTACCTTAAAGAAATACAGGAGAACACAGGTAAACAGGGAGAAGTACGTAAAGAGGAGACACATAAATCCCTTAAAGATATACAAGAAAACACAAACCAAAAGGTGAAGGAATTTAACAAAACCATCCAGCATATAAAATTAGAAAAAGAAACAAAAAGAAATCACAAACAAAGGCAACCATGGAGATGGAAAACTTAGGAAAGAGATCAGAAGATACAGATGCAAGCATCATGAAAAGAATACAAGAAATAGAGAATCTCAGTCATAGAAGATGCCATAGGAGATATTGATACAACAGTCAAAGAAAATACAAAGCATGAATAGCTTCTAACACAAAGCATCCGGGAAATCAAGCAAAAAATAAATAGACCAAGCCTAAAAATAATAGGAATAGATGAGAGCAAAGATTCCCAGCTCTAAGGACAAGAAACATCTTTAACAAAATAATGCGAGAAAACTTTCCCGACCTAAACAAGGAGATGGCCATAAAAGTAGAAGAACTGTACAGAACACCAAACAGATTGAACCAGAAAAGAAAGTCATCCTGTTACATTATAATCAAAACACTAAACGCACAGAACAAAGAAAGAATATTAAAAGTGTAAGAGGGATAGGCCAAGTAGCATATAAAGGCATGCCTATCAGAATTATACCAGACTTCTCAACAGAGACTCTAAAAGCCCCGGGACATATGTCATGAAGACTCAAAGAGAATACAAATTTCAGCTGAGGCTACTATATCCAGCAAAACTATCCATCATCATTGATGGAGAAACTAAGATATTGCATAACAAAACCAAATTTAAGCAATATTTATCTACCAATTCAGCACTACAGAATATGTTACAAGGAAAATTCCAACACAAAGAGGGTATCTATACCCAAGAAAACAGAACAAATTAATCATCTCACAACAAACCCAAAGGAAGAGAAACAGACACACACACACATACACACACACACACACACACACACATGCAATACCACTTCTAACAACAAAAAGATCAGGAACCAACAATCACTGGTCTTTAACATCCTTCAGGATTAATGGACTCAAGTGCCCCAATAAAAAGACAGGCTAAGAGACTGAATATGTAAGCAGAATCCAGCATTTTGCTGCATATAGGAAGCACACCTCAACAACAAAGACAGACACTACCTCAGAGTAAAAGATTGGAAAAAGTTTTCCAAGCAAATGGTCACAAGAAACAAGCTGGATTGGATTTCCTCATATCCAATAAAATAGACTTTCAACCAAAAGTTATCAATAGAGATGGGAAGGACACTTCTTACTCACCAAAGGGAAAATATACTAGGATAAAGTCTGAGTTCTGAAGGCCTATGCTAAAGGTACAAGAATAACCATATTCATAAAAGAAACTTTACTAAAGCTCAAAACACACACTGAACCTCACATAATAATAGTGGGGGACTTCAACACCCCACTCTCACTAATGGACAGGTCATTAGCAGTAACTACCAGAGACACTGTGAATATAAAAGAAGTTATGAACCAAGTAAATGTATTTAAAGAAACACACAAAAACATTTCACCCTAAAACGAAACAATACATCTTCTTATCAGCACCTCATGGCACTGTCTCTGAAATTGCCTATATAATCAATCAAAATAACTAGCTTCAACAAATATGAGAAGATTGAAATATTCCCATGCATCCTATCAGATCACCATACACTAAAGGTAGTCTTCAATAACAACTAAAACAATAGAAAGACCACATAGTTGTAGAAATTGAACAACTCTCTACTAAATAATAACTTGGTCAGAGAATAAATACAGAAAGAAATTAAAGACTTTCTAGATTTTAATGAAAATGACACAGCATACCCAAATATATAACATACAATGAAAGCAGTGCTAAGAGACAAATTCATAGCATGAAGGCCCCTGTAGATAGTTTCCACACTAGGAAATTATCAGCACACCTGATATCTCTAGAACAAAACAAAGCAAGCATGTTTCCCCTTCCGTAATTACTCCATAATTCTCCACACCTCCCAGTCAAACGAAAACCACATCTTCGCCCCCACCTCTAGAAAATAAGCAGGCATTCAAATACAAAACATTGTATTAGCATACCAAGAACTAAAAAAAGCATAAGACACACATCTTTATATTTAGGTGTACACCTATAGGCATGCACAGAAAATCACTTAAAGGAAAAAGCCAAAAGTCCTGTTATAAGAGGAAAATTACTACTGTGTTTGCTTTGTGTTGACTATCATCTACTGCTTGTCAGAAGACCTGACCTTCTCAGTAGTTTGCATACCTAATAGAAATCAGAAAAACAAGCTGATTTTTATTTTTTGTTTCTTCTCCCTCTCCCTCTCCCTCTCCCTCTCCCTCTCCCTCTCCCTCTCCCTCTCCCTCTCCCTCTCCCTCTCCCTCTCCCTCTCCCTCTCCCTCTCCCTCTCCCTCTCCCTCCCTTCCTCCCTCTCTCCCTCCCTTCCTCCCCGTCCCTCTCTCTGTACCTGTCACTTTATTTTTCATTTGAACATAGCTTCTTGATTAGGATTGAGGTTTTACAATGACTTCCATACTTAACATTAGAAAGCCATCAACGTCAAATCTATCCATGCTGACAAACTGTCTATAAATTCATACATGTAATTGTCCTACTATGTTTAGAAGGATGTGTTTCCTTGGTGTTCTCTATCCTCGCTGAAACTTACATCTTCCTAACAATTCTCTGCAGGGTTCCCTGTGCTATGCAGAAAAGGAAATGATGGAATCATGCAATTCATTACTGAGCATTCCAAGGTCTCTCAATATGTGCACATGGAGAGTCACTGTAATTACATTCAGGCATTTACTGCAGAAGGCAATTTCTCTTATTACGTCTGAGCTTGAGAATGATCTATGACTATAGTAGAATGTTGTTAGGAGTTATTTTATGGCTACATTCCATAACAGTATTTAATTGCCCACTATGTATATGGCCAATCTAGTATCAAAACAATATCCACGCCAATTGTATATATAACAGGTCCATCTCTGAGGGTAGACCTTAAATCAAATCCCATGGGATTTGCTCCAGTTTTTCACTAGTGTATCTTGCAGACAGGGCACTATGGAAGATTAAAGGGTTTTTACCTAATTTGGGGTTTATCTTTTTCCTCTGGAAACATGCAAAGTACCATTGAGTACCATGAGGAATACTCAATAAGAGTGAAGTTTTTAGGTAAGCACTTGCTCAGTAAATCCAGGTTTCAGTGTTTAGTGTACCTGTTGTCTTCAGCAAAACAGCAATACACCATTACCATAAGCTTGTGTAAAGTAAAAATGACACTGGGCTCTGTAGTGCAGTTTGAAATCAGGATTGGTAAACTCCAAAATTTCTTTTGATAATCAGGATTGTTTTGGCCATCTTGAATATTTTTTCCACATGAAATTAATCATTTACATTTTGAGGTACTCAAATAAATTGGGGAGGGAATTTTGATGGGGATTTCACTGAATCATGGTTTTGGAAGCTTGGCCACTTTACTATGTTAATTGACAAGGGAAATTTTTACAAATTCTGATACCTTTTTCAACTTCTCCCTTGAAAGACTTGAAGTTTTTGTCAAGCAAAGCTTTCACTTTTTTGGTTAGGAGTAGTTCAAGACATTTTATGCTGTTTGTGGCTATTGTAAATCTTTTTTTTTCTGACTTTGTATGATTTACATGTGAATATGACGGATTTGTTTCTCTCAGAAGTTTTATGGAACCTTTAGATACTCTGAATTCTATTCTTTAGGGAGGAGGCTTCCTTGTAATTTTCATCACAATTCATTCATATCCTATATCTGAAAGGTGTGGTGTCTTAAGGAACATGGGATAATTTCAAATCCTGGGAAGCAACAAATTGAATATTCACATTTATAATTTGAGAGCCTTGAGGATTACCATGGAAAATATATCATGTTTGATACTGAGGCTCTTGTAACATCTCTGTGGATGTTGGAGAATTGTAATGACATACAGATGTCTTTAATGATTGTATATGAATGTGCACCCATTTAGATATACTATATATGTACATATGTCTAATTTAATTTTACTAGATTTTTTGCATATATATTTGATCCTATTTCCCCACCCACTTTCAAATGGCATGCCAATCGTTTCCACCTATCTATGAATCCAATTTTGTGTTAAATCTTTTCCATCTCTTAAAAACACCAACGTTTAAAATGGAAATTGTAACAAACAAACAAAAAAGAATAAGATGAAACAAAACCTAAAGAAACAAACAAAAGTGCCCCACAACATACACAAAAGAAAATCACATGAAATTTGTATTGTGTTTTTCTTTTATTTTTATTTGATATATTCTTTATTTCATTTCAAATGATATCCCCTTTCAAGGATCCCCTCTCCCCGAAAGCCGCACAAGCCCTTTTTCCTCCTCCTGTTCCCCAATCCATCCCTTCCCACTTCCCTGTGCTGGTATTCCCCTACACTGCTGCCCTGAACCTTTCCAGGACCTGGGGCCACTCCTTCCTTCTTCTTGGGCATCATTTGATATGTGAATTGTGTCTTGGGTATTCCAAGCTTCAAGGCTGATATCCACTTACCAGTGAGTGCACACCATGCGTGCTCTTTTGTTATTGGGTTACCTCACTCAGGATAATATTCTCCAGTTCCATCCATTTGTCTAAGAATTTCAAGAATTCATTGTTTTTTAATGGCTGAATAGTACACCATTGTATATATATACCACATTTTCTGTATCCATTCCTCCACTGAGGGACATCTCGGTTCTTTCCAGATTCTGGCTATTATAAATAGGGCTGCTATAAACATAGTGGAGCATGTATCCTTATTACATACTGGGGAATCCTCTGGGTATATGCTCAGGAGTGGTATGGTGGGGTCCTCCAGTAGTATCATGACTAGTTTTCTGAGGAACAGCCAGACTGATTTCCAGACTGGTTGTGCCATCTTGTAACCCCACCAACACTGGAGGAATGTTCCTCCTCCACATCCTCACCAGCATGTATTTTCTCCTGAATTTTTGTTCTTAGTCTTTCTGAATATGTATTATGCTTTTAAACTACAACATAAGACATGACCCTTCTCTGAAATGTGGATGACATGACCTCTACAACTACACTGTAGAAAACTGATTTTCTCTTGTCCACAGATATGAAAAGAAAAATATTTGTTCAGGGATAGGACTTGGAGTCCATGTCCACTTGCACTACTAGGATATTTTATGGCTTGTACCTGTGCATATATTATTCATGCTTCCAAAATCTATGTGTTCGTACAATCATCAGTTCCTTTGCTTCTGGATAACAATGCCTCTGTGAAGTAACCCATTACCTCTGTCTCTTGCAATCAATCATTCCACCTCCTTTTCACATCCATCACTTAGGCTTCACTGGTGTGTTGATCTAGAAATTTTGGTGCTAAAACAATATCCCAGGTCTTAACATTTACTTATGTTACCAAATATGGAAAGTCAGACTGATACTCAAATCATTCTGGTAATAGGAACCTAGAAGTGATCACCCATTAAATGCAACTTTTCACTCTTGAGTGTTTTCACATTGTTCTGTTTAAAAACAATCCAGAAGGCCTTCTGAGCATTCAGCTTCCAATGTGTTAGTGACACAGTTCTCTGACACACTGCAACCAATCCTCCACAGCAAAGCTCTAGCACTATTCTGTTTGCCCAAGAGGAAGCTGTTTTGTTGTCTCAAGTTCTAAGAGCTAACTTGGCAAAGAGACACTATTTCCACTTCGTGTAATGGCCATTGACTTACAGTACAGGGGAGCAAGCTCAGCTGAATCTGCCTCCTATCCAGCTGAGGATCTCCTCATCCAGGAGATTGAATGCTTTCTCTAGAAAGCAAATATCTTGAGGGTCAATGAATTATAGAGCTTGTGGTGAGGATATGTTTTCTGGAAATAGAAGCTATAACATATATTCTCACCCACATGTCTCCAAAATGTGAGCTAAACAAGAAAGACATAAAAGAACATGCTAAACTGGATGAAGAAAATATCAAAAGGCCTCAACCCTACAAAAAGTGCAACAGGCAACTGATTAAATCTGAAAATGGATAAGGTGCTTATTCCCAGGAAAATGAACACAGATATTTTAAGTATAATCTAAAAATGTAATACTATGCAAGTTTTAATAAAGTAATTTATTCCTATAATTTTGAAGACAGTTTGAATCAGGTCTTATCAAAATAACATAACACTTTGGAACAAAAATGCAGACTAAAAGCCCTGCACTGGAAGCCAAAATGGAGAAGACCTCCACAGCCACCATGTCCTTCCCTTTGGTGCTGTGGTAGACAGGAAGGAAGGTGACCCACACACTGCAGAACACCAGCATGCTGAAGGTTAGAAATTTGGCTTCATTGAATCTATCAGGCAGATTCCGGGCTAAGAAAGCCACAGTGAAGCTACCCACAGCCAAGGATCCCAAATATCCCAGAACAAAGTGGAATGCAATGACTGAGCCTTTGTTGCACACAATGGTGATCTGCCCATGTTCAGATTGTGTATCTGTATCAATAAAAGGAGGTGATACTGCTAGCCAAATTCCACAGAGAACAAGTTGGAGCAGGGTACAGAGGGGAATGACAAAGTTAGGTGCCCCTGATATCAACATTGATCTCATTCTTCTTCTTGGAGTAGTAATCTTGAAAGCCAGAACCACAGTAATTGTCTTGGCCAAGACACTAGATAAAGCCACTGTGAAAAAGATACCAAATGTGGTCTGCTGCAGGATGCAGGTACCCATGTTCGGATGCCCAATAAAAAGCAAAGCACAGAGGAAACAGAGTGTGATGGAGATTAGTAGGATGTAACTGAGATTGCGGTTGTTGGCCTTCACAATGGGAGTATCACTGTATTTCACAAAAATACCAAATACAAGACTTGTGAGTACAGAGAAACACAGGGACATGCAAGCAAGAGACATTCCCAATGGGTCTTCATAGGCCAGATAGGAGAGATGTCTTTTCAGGCAGTGTGTGTGTTCTGTGTTGGCATACTCATCAGGTAGACAGCTCACACACTGTTCCAGATCTGCTGGAGAACATTAACAAGAAACCTTAATAAATTTCCTCATTATACACTTGATCATTTAGTATCTGTATTAATCAGAGGATATCACAATAAACATTTTGTTGTTCAGCAACAATTCTTTTCTTTGATGTTGTAGGAAGCGGTAATATCATGCTGCTCTGGAACAGTACATCCCTGGTAGTGTAACATACCACTTTCAAGATAAAGAGAGAAGACACTTACTTATAAGCATTATCTCTGATATTGATAAAAGTTTTTAAAAATCATAATGTAAAAGATTTCAAATCAGTGAATCTCTAGGACATTAAATGTTTAAGTATATAATTTGCTTTCTGATTTTGACTTTAAAAGTTTTGAAACTGATAAATAATAAGTACTTATGAAAATAGAATAACTTTATTTTATTATGAATTTCATCGTTATTATTATGACAAAAACTGTAAGTAACCAAAAGGGGGTTGCATGTGGTTGTTTGGATGAAAATGGCACACATAGTGTCAGATTTGTCTGCTTAGCCACTATTGAGTTCCACATTTTGAAAGGACTAGAAGCTATGGCTGAGTTGAAGAAAGTGGGCCAATAAGGGTAGGCTCCAGAATTTTAAAACTTCTAACAATCCAATGTTTTTTGTTTGTTTGTTTTGTTTTATTTTTTGTAATCCTGCTGCCTGAAGATGCAGTATTATATTCTGTCACTTCTCTAGAAACGTGCCTTCTCTAGAAACATCAGCAGACTCAACTCCCCAATAAAAAGACACAGGCTAACAGGCTGGATACTTAAAGAAATCCATCATTCTATTTCATACAAGAAACATACCTCAAAAACAAAGACTTAAAAAAATGGTGATACTGAGTTCTGTTTTAAAATAAATTTCATTAGTTTAATTTTAAAAAAACTAAAAAGTTAGTGAATTGTAGAGAGATGGCTCAGCAGTTAACACCATCCTTTGACAGCTCTGTGAGAGGACCAGGGTTCAAGTACCTGAACCCATGGGGGAGCTCACAGATGTCTTCAACTCCTATTCCATGGGATCTAATATACTCACACAAAATGCATGCAAGCAAAACAGCAATGAGCATGAAATAAAATAATATATTTTTAACTTGAAAAAATAAAAAATAAAAATAAATAAATAAAGTTTTGAAGAGATCAGAAATTCATGACATGTGTGTAAACATAATAAAAAACAGTATACACTGAGCCAATAGGCAACATCAAATTAAATGGAGAGAATGTTGAAGCAATAACATTAAAATCAGGGGCAAGACAAGGATGCTAATTCTCTCCCTATCTTCTAAATATACTATTTGAAATTATTTCTAGAACAATTAGACAACAAATGGGGATCAATGGGATAAAAATTAGAAAGGAAGAAGTCAAGGTATTACTATTTGAAGAAGTAATCATATACATAAGCGATCCCCAAAATTCTACCAGAGAATTTCTAAAGCTAATAAACAACTTCAGCAAAATGGCGTGATATAAAATTACACTAAAACAAGTCAATAGCCATCCTTTGTAGAAATTCATAATTGCTGAGAAAGAAATTAGAGAAACAAAAACAGTCACAATAGCCACAAATATTATAAGATATCATGGTGTAAATACAACTAAGCAAGTGAGAGATATGTATGTCATGAACTTCAAGTCTCTGACAGAGGGCATAGAAGAACTCAGAAGACAGAAAGATCCCCAGTGTTCACAGAGCAATAGGATTAACAGTGAAAATAACCATGTGACCAAAAGCAATCTGCAGGTTCAATATAATTCCTATCAAATTTGCAACGCAATTCTTCAAGGGCATGTAAAGAGCAATTCTCAACCTCATATGGAAAACAAAAATCACAGGATAATCACAATAATTCTAGAAAATAATAGAACTTCTGTGGTGATAACCATGCCTGACTTGCAACCGTACTACAGAGAAATAGTGATGAAGACCACATGATATTAATACAGAGACAGACAGGTGAATCAATAGCATAGAATCAAAGACCCAGAAATAAATCCCCACAGTGATATACATTTGATCTTTAACAAAGAATCCAAAACCATAAAGTGGAAAATGAAAGAATCTTCAAAAAGTAGTGCTGGTCTACCTGGTGACTTGCATGTAGAAAAGTGGAAATCAATCCATATTTATCATCCTGCACAAAACTAAAGTCCAAATGTATCAACGACCAGAACATAAAACCAGATACACTGAATCTAATGGAAGAGAAAGTGGGGAAATAGCCTTGAACATGTTATTGGAACAGAAGAAAATATCCTGAACAGAACACCAATGTCTCAGAGTCTAAAGTCAACAATTTGAAAGTGGGACTTCACAAAAAACTGAAAGCCTTTGGTAAGACAAAGGATACCGTCAATGGGACAAAAAAATATATATCCTGCATATTGAGAAAAGATCTTCCCTGAACAAGGGTTATTATCCACAAAATACAAAGAACTCAAAAATTTAGATTCCAGACAACCAAATAACCCTATTAAAAATGGGGTACAGAGCTAAAGATAATTCTCAATATGGGCATCTTGAATGGCTGAGGAGCACTTACAGAATTGTTCAATATGCTGAGCAACCACGGAAATGCAGCTCAAAACAACCCTGAGATTCACTTTACAGCAATCAGAATGGCAAAGATCAAAAACTCAAGTGACAGCACATTTTGGACCCAGAAATGGAGAAAAGTGAACACTCCTGCAAACTTGTACAACTTCTCTAGAAAACAATTTTATGGTTCTTCAAAAAGTTGGAAATAGTTCAATCTGAAGACACAACTATACCACTCCTGGACACATACCCAAAAAGATGCTCTACCAAAGATAGCACAGGGCCAGGTGGTTTTAGTCCAGAATTCTAGCAGCTTTCAAAGAAGAACTAATATGAACACTCTCCAAAATATGCCACAAAATAGGAACAGAAGGAACACTACACAACTTGTTCTATGAAGTCACAATTTCACTGATACCAAAACCATATAAAGATCCAACAAAGAAAGAGAACTTCAGACCAATTTCACTTATGAATATCTGTGCAAAAATACTCAAAAAAAATCCATGCCATCTGAATCCAAGAACACATTAAAATAATCATTCACTACAATCAAATAGGCCTTATCCCAAGGATACAAGAATGGTTCAACATATGGAAATCCATCAATGTAATCCACTACATAAACAAACTCAATGAAAAAACACATGGGCATTTCATTAGATGCTAAAAAATCATTTGACAAAATTCAGCATCCCTTCATGTTAAAAGTCTTGGAAATATCAGGAATTCAACACCAATATCTAAACGTAGTAAAAGGAATATACAGAAGTTATTTTACTGCTGAGAATAGTCTTCACTATCTTGGTTATTCAAGATTAATTTGAGAATTGCTCTTTCTAACTATAAAGAACTGAGTTGGAATATTGGTGAGGATTGCATTGAATCTGTATATTGCTTTTGGCAAGATGGCCATTTTTACTTTATTAATCCTGCCGATCCACGAGCATGGAAGTGTTTCCATTTTCTGAGGTCTTCTATTTCCTTCTTCAGAGACATGAAGTTCTTGTCATACAGATCTTTCACTTCTTTGGTTAGACTCACACCAAGATACTTTATATTGTTTGTGGCTATTATGAAAGGTGTTATTTCTCTAATTTCATTCTCAGCCTGCTTCTCCTTTGAGTATAAGAAGGCCACTGATTTGCTTGAGTTGATTTTATATCCAGTCACTTTGATGAAGTTGTTTATCAGCTGTAGGATTTCTTTGGGGGAGTTTTTTGAGTCACTTAAGTATACTATCATATGAACTGCGAAAAATGATAGTTTGATTCTTCCTTTCCAATTTGTATCCCTTTGACCTCATTATGTTGTCTAATTGCTCTAGCTAGGACTTCAAGTACTATATTGAAAAGATATGGAGAGAGAGGACAGCCTTGTCTAGTCCCTGATTTTAGTGGGATTGCTTCAATCTTCTCTCCATTTAGTTTGATGTTGGCTACCTGTTTGCTGAATATTGATTTTACTATGTTTAGGTATGGGCCTTGAATTCCTGTTCTTTCCAAGACTTTGAGCATGAAAGGATGCTGAATTTTGTCAAAAGATTTTTCAGCATGTAATGAAATGACTATGTGGTTTTTTTTTCTTTAGGTTTGTTTATGTCGTGGATTGCATTGATTCATTTCCATATATTGAACCATCCTGCATCCCTGGGATGAAGCCTACTTGATCATGGTGAATAATCATTTTGATGTGTTCTTGGATTCGATTGGCAAGAATTTTATTGAGTATTTTTGCATCGATATTCATTAGGGAAATCAGTCTGAATTTCTCTTTCTCTATTGAATATTTGTTTGGTTCTGGTATCAGGGTAATTGTGGCAACAGTAAAAGAACTCCTGGGGAATTAGTATCCCCGACCTCAAGCAGTATTATAGAGCAATAGTGTTTAAAACTGCATGGTATTGGTACAGTGACAGGGAAGTAGATCAATGAAATAGAACTGAAGACCCAGAAATGAACCCACACACATATGGTCACTTGATCCTCAACAAAGGAGCTAAAACCATCCAGTGGGAAAAAAGATAGCCTTTTCAACAAATGGTGCTGGTTCAACTGGTGGTCAGCATGCAGAAGAATGCAAATTGATCCATTCTTATCTCCTTGTACTAAGCACAACTCCTAGTGGATTAAGGACATCCACATAAAACCAAACACATTGAAAATAAAAGACACTGGGGAACACCCTTGAGGACATGGGCACAGGGAAAAAGTTCCTGAACAGAACACCAATAACTTATAGTCTACGATCAAGAACTGACAAATCGGACCTCATAAAATTACAAAGTTTCTGTAACACAGGGAAGTGGGAAGGGGTGGATTGGGTAAAAGGGGGGAGGGAAGAGGGCTTATGAGACTTTCAGGGAGGGGTGATAAAGGAAAGGGAAAATCACTTAAAATGTAAATAAAGAATATAACAAATGAAAAAAGAACAAGCAAGGTTTAAAAAAAAAAAGAAACTACTAGAAAAGAAACTGTATAAGAACCTTGAGGACATGGGCACAGGGGAAAAGTTCCTGAACAGAACACCAATAGCTTATGCTCTAAGATCAAAAATTGACAAATGGAACCTCATAAAATTACAAAGTTTCTGTAAGGCAAAGGACACTGTCAAAAGGACAAAATGGTAACCAACAAATTGGGAAAAGATCTTCACCAACCCTACATCCAACAGAGGGCTAATATCCAATATATAGAAAGAACTCAAGAAGTTAGACTGCAGAGAGCCAAATAACCCTATTAAAAATGGGGTACAGAGCTAAGCAAAGAATTTTCATCTGGAAAATTTTGAATGGCTAAGAAGCACCTTAAGAAGGAACTTATGGGGAGGGGGAAACCGGGAAAGGGAAAATCATTTTGAATATAAACAAAGAATATTGGAAATAAAAAGTTAAAAAAAAATGTTCAACATCATTAGTCATTAGGGAAATTCAAATCAAAACAACCCTGAGATTTCACTGCTCACCAGTCAGAATGGATAAGATTAAAAACTCAGGACACAGTAGCTGTTGGCGAGGATGTGGAGAAAGAGGAACACTCCTAAACTGCTGGTGGGATTGCAAGATGGTCATCAGATGGAAATCAGATTGCAAGATGGAAATCAGTCTGGCAGTTCCTCAGAAAGCTGGGTATGACACTACCAGAGGACCTTGCTATACTACTCCTGAGCATGTACCCAGAGGATTCCCCGGCATGCAGTAAGGGCACATGGTCCACTATGCTCATAGCAGCCTTATTTATAATAGCCAGAAGCTGTAAAGAACCCAGATGTCCCTCAATGGAGGAATGGATACAGAAAATGTGGTATATTTACACAATGGACTACTACTCAGCAATTAAAAACAATGAATTCATGAAGTTTTTAGGCAAATGGTTGGAACTGGAAAATATTATCCTAAGTGAGGTAACCCAATCACAATAGAAAACACATGGAATACAATCACTGATAAGTGGACATTAATTAGCCCAGAAGCTCTGAATACTCCAGACATAATTAGCATATCAAATGATTCCCAAGAAGAAGGAAGAAGTCCCTGGTCCTGGAATGGCTTGATCCAGAATTGTAGGGGAGTACCAGGAGAGAGAAATGGAAGGGGGTGATTGGGAAATTGGCAGAGGGGAGAGAGCTTATGGGACTCATGGCAATGGGGAGGGGGACCAGGAAAAGGGAAAGCATTTGGAATGTAAACAAAGAATATAGAATTTTTTAAAAAGGAATATACAGCAAACAAGTAGATAACATGAAACTAAATGGAGAGAAACTTGAAGCAATACCACTACTTGAAGCCCTCTCTCTTCATATCTATTCAATATAGTGCTTGAAGTTCTAGCTAGAGAAATTGGGCAACAAAGGGAGGTCAAATGGATACAGATTGGAAAGGAAGAAGTCAAACTATCACTATTTGCAGATGATAGGATAGTATACTTAAGTGACCCCAAAAACTTTATCAAAGAAATCCGACAGCTGATAAACAACTTCAGCAAAGTGACCAGGTATAAAATTAACTTAAGCAAATCAGTAGCCTGCCTATACTCAAAGAATGAACAGGCTGAGAAAGAAATTGTGGAAATGACACCCTTCACAATAGCCACAAACAATGTAAAGTATCTTGGTGTGACTCTAACGAAACAAGTGAAAGATCTGTATGCCAAGAACTTCAAGTCTCTGAAAAAAATCAAAGAAGACCTCAGAAGATGGAAAAATATCCCATGCTCATGGATTGGCAAGATTAATAAAGTAAAAATGCCATTGTGCCAAAAGCAATATAAAAATTTAATGCAATCCCCATCAAAATCCCAACTCAATTCTTCATAGAGTTAGAAAGACCAATTTGCAAACTCATCTGGAATAACAAAAAACCCAAGATAGCTAAAACTATTCTCAACAGTAAAAGAACTTTGGGGGGAATCAGTATCCTAGATATCAAGCAGTACTACAGAGCAATAGTGTTAAAAACTGCATGGTATTGGTACAGTGACAGGCAGGTTGATCAATGGAATGTAATTGAAGACCCAGAAATAAACCTGCACAACTACAGTCATTTGCTCTTTGACAAAGAAGTTAAAACCATCCAGTGGAAAAGAGATAGCCTTTTCAACAAATGGTATTGGTTCAACTGGTAGTCAGCATATAGAAGAAAGAAAATCCATCTATTCTTTTCTCCTTGTACTGAATTTATTCTTAATTAATGTATATACAGTGTATCTCTTGTCCTTTTGATACTAATATTAGAATAGAGGAGACATATATAACAGTTTGAAGCAAGGCTAATAGTGCTGAATAGAGAAATAGAAGGGGATGTAATTACCTTTCAACTAAAATATACTTAGGAGAATATTATGTATATGTGGTATGCATAAAAGTATATCCTTGAATGTATGATTGTAGGTGTGAGTGATTTTTGCATGTCAATATCAGAATACATACATTTTTGCATATATTTGACATTCAGAAGACAATCATCAAATCAGATGTATTTCCTCACTTTGCACTATTTGAGGTAAAGTCTTTTAATGTTCTCAACAACATATTCCAAGCTATATGTCAAGCAACAAATACATATTACAAATCTTTCCTCTATCTCTCAATAGGCCAAAGAATAAAACTACCACATCTTTGTGTGAATTTTTGGTTTTTACACTCTTACCCTAATTCTGTCATAATAAGTACTTCTATTCTACAAGCAAGTTCATAACTTAAATACATTTCATTAAATAATAAAAAGAGCCGGAGCTTCTCGTATCTCTCAGGATCCAATGTGGTTTTCAGGATAACAAGACTGTGTACTGATCATGTTGTCAATTTAAATTGTACATAGGATCAAGGACAATGAGACCTATATATAGCAATAGTATGTACAAATGTTTCTGACAGAATAACAGCTAAAATATTTCCATTAAATATTCTTTGGAATATATAAATTATGTAACCATGATAATATGAACAAAATGTGTGTTTATAGAAGACAGTGCATGTTCATTTCAGGGTTCAGAATATTTTTGATATAAGTAAAACAGTTATATTGAAACACGTCTTATGTCTCCAGTTTCCTTTCAGACTCATTTAAATTTCTATTTTGTAAAAGACAAGATATCAACAAATTCTTCCGCACACAAACACATACCTGTCTCATTGGATACCTCATTCTCTGGGCACTGAACACAATCAAAGCAGCAGTCTGCTGTTTGTTCCTGATGAAATCTCCTGAATCCAGGATTACAGATCACACTGCATGTAGAGGTGGGAACCTGATGTAAATAAAGTATGTATAGATAACTGTGATGGCTTGAAATGTGTAACCCAGAGGAGTTATTTGCTGCCTGCCGGGACAGAAAAGGGCCATTAGGTACTGTATCACCCTGAGCTTTAGATCTCTGGTGGTGCAAACCGCCAGGGGTCTGCCTGCACTCAGGAACTGAGTACATAGGTGGGTTTGTCTGCCAGCCTGCCGGGCGCAGGGCCTGTGTCCAGCCCAGAGAGCTGAGGAAGGAGAGAAGCCCCGCGGCCATACTCGCTGCCTGACAGGACAGAAAAGGGTCACTAGGTACTGTATCATCCTGAGCTTTAGATCTCTGGTGGTGCAAACTGCCAGGGGTCTGCCTGCACTCAGGAACTTAGCACATAGGCGGTTCATCTGCAAGCCAGTCCATCGCGGCACCTGTGTCCTATGTGAGAATCAACAGAGGGAGTGACCCCTACCACAACATCTTCACTCCATAATAGAGCAGACAGAGAACACCTGGTTGACCTTGACAAGCTAAGTATAACATTGCTTGAGGCAAGACTGAGAAGGGCTCCAAAGGCACAAAAGAGGAAGGCAGCATATCAGTAATCTGTGCCAGAGGAAATCCAGTCATCCAGTGTTGCAGAGACAACCTTAAAGATCCACAGTAGGTCGAAGCACCAGCCAGTGACAATAAGACCATCTAAAGCCTGGGAGAACTAGATGGCTAAAGGCAAACGTAGGAATGTTACTAACAGAAACCAAGGCACTATGGCAGCATCTGAACCCAATTCTCCAACAATAGCAAGTACTGGATACCCCAACACACCAGAAAAACAAGATTTGGATTTAAAATCACTGGTCATGATGCTGGTACAGGAACACATGAAGGACAAACTTAAAGAAATTCAGGAGAAAATGGATAAAAAATTAGAAGCCCTTACAAGGGAAACACAAAAATCATTGAAAGAAATTCAGGGGAATACAAAAGCTAATAAGGAGGAAATGCAAAAATCACTTAAAGAAATACAGGAGAACTTTGATCAACAGGCAGAAGTCATGAAAGAAGAAACACAAAAATCTCTTAAAGAATTAGAGGAAAACACAAACAAGCAAATGATGGAACTGAGCAAAAACTTCCAGGATCTAAAAACAGAAGTAGAAACAACTAAGAAAGCACAAAGGAAGACAACATTGGAGATAGAAAACCTTGGGAAGAAATCAGGGGACATAGATGCAAATATCAACAACAGAATACAAGAGATAGAAGAAAGAATCTCAGATGCTGAAGATACCATAGAAACCATGGACTCAACAGTTAAAGAAAATGAAAAATGCAAACAGTTTGTAACCCAAAACATCCAGGAAATCCAGGACACAATGAGAAAGCCAAAACTAAGGATTATAGGCATTGATGAGAGTGAAGATTTACAACTTAAAGGGCCAGCAAATATCTTCAACAAAATTATGGAAGAAAACTTCCCTAACCTAAAGAGAGAGATGCCCATGAATATACAAGAAGCCTACAGAACTCCACACAGACTGGACCAGAACAGAAATACCTCCAGTCACATAATAATCAAAACTCCAAATGTACTAAACAAAGAAAGAATACTTAGGGCAGTAAGAGAAAAAGTAACATAAAAAGGAAGACCAATCAAAATTGCACGAGACTTCTCACCAGAGACCATGAAAGCTAGAAGATCCTACGCGGAGCTCCTGCAGACTCTAAGAGAACAGAAATGCCAGCCGAGACTACTATACCCAGCGAAACTCTCAATTACTATAGATGGTGAAACCAAGATATTCCATGACAAAACCAAATTTACACAATATCTTTCTACAAACCCAACCCTACAAAGGATAATAGGGGGAAAACACCATTACAATGAGGGAAACTATACCCTGGAAAAAAGCAGGATATTAAGCTTCTTTCAGAAAACCCAAAGAAAATAACCACACAAGTATAAAATTAAAATAAAAAATGATAGGAAGCAATAACCACTACTCCTTGATATCTCTTAACATCAATGGACTGAATTCCCCAATAAAAAGACATAGACTAACAGACTGGTTATGTAAACATGACCCTACATTTTGCTGCATACAGAAAACACACCTCAGTGTCAAAGACAAAAACTACCTTAGAGTAAAAGGATGGAAGACAATTCTATAAGCAGATGGTCCCAGGAAACAAGCCAGAGTTGCCATTCTAATTTGAGGAAAAAAAATGACTTTCAACCTAATGTCATCAAAAGAGACATGGAAGGTCACTACTTGCTGGTCAAAGGAAAAATCCAACAAGAAGAACTCTCAATCCTGAACATCTATGCCCCAAATACAAGGCTGCCCTCATTCATAAAAGAAACTTTACTAAAGCTCAAAGTACACATTGCACCTAACACAATAATAGTGGGTGACTTCAACACTCCACTATCACCAATGGACTCATCAGGAAACAGAAACTAAACAGGGAGACAGTGAAACTAATTGAAGCGTTGAACCAATTGGAGTTAACAGATGTATATAGAACTTTTCATCCCAAAGCAAAAGAATATACCTTTTTCTCAGCACCTCATGGTACCTTCTCCAAAATAGATCATATAGTTGGTCACAAGACAGATCTCAAAAATATAAGAAGATTGAAATAATCTCCCATGCCTCCTATCAGATCACTATGGAGTAAAGGTGGTCATTAATAACAGTAAAAACAACAGAAAGCCCACATACACCTGGAAACTGAACAATACTCTACTCAATGATACCTTGGTCAAGGAAGAAATGAAGAAAGAAATCAAAGATTTCTTAGAATTTAATGAAAATGAAGTCACAACATACACAAATCTATGGGACACAATGAAAGCAGTGCTAAGAGGAAAACTCATAGCTTTGAGTGCCTCCAAAAAGAAATTCGAGAGAGCTTACACTAGAAGATTAACGGAACAACTGAAAGCCCTGGAACAATAAGAAGCGAATTCACCCAGGAGGAGAAGGAGACAGGAAATCATCAAACTCAGGGCTGAAATCAATCAAGTAGAAACCAAGAGAACCATACAAAGAATCAACAAAACCAAAAGCTGGTTCTTTGAAAAAATCAACAAGATAGATAAACCCTTAGCCAGACTAACCAAAGGGCACAGAGAAAATATCCAAATTAGCAAAATTAGAAGTGAAAACGGAGATATTACAACAGAAACCGAGGAAATTCAAAAAATCATCAGATCCTACTAAAAAAAACCTGTACTCAACACAACTGGAGAATCTGGAGGAAATGGACATTTTCTTAGACAGATACCAATTACCAAAATTAAACCAGGATCAAATAGACCATCTAAACAGACCCATAACCCCTAAAGAAATAGAAGGGGTCATAGATAGGCTTCCGACCAAAAAAAGCACAGGACCAGATGGTTTCAGTGCAGAATTCTATCAGACCTTCAAAGAAGACTTAACACCAATACTCTTCAAACTCTTCCACCAAATAGAAACAGAAGGAACACTACCCAACTCCTTCTTCGAAGCCACTATTACGCTAATACCAAAACCACACAAAGATCCAACTAAGAAAGAGAATTTCAGGCCAATTTCCCTTATGAATATTGATGCAAAAATACTAAATAAAATTCTTGCCTACCGAATCCAAGAACATAAAAATGATCATCCACCATGATCAAGTAGGATTCATCCCAGGGATGCAGGGATGGTTCAATATAAGGAAATCCATAAATGCTATCCACTACATAAACAAACTCAAAGAAAAAAACCACATGATCATTTCATTAGATGCTGAAAAAGCATTTGACAAAATTCAGCATCCTTTCATGCTAAAAGTCTTGGAAAGGACAGGAATCCAAGACCCGTATCTAAACATAGTAAAAGTAATATACAGCAAACCGGTAGCCAACATCAAACTAAATGGAGAGAAACTTGAAGCAATCCCACTAAAATCAGGGACTAAACAAGGCTGCCCCCTCTCTCCATATCTTTTCAATATAGTTCTTGAAGTCCTAGCTAGAGCAATTAGACAACATAAGGAAGTCAAAGGGATACAAACTGGAAAGGAAGAAGTCAAACTATCACTATTTTCTGATGATATGATCGTATACTTAAGTGACCCTAAAAACTCTACTAGAGAACTCCTACAGCTGATAAACAACTTCAGCAAAGTGGCTGGCTACAAAATCAACGCAAGCAAATCAGTAGCCTTTATATATTCAAAGGATAAGCAGACTGAGAAGGAAATTGGGGAAATGACTCCCTTCACAATAGCTATAAACAACATAAAGTATCTTGGGGTGACTCTAACCAAACAAGTTAAAGACCTATATGACAAGAACTTCAGATCTCTGAAGAAGGAAATCGAAGAAGATCTCAGAAAATGGAAAAATCTTCCAAGCTCGTGGATTGGCAGGATTAATATACTTTAAATGGCCATCTTGCCAAAGGCAATTTACAGATTCAATGCTATCCCCATAAAAATCCCAACCCAGTTCTTCATAGAGCTAGAAAGAGCAATTCTCAAATTCATCTGGAATAACAAAAAACCCAGGATAGCTAAAACTATTCTCAACAGTAAAAGAACTTCAGGGGGATTCAGTATCCCAGACTTTAAACTTTACTACAGAGCAATACTGATAAAAACTGCATGGTATTGGTACAATATCAGGCAAGCAGATCAATGGAATAGGATTGAAGACCCAGAAATGAACCCACATGCCTATGGTCACTTGATCTTCGACAATGGAGCTGAAAGCATCCAGTGGAAAAAAGATAGTCTTTTCAATAAATGGTGCTGGTTCAATTGGAGGTCAGCATGCAGAAGAATGCGAATTGATCCATTCTTATCTCCTTGTACCAAGCTCAACTCCAAGTTGATCAAGGACCTCCACATAAAACCTGACATCTGAAACTAATCGAAAAGAAACTGGGGAAGACCCTGGAGGACATGGGCATAGGGGAAAAGTTCCTGAATAGAACACCAATAGCTTATGCTCTAAGATCAAGAATTGACAAATGGGACCTCATAAAACTACAAAGTTTCTGTAAGGCAAAGAACACTGTCAAAAGGACAAAACGTCAACCAACAGATTGGGAAAGGATCTTCACCAACCCTAAATCCGACAGAGGGCTAATATCTAATATATACAAAGAACTCAAGAAAGTAGAACCCAGAGAAAAAAATAACCCCATTAAAAAGTGGGGTACGGAGCTAAACAAAGAATTTTCACATGAAGAACTTTGGAGAGCTGAGAAACACCTTAAGAAATGTTCAATATCATTAATCATTAGATAAATGCAAATCAAAATAACCCTGAGATTTCACTTCACACCAGTCAGAATGGCTAAGGTCAAAAACTCAGGAGACAGCAGGTGTTGGCGAGGATGTGGAGAAAGGAGACCACTCCTCCACTGCTAGTGGGATTGCAAGATGGTGCAACCACTTTGGAAATCAGTCTGACGGTTCCTCAGAAAACTGCGCATGACACTTCCGGGGGACCCTGTTATACCACTCCTGGGCATATATCCAGAGGATTCTTCAGGATGCAATAAGGACACATGCTCCACTATGTTCATAGCAGCCTTATCTGTAGTATCCAGAAGCTGGAAAGAACCTAGGTGTTCTTCAATGGAGGAATGGATACAAAAAATGTGGTATATTTACACAATGGAGTACTATTCAGCCATTAGAAACAATGAATTCATGAAATTCTTAGACAAATGGATGAAGCTGGAGAACATTATACTAAGTGAGGTAACCCAGTCTCAAAAGATCAATCATGGTATGCACTCACTGATAAGTGGATATTAGCCTAGAAACTTTGAATGCCCAAGACATAATCCAAAATTAAATGATGTCCAAAAAGAATGGAGGAGTGGCCCCCTGGTTCTGGAAAGACTCAGTGCAAGAGTATAGGAGAATTCTAGAACAGGGAAGAGGGAAGGGGTAGATGGAGGAACAGGGGGAGGGAAGAGGGCTTATGGGACTTGCGGGGAGTGGGGACCCAGAAAAGGGGAAATCATTTGAAATGTAAATAAAAAATATATCAATAAAAAGTAAAATCCTTAAAAAAAAAAAAAAAGAAATGTGTAACCCAGGAAATGGCACTATTTCAAGGTAAGGCATTGTGGGAATAGTGTGTCATTGTGGGTATGGGCTTTAAAACCCTCATCCTATCTCCCAGGAAGCCAGCCTTCTCCTGTATGCCATCAGAACAGGATGCAAAACTCTTAGCTCTTCCTACATCATGCCTGACTGGATGCTGCCATGCTTCCCCCTTGATAATAATGGGCTGAACCTCCAAACCTGTAAGTCAACCCCAATTAAATGTTTTTCTAATAAGAGTTGCCTTGGTCATGGTATCTGTTCACAGCATCAAAACAATAATTAAGACAGTAAAAATTGTGTGATAATACACTTCTATTTTCTTGCATTATTTGCCAAATTAGGGTATCTGAGCATTTAATTGCATAAACCTGCAATTAAATTAAAGGCCATAAAATATCGTGGAAGTATTTTCACATTCTAAGTGTAAATGTTTGTATGAAGAGATGAAAATTTGTTTCTTCTTAAATTCAAGTGATCCACACAGATTGCTTAGTAGAAAACTTTTGTGTTTGAAAAGTTTAGAAATCAAAAAGGGGGAAATAACATTTAGTGAATAAAATTGGGATGAAATAGTGAAGGCTTATTCAATGTTTATGCTCATAGTAGGTGGCTAGAGACCCTTAGAGACATAATAAAATTAAAGTTACAATGAAAGGCTAAGATATACAAAAATGTTTCACAAAAAAAAATTACATGGTGGCTCCATCTTCCTTCTGATCCATACCTCTACTTGCAATCAGGATTTGCACCATTCTCCCCAGCCCACAGCTCTGCCTGTCTCTCGGGAGGTCTGCTCTCATAGGGAACAGCCAGGTGAGATACACATACCCCAATCCTCTGCCTGCTAGGACCCCAGCAAACCGAGATCTCTTATGCCTACTCCATCTTTTCAGAGCTCCATCTTTTTGCTGGCCCATACTTCTACCTGCAGTCTTGAACTAATACCTTACTGCCTAGCCCAGAGCTCTGCCTGGGAGTCCTACTCCCACGTAAGAAAGCCAACTCCATCTTCTAGTCTACAGTGCTACCTGCAAACTAAGATCTACACTCACAACCAAGCCAACAGCTCTCCTTGTGTTTGGGTGGCTTGCTTCTACACAAGACTATAAATCCCAGCAGGTAACTACTCCCAGTGGGACTACAGGGCCAGCCAACCCCAGTGACAACCAGATGACTAAAGGTAAGAGCAAGAATGAAATTAACACAAACCAGTGCATCAACAGAACCCAGAACTGCTTCTATAGCCAATCGCTTTTTATCCTAATAAATCAGAATCACAAAAAGATAACCTTAAATAAAATATTAGGAAGATTATAGAGGCCTTTAAAAAGGGAATAAATAAACCCCTTACAAAAATAAAGGGAAATAGAATCCAATCTGTGAAAGAAATGAATAAAACTGCTCAAGACCTAAAAACAGAAATAGAAGCAATAGAGACAACAAGAATGGACACAACCCTGGAGATGCAAAACCTAGAAAAGAGAACAATAATTATAGGCCCCAGAGTCAACAACATAATATAAGACCTGGAAGAGAGAATCGCAGGTATAAACAATTCAATAGAAGAAAATGATGCATACAAACAAAACTCCAAAAGTAAAACATTCCTAACTCAAAATATCCAGGAACTCTGGGACACTATGAAAAGACCAAACCTAAGAATAATAGGAATATAATAGGGTAAAAATTCCCAGTTCAAAGGCATATAAAATATTTTCAAAAATCATAAAAGAAAACACCCCTAAACAGAAAAAAGAAAAGGCTATTAACATACAAGAAACTTACAGAACACAATAGATTGGACCAAAAAAGGAAACTCTTCAACCACATAATAACTAAAACACAAAATGTTCAGAATAAAGAGGGTATATTAAAAGCAGCAAGGAAAAAGGAAATGTAACATATGAAGGTAAAACTATTAGAATTACACCTGACTTCTCAACTGAGATTCTAAAGATCCTAAACAGATGTCTTGAAGACCCTAAGAGACCACAGATGTCTCAGACTACTATAGCACGTAAAACTTTCAATCACCATGGATGGAGAAATGAAGATATTATTTGACAAAACCAAATGTAAGCAATTATCTTTCTACTAACTCAACTGAACAGAGGATGATAAAAAGAAAACACCAACACAAGAAAGGTAACTACACCAAAGAAACACAAAAAAATCATTTTATGGCAAAAAAAAAAGAAAGGAAACACATGCACACAATACCACCATAAACAATAAAATAACAGGAACTAACAATCATTGGTCATTAATATCTCTCAACATCAATGGAAGCAATTCACCAATAAAAAAAATAGGGTAAACAGAATAGATGTGTAAACAGTATACACAGTGCTGTATACAAGAAATATACTTTAGGAACAAAGATGGAATATAGAAAGCAGTCATCAATAGTCTCCCAACAAAAAAAACTCCATGACTAGTCCATTGAACCTATTTGCACTATGGGTTCAGTGCAGAGTTCCACCAGACTTTCAAAGAAGACTTAACACCATTACTCTTCAAATTATTCCACAAAATAGAAACATAAGAAACACTACCCAAATCATTTTATGAAGCCACAATTACACTGATATCTAAAACACACAAAGACCCAACAAAGAAGGAGAAATTTAGACCAATTTCCCTTATGAATATTGATGCAAAAATACTCAATAAAATGCTTGCTAGGCATGTCGAAGGATACATCAAAAGGATCATCCACCATGATCAAGTTGGCTTCATCCCAAGGATTCAGAGATGGTTCAATTTACAGAAAACCATCAATGTAATCCACTATATAAACAAACTCAAAGAAAAAAAATGACATGATAATTTCATTAGATGCTGAGAAAGCATTTGACAAAATCCAACACCTCTTCATGATAAAAGTCTTGGAAAGATCGGGAATCCAAGGCCCATATCTAAACATAGTAAAAGCAATATACAGAAATCCAGTAGCCAACATCAAACTAAATGGAGAAAAACTTGAAGCAATCCCACTGAAATCAGGAACTAGACAAGGCTGTCCACTCTCTCCATTCCTGTTCAATGTAGCACTCGGAAGTCTGAGCCAGAGCAATTAGACAACAAACGGAGGTCAAAGGGTTTCAGATTGGAAAGGGAGAAGTCAAAATATCACTATTTGCAGATGATAGGATAGTATACGTAAGTGACCCCAAAATTCTACCAGAGAACTCCTAAACCTGATAAACAACTTCAGCAAAGTGACTGGATATAAAATTAACTCAAGCAAATCAGTAGCCTTCCTTTATTCAAAGGATGAACAGGCTGAGAAAGAAATTAGGGAAATGATACCCTTCTCAATAGCCACAAACAATATAAAGTATCTTGGTGTGACTCTAACCAAACAAGTGAAAGATCTGTATTACAGGAACTTCAACTCTTTGAAGAAAAAAATTGAAGAAGACATAAGAAGATGGAAAAATCTTCCATGCTCTTGAATTGGCAGGATTAATATAGTAATGATGAGAAGCGTGTACTAAAAGGAGCATGCCATGCCTGTCTCCAGAGGGGCCCTGCCAGAGCCTTACAAATACAGAGGCTACCTGAATATAACTAGCAACCAACTATTGGACTGAGCTTGGGGTCCCCAACAGAGGATCTGGAGGATGGTCCAGAGGAGCTGAAGGGGTATATAGCCCCATGGGAAGAACAATGACTTTGGACACCCAGACACCCCAAGACTCCCAGGGATTGAACCATCAACCAAAGGGTACACATAGTTCCAGCCAAAAAATGTGGCAGAGGAATGCCTTCTTGGGAATTAGTGAGTGTAGTGGTCTTTCGTCTGGTAAAGGCTTAATAGAGGCCCCAATAAAGGGAAACTGACAGGGGGGAGTTGGGGGGAGGTAGGAGTGTGTTGAGTAGAGGGGCATGGAGGCAGGGGGTGGGAGGAGGGGTAGGGAATAGGTGGGAAGGGGGGCTTTTGGGAGGGGGAAATTGGGAAAGATGTTACCATTGGCAATGTAAATGAAGATACTCAATTTAAAAAATGATTAAAAAATGAATTGACAAATGGGACTTCATAAAATTACAAAGTTTCTGTAAGGCAAAGGACACTGTCAAGAGAATCAAACAGCAACCAACAAATTGGGAAAAGATCTTTACCAACCCTACGTCCGATAGAGGGCTAATATACAAGATATACAAAAAACTCAAGTTAGACTCCAGAGAGCCAAATAACCATATTAAAATTGGGGTATAGAGCTAAACAAAGAATTTTCACCTGAGAAATATCGAATGGCTGAGAAGGACCTAAAGAAATGTTCAAAATCCTTAGTGATCAGGGAAATTCAAATCGAAACAACCCTGAGATTTCACCTCACACCTCTCAGAATGGCTAAGATCAAAAACTCAGGAGAAAACAGGTGCTGGCAAGGATTTGGAGAAAGAGGAACACTCCTTCACTGCTGGTAGGGTTGCAAGCTGGTACAACCACTCTGGAAATCAGTCTGGTGGTTCCTCAGAAAAAAGGGCATGGTAGTACCAGAGTACCCTGCTATACAACTACTGGGAATATACCTAGAAGATTCCCCAGCATGTAAGAAGTACACATGCTTCACTGTGTTTATAGCAGACCTATTTATAATAGCCAGAATCTTGAAAGAACCCAGATATTCCTCAACGGAAGAATGGATACAGAAAATGTGGTATAGTTACACTGTGGAATACTACTCAGCTATTAAAGACAATGAATTCATAAAATTCTTAGGCAAGTGGGTGGAACTGGAGAATGGCATCCTGAGTGAGGAGACCCAATCACAAAAAAAAGCACACATGGTATGCACTCACTGATGAGCGGATATTATCTCAGAAGCTCAGAATACCCAAGAAGCAATTCACATATCAAATGATTGCCAAGAAGAAGGAAGGACAGGCCCCTGGTCCTCGAAAGGCTCAGTGCAGCAGTGTAGGGGAATACCAAGATTGGGAACTGGGATGGGGGTGATTGGGAAACAGGGGGAAGGGGGTTCCAAGGAAGGGGATCTTATTTGAAATGTAAATGAAGAATATATCGAATAAAAAAAATCTCAGAAGATGGAAAGATCTCCCATGCTCATGGATTGGCAGGCTTAATATAGTAAAAATGGCAATCTTGCCTAAAGCAATCTTCAGATTCAATGCAATCCCTCTCAAAATTCCAACTCAATTCTTCATAGAGTTAGAAAAATCAATTTCCAAATTTGTTTGAAATAACAAAAAAAAAAAAAAAAAAAAAACCAGGATGGCGAAAACTATTCTCAACAATAAAAGAACTTCTGGCAGAATCACCGTCCCTGACCTGAAGCTCAACTACAGAGCAATAGTGATAAAAAGCTGTATGGTATTGGTACAGAGACAGGCAGGTAGATCAATGGAATAGAAGTGAAGACCCAGAAATGAACCCACACACCTATGCTCACTTGATCTCTAACAAAGCAGCTACAACCATTGAGTGGAAAAAAGACAGCATTTTCAACAAAAACTGGGAGTCAATATGTAGAACAAGGAAAATTTATCCATTATCTCCGTGGACAAAGCTCAAGTGCAAGTGGATCAAGGACCGCCACATAAAGCCAGATACACTGAAACCAATAGAAGAGAAAGTGGGAAAGAGCCTGGAGCACATGGGCACAGAGGAAAAGTTCCTGATTAGAACACCAATATCTTCTGCTGTAAGATCAAGAACTGACAAATGGGACCTCATAAAATTGCAAAGCTTCTGTAAGGCAAAGGACACTGTCAATAGGACAAAACAACAACCAAGAGATTGGGAAAAGATCTTTACCAATCCTACATGAGATAGAGGGCTAATATCCTGTATATACAAAGAACTCAAGAAGTTAGAACCAAATAACCCTACTAAAAGTTAGACTACAGAGAACCAAATAACCCTACTAAAATGGGGTACAAAACTAAACAAAGAATTCTCAATGTAGGAATACTGGATGGCTGAGAAACACCTAAAGAAATGTTCAACATTCTTAATCATGAGGGAAATGCAAAATTTTCCTCAGAAAATTGGAAATAGGTCTTCCTTAAGACCCAGCTATACCACTCTTGAGAATATACCCAAATAAAATTACCCACCATGCCACAGGGTTATGTGTTCCATGATGTCCACAGCAGCCTTATTTGTGATAGCCAGAAGCTGGAAACAACCTAGAAGTCTCATGACAGAAGAATGGATACAGAAAATGTGGTTCATTTACACAATGAAATACTACTCAGCTATTAGGAACAAGGGCTTCCTGAATTTTGCAGGCAAATGGGTGGAACTAGAAAATATCATCCTGAGTGAGGTAACTCAGATACAAAATACATGCATGGTTTGTATTCACTAATAAGTGGATTTTTTTCTTAGTCAAAAAAAAAAAAGAAGAAGAAAAGTACAGAATATCCAAGATACAGTGTACAGAACTCAAAAAGGTCAAAGAGCTGAAGTCCCACTTGGGAGGGAGAACAAAGCAACCATAAGTGAAGAGGGAGGGAGGGAGGGAGGGAGGGAGGGACATTGCAGTGTAAGTGGACAGGGCAGGGGAGAGGGGGGAAGCGAACCTGATCTGACACTGAGGGAGGGAAAAGGACTGAAGTCCTGGGGGCCAGCAGAAAAATGGAAACAGGCAACCTCAGGAGATAGGAGGATGGGGAGACCTCCAGAATGCACCAGAGACCTGGGACATGAGAGACTCACAGGGCTAAAGGGGAATGACCCAGATGAAATGCTTAACAGTAGGGAGAGGGAACTTACACAGATTACCTCCAGAAGAAAGACAGGGCTTCAAATGAGGGAGAGGGAGGTCTTCTCACAGTCATAACTCTGACCCAGAGTGTGGGGGGCACCCAAGGGGTGCCCACCCTCTCAGAGAAGAAGGGGATGGAGAATGGAACGACAGACTACTGTGAGGTGGGGACCAGGTGGGAGGTCAGAGATTGCCATGCAAAAAAGTAAAATAGGGACAGATATATAATTACAGATAATCTTGCTTAACAAGAACAGCAATAGAGTGTGTACAAGAAAAGAGAAACTCAAATCATATGTAGAATATATTAGTTTACTGTGGTCCGTAGAACCATGTAAGGATAGCTGGGAATGTAAATATAGTTACCCATATCTCCATCAGTGTCAAAATAGTTTAAGGTTATGTGGTTTGATGGCATCTTTTCTAGAGCTACAAACTGATAAGAAAAATAACTCTGTGCATAGGAGTATATTTTTCATTTAAGAGACTTTATTCCTTAAATCGATCCTAGTTTACTGAAAACTTAGCAACTAGTTCAAAAATTTCCTGTCAGTACTGTAGTCAGAGTTCTCTAGAGAAACAGAACTGAATATATTTGTTGTAACATATTAGATTATAATCATATGTACTATATTATTAATTGTATAAGACATAGCTAATTTTTTTCTTAATTTTTTTATTCGATATAATTTATTTACATTTCAAATGATTTCCCCTTTTCTTGCCCCCCCCCACTCCCCGAAAGTCCCATAAGCCCCCTTCTCTTCCCCTGTCCTCCCTCCCACCCCTTCCCAGTTCCCCGTTCTGGTTTTGCCGAATACTGTTTCACTGAGAAAAGAAACTGGGGAAGACCCTTGAAGACATCGGTACAGGGAGAAAGTTTCTGAACAGAACACCAATAGCGTATGCTCTAAGAGCAAGAATTGACAAATGGGACCTCATAAGGTTACAGAGTTTCTGTAAGGCAAAGGACACCATCAAGAGGACAGATCGGCAACCAACAAATTGGGAAAAGATCTTCACCAATCCTACATCAGATAGAGGGCTAATATCCAATATATATAAAGAACTCAAGAAGTTAGACTCCAGAAAACCGAACAACCCTATTAAAAAATGGGGTACAGAGTTAAACAAAGAATTCTCACCTGAAGAACTTCGGATGGCGGAGAAGCATCTTAAAAAATGCTCAACTTCATTAGTCATTAGGGAAATGCAAATCAAAACAACCCTAAGATTTCATCTTACACCAGTCAGAATGGCTAAGATTAAAAATTCAGGAGACAGCAGGTGTTGGAGAGGGTGCGGAGAAAGAGGAACACTCCTCCACTGCTGGTGGGGTTGCAAATTGGTACAACCACTCTGGAAAGCAGTCTGGCGGTTCCTCCGAAAACTGGGCACCTCACTTCCAGAAGATCCTGCTATACCACTCCTGGGCATATACCCAGAGGATTCCCCACCATGTAATAAGGATACATGCTCTACTATGTTCATAGCAGACCTATTTATAATTGCCAGATGCTGGAAAGAACCCAGGTATCCCTCAACAGAAGAATGGATACAAAAAATGTGGTATATCTACACAATGGAGTACTATTCAGCCATTAGAAACAATGAATTCATGAAATTCTTAGGCAAATGGATGGAGCTAGAGAACATCATACTAAGTGAGGTAACCCAGACTCAAAAGGTGAATCATGGTATGCACTCACTAATAAGTGGATATTAACCTAGAAAACTGGAATACCCAAAACATAATCCACACATCAAATGAGGTACAAGAAGAAAGGAGGAGTGGCCCCTGGTTCTGGAAAGACATAGCTAATTTATATTAGTGTAGTATAAATAATGTATATATTATATATAGTTGCATAGTATATAAATATTTATAGTATATTGTTAAATATATTTATAGTATATAAATATATAATATGCTGTGTATTATAATATATTGTTAAATACAATTTTATTCATATATATATAAATATATATATATTTATATATATATATACATATATATATATATGTCCAAGGTTCATTTACTCTGCTGCTCCTGTATGATATTGATGGAGCCCATCTATTGCAGTTAGTTACCACGCTGAAACACAACCATTAGTTAAACCCAATGTTCAGAAACCTATGAAAGACATTTGTCCTTTCTTCTTCATCTATTTATTTACACAATACAAACAAAAATAATACAAACATAAATATACTGCTCTCCCATAAATGTGTCAGTAATATTGCTAATAAAGAGATTTCAAAATTACAAAGCCATAATTTTATCATACTTTAAAAAACATTTTTGGCGATTACTTCATAGTATCAAATAACCAGCCCATGCTCTAGTTTCTCCAATCATCTCCAATGTATTTGCACAGCTGATTTGAGTCAGGGTCAGAGCCAAACCTGTACCTTGTACTTCTAATATCAGTATGGACTCAAGGATACTTATTTTAGTTACAGAAATGCCTCTTATTCTCTCCCTCCAAGTTTTCAAGCTTTGGCTGTTAAACATTTTCTTTTGTTTGTAGTTGGGTACTATTTCTTTTTTACATAACCTCACTGTTATTTTATTAAATGTGTTTTACAGGTTTTACTTTCTGCCACCATACGGCACTCCAGGTTCATCTTAAATATTGTGTGCACTGGTCTTAAAATCAGTTCTTTCCCAAGCCAAGCTGGTTGATTCCAAATACTCCGGGCATGTTCATTGTCTCTGAGGTGCCATTGCTTCAAGGTCCCCATGGCTGACAAAGCAAGGAAGTGTTTGGGACACTAGAGAGATGGTTCAGTACTTAAGAGTACTTACTAGTCTTCCAGAGGACCTGAGTTAAGTTCCTCACATCTACATGGTGGCTCACAACCCTATGTAATTCCAACTCCAGAGAACTTAACACCAGTGATCTCTACAGGAACAGGTACTCACATATATACACACAGAAAGAAAAAAAGAAAGAAAGAGACAGACAGACAGACAGACAGACAGACAGAGAAACAAAGAAACAAAGTGAAAGAAACATACATTTAAAAACAGAAATAAAATATATTGGTTTATACTCTGATAATGTAATTACCAATAAATATCAAGAGTTACATTGTTGGAAAAATAAAATAAATAAAATTACACAATATTCTTGATTCATTTATAAAGATATACGCACAGAATCACAAAATTTCACAGTCTATAACTAGTTATAAATTTAAATAGGCTAAACATTTTATTATATTTTAATTTTTTATACATATTTTTGCAGTCTGAGGTAAGTTGGAATTAAGTGTCCATGGAAGCCAGAGGCACTGGATCTCCAATATGTAGACTTACAGCAGTTTGTGAACAATCAAAATCAAACATGGGTGCTTGACTCTGAAACAAGACATGAAGTTGTTCTCTACCTCTAGCCCATGACCCAATTCCAAATTTTTTTTAAATAAACATGCAAAAAAGAATAAAAATTACAGTGTACACACCGGTGTTTCTCCCATGGCCCACTTCAAGTCTTCAGATATGTGCAGTTGTTGACTCTTTGGGAAATGGGGGAAGTAACCTCCTATTTTCACCTTTAGTCCAAAGCCTTGAGGGAAATTCCAAATGTTGAAAATCTCATATTCTGCACACAGGTTTTCTCTGAGATTCATGTTCACCAATTCTCCGACGGGATTAGTAAATACCCTCTTCTTCAGCAATGAAGCAATCTAAATGAGATACATCATTAGATGATTACATATGCCAACCCACTAAGGCAAAATGACATAGTGAATGTCCAATAATTCATAATAAATTACAGAAATGCAACAGTATTGAAGGTGTGCTACCTAGTGAAATACAAGATATCTCATGGGTAAAAACATATTTATACTTCATTTGTATTTCATGACAGAAATTGACAGAACAAATGCTTACCAACTATTGAGTAATATAATGACAGAGATGTGAACATTTATTACTTATATGAAAACAGCCAGATAGAAGCCATCAAATCAAAAAAGAAGGGAAGTTCTGGACGTTGTTGAAAGGAAGACAGGTGCTTTTAAAATCATGTAAATACAGCACACATATAAAAAATTTAATAAAAAGAAAGTCTGTATAATTGTTTGTATAATTAATTGACATTTCATGAAATAATTATGCATGACATTGACTAAGGTGAGTTCTATTTTTAAGAAAAAATCTACTTGTCACTGAAAGATTTTATGATAAAAAATCCAGTTATTATTTAAAATATTAAATTAATTCAGCAAAAAAATGAGAAATATTCTAACAAAAAATATTCTTCCTATAAAAATGTTGTCATACATTGAATGTTAATGTTGTCCAGTTTATATAGCCACAAAAAATTATGTTAGGGAGTTTTAAGTTATAGAAATCCCAGTAATGAGAGTAGTCTCTGACAAATTTATAGCATCATTTGAGCCATTTAAAAATAACAAAGTATGATAGAAAGTAAGATACTTTACCTTCTGACAATCATAGAATACTCCTATGGGTTCTTCTGTTTCCTGAGACTCTACTTGTTGAAGAATGGCTTCATGGTAAGTGTGGGCCACAGCATACACAGCATTGTATAAATTGTAACCTTCTTCACTCAGGACCATATCAAAATTATGCTGGGATAACCATTCCAATGAAGTGTTGAAAGAATAATGATTCATTGAACTATAGTTGGTATTGGAACCTGAACAATTAAAATAATTCCACTTCTGTCTCATTTGAGAAATATCTACTGGATATTTAGAAGTGTTCATTGTTTCCATAAAGTTTCTAAATTTAGAAATCTCAACATGATGCTGTGCAAAAGTGAGAGTCCCATGGAAGGCATCAAGGGTGAAATCTCTTTTACGTGTGATGACATCCCATTGTGAGGTGGTGACCCAGATTCTCTGTACACCTAAATATACCCATCTTCTGAAGCTGGCTTCTAGGGTAGACCCCATTTCACCATAAATGATAACAACCTTTGCTGAAGATGTCATGATTCGAGTATCATATATTTCAGCCCTGGTCATGTATGTTTGCATGCTATCAGGGATCACATTCACAAAGGCTAAACAGACTCCATTTCTATGCATCTCTTCTCTTAAATCCGAGAGAAACTGAGTTCCCTGGTCATTATCCAAAATGAGCAACCCTATCCAGTTCCATGTAAAATAAACCATTAAAGAAACCATGGCATGAGGTAAACATATATCCTTGTGTGCTATCTGGTAGACATGGGGAAACTGGACATTGTCACTCAGGATAGGATGAAATGGTCCAAAGAAAATCTGAAGTATGAAGAACAGAGGAACCAATGTGAGTAATATGATTGGCTGGAAGTCCATTCTCAGCTATGAGTTGTGTTACTTACCTTCCAGAACTCCTACAAAGGACGATAAGTTTACCCTGTAAATGTTCTGTATTATACTTATTGACTTCTATAATACTTCTGACAATCTGAATGTTCAACAAAACTTTTTCTTATTTTTCCAGTTCATTCATTCTTGTGATATAAACGTTACTGTCCTGTCAATATCTGATTCCTTAATACTTTAGAATATAAAGACAAGCACATCCAGACCCATGCTGCCCATTCATTCTCCGTGGGAACCTGGGATTGGCCCAGACCAACTGTTAACTCTTCTTTTTCCAGAGAGCCTCACCTTTGGATAACTGGTAGCAATTTCCAGTTTTGAAGACATAGTCCATGATGGTCCTGTAAGTCCTATATCACATGCGGACAATCTACACACATAATTTGGAAATTTTGGATTATTGTTTTGTGGTAAAATTATTTTATCAATTATTTTCAATGTATCAAAACACATGCCAATAGGGAAGGTAAATAGCAAAGATATGTTGGGTAAAAGGTAGGGGTTCCTGTTAATCTCATCAGTAGCAAAAAGCAGTATGAGAATAAACTCATATTTCCATGATGGTATTCTAAAAGAAAGCACAGTAGCATTATGTAAAAATGTTGCCCAGATAAAATATTCAAATCAATTAAAGTAATATTTATAATATGTCCCCTATATATTTCTGTTTAAAATCTATCTATCCTAATATAAAGGTATAGAAGAAGAGATCTTTAAAGCTGAATTTATTTTCAGAATTCATCACTCATACAGATCACTCTTATATGAGATATTTTAACTTAGTGAAAATTCATAAAGTACATGTTTGATCTCTGAATTCCATCCATGAACTAGAACACAAGACAGTTTGCTATATATTTGTCTTTCAATTCTCGTTTTAGAAAAACATAAAAAAAAAAAACCTGTGACTTGAACCACAGCTGTCTTTTCTTCAGAGATTAGTTTGATCATATATTCAACAAACTGCAATATAAATCTCCATTCATATGAAAAGATGTGTAATTAGTCATGAGAATTTTGTAGGTAACAATATTTATCGGTTATGTAAGCTGAAATTCTGACTGGGTATGTATATATTTAAGAGTTGTTTCAAAAGAGAGTTTAGCACTATACATCATTAGTGCATTTGGTCTTTTTAATTTTCTCCTGTCTGCAACTGAGATTTTCAAGGAATCTCCATCTATCAAATTTGATCTTTATTATTTTGGAAAAATTCCAAAGCCTATTTCTTCTTTCCTGTTAACAAAACATAGAGCCTCTCTTCCAAACACCATATCCTTAATTCAGCAATGTGATGTCACAAAAAGAATGGATTGATTCAACCCAGCAGTTCTCCCTCCCTCTCTCTCTCTCTCTCTCTCTCTCTCTCTCTCTCTCTCACACACACACACACACACACACACACACACACACACATACACGCGCCATTTTTTAAGGCCTGAGCTATTTTGTCCAATCTAAAAGGTAGTACACCATACTATTATAATCATTTGGCTTATGAGTGCCTTCATTTTGATAATATAAAACAATTAATTGATTTATTGAGACACGGTTCCTTTGCATAGGCCAGACTGACTTGAATTCTGTAGGTTAGGCAAGCCTGGAACTCACAAGGAACCTACCTGTCCCTGCTTTTGTCTCCCAAGTATTCAGATCAAAGACCTGGATTTATTTCCTTATTTCTTTACTTATATATTTATTATCTATATATGCTTCAAAATATTTATATCAATTTCCATTTCTTTCATCCTTCTTTGAAAATTAAAATCTATTTAAATAAATATCCTACATCCCCAGTTCTCTTTGTATAAATCAATTTAATATTTTTCTCTTTATTTGACTTCATTCAAATTGCCTTTCATTCGCTGAGGGTTTTTGACTTGAACCATGTGCCATTTGCTAGACTGAGCGGTCACCAGTTTCCACATGGGAGCCCACATTCAAGGAAACCAGCTGCTTAAGGTAGCATTGACACCTTAATTCATGTTATTCTCTATAATTCTTTTGACTGCAGGATGTATGAAGCCCCACTCTCTGCTCTCTGCACAGCAGGACTTTGCCTGCCTCACTGCACAGCTAGGGCTTTCTACATTTGCAGGACTAGGATGCATCTCTACAGCAACACACAGCAGCACCATGGAAGAGCCCAGGCTGGCTTCTGAGTCTGCCAGTTTGTAGCTTATGAGTTCTGACATTTGCCAATTGGTTTGGGGTTGGAGACTTAACTGTATTTAAGTCTACTCTTCAACCCCAGGAATCACCTCCTGGAATTATGTATGCCAAACCAACATACATAATAATCCCGGACTCCCCCTTACCACCTCACAAGGCTTAGGAAAAACCCAAACTTTCAAAGGAACCATTTCTCCCAGTCTTCCTAGTCTTAAAGGGACAGCATACACTTTAAATTTGAGTACCTGAAATCAATTTTGTGAAATGTGAGTTCTTGCCTCTGCGTTGCTTTGGCAATTTGTTGTAGTTCATGTTTAATATCAAGCTGGGGGGGGGGTTCTATGCAGCCTTTGATGATTCAGTTCCCAGATGAAAGACACAAAACCTTTAGTTTTATAATAACCTTTATACCACTAGACCTGGGAGGATATCTACCCTCTAAACTGTTAGAATTTACTTTCCCACCAATAACTCTGCATTATAATTTGTCATGTTCCATCTGGGCATATCTTAGATCCAACTGACCAGCCCTCATGGTCAATTTCAGTCCTATGCCATGTCACGTTGTCCTCTCAACACCTTCTGTCTATTCTTGTCATGATCTCTCTTCACACCTCCAAACCCAGGAACCCAAATACCTGGCCTATTTCTCTTCTGCTATAAGCATCCTTATTCACCAATCAGGGATAACTTAGGGGGCAAGGTTATATAGAATCTCTTGGGTCTATTTAGGATTCTCTCAACACTATGGGCAACCAGACCTTGGGAGCTAGTATTTAGCATAATAATACATTATCAGAAGATCCAATCTCAACAGAACTCCATGACAAATGAAGCCTCAGCAGATACAAGAAAATCGAAATAACCCCTTGTATCTGATCAAAACACCATGGATTAAACTGGATAGAAACAACAGAAAGCACACAAACTCATGGAAATTAAATAGCTTTATACTCATTGACAAATTTATCAAAGAAGAAATAAGTGAAAGAGTTTCTAAAATTTAATGAAAATGAAGGCACAACATACCCAAATTTATGAGAAAAAAATGAAAGCACTGCTAAGAGAAAAGTTTACAACACTAAATTCTGTCACAAAGAAATTAGAGAGTTCTTATACTAGCAATTTAAAAGCACACCAGAAATCTCTAGAAAAAAAGAAGTGAACACACCAAAGAAAGAGTAGACAGGGGTTTCCATCAGTCCCTGTGCTGATCCTCTGACACAGGGCTCCATACCCAAATAGCCCCTGGAGAGAAGGAGTGCAGACAAGCCTGTGAACTGAGGAAAAACTACCACTGCTGCTCAGAGGGACCCGCCAAGAACCCTCAGGACACAGGAACCCAGGAGCGGTCTGGGACAGGAGACTTCCAATTTCTGTCTGCACCCAGAGCTGATCCTGTGCCACAGCACTACACACACAAATACAAGCAATAGATACCTGGTCTCCCAGGAGAGCTGACACACCAACGAGCACAGGTAAGACCACCATTTCTGTTCAAATTCCTGGCCCAAGAGGCATCCTCCCAAAGCAATTAGGACACAGGTACCAAGGAACAGCTGAGGACAGGATCCCTCTGGTTTCTCTCTGAACCCCAGAGCTGACCCTGTACCACAGTTCTTCATACCCAAATTATTCCCAGAGAGAAGTGTTCTCCAAGGAGCACTGACACAAAGATTTGCAGAAAGGACAAGCCACAGTCAGAGACAACAAGAACAGCTAACACCAGAGACAACCAGATGGCAAAAGGCAAGGACAAGAACATAAGCAACAGAAACCAAGGCTACTCGGCATCATCAGAACCCAGTTCTCCCATGATTGAGAACCCGGGAAACCCCAACACACCAGAAAATAAAAACTCTGATTTAAAATCACATCTCGTAGAGGGGAATACCAGAACAGGGAAGCAGAAGTGGGTGGGTTGGTGATCAGGGGGAGGGGTGGTATAGGGGGGGCTTTCAGGAGGGAAACTAGGAAAGGATTTTTTATTTAAAATCTAAGTAAAGAAAATAGTCAATAAAAATAAATAAATAAATAAAATCACATCTCATGATGCTGATAGAGGACTTTAAGAAGGACATAAATAACTCCCTTAAAGAAATATATCACAACACAGGTATACAGGTAGAAGCCCTTAAAGAGGAAACACAAAAAAAAAAAAAAAATCCCTTAAAGAATTACAGGAAAACAAAACCTACCAGGTAAAAGATTGAACAAAACTATCCACAATCTAAAAATGGAAATAGAAACAATAAAGGAATGCAAGCATCACCAACAGAATACAAGAGATAGAAGAGAGAATCTCAGGCACAGAAGATACCATAGAAAACATTGACACAGCGGTCAAAGAAAATGCAAAATGCCAAAAGCTCCTAACCCAAAACATCCAGGAGATCCAGGACACAGTGAGAATACCAAACCTATGGATAATAGCTATAGAAGAGAGTGGAGATTCCCAACTTGAAGAGCCAGGAAATATCTTCAACAAAATTATAGAAGAAAATAACCCTAACCTAAAGAAAGAGATTCACATAAACATAAAAGAAGCCTATGGAACTCCAAATAGATTGGACCAGAAAATAACTTCCTCTTATAACATAATATTAAAAACACCAAATGCACACAAAAAAGGAAAGAATATTAAAAGCAGTAAGGGGGAAAGGTCAAGTAACATATAAAAGCAGTCCTATCAGAATTGTACCTGACTTCTGAACAGAGGCTCTGAAAGCCAGAAGATGCTAGGCAGATCTCATGTCCCTCAGAGAACACAAATGCCAGCCCAATCTACTATACCCTGCAAAAATCTCAATTACCATAGATGATGAAACCAAAATATTCCATGACAAAACCAAATTTACACAATATCTTTCCACAAATCCAGTCCTTCAAAGAATAATAGACAGAAAACAACAACACAAGGAGGGAAACTGCACCCGAGAAAAAGCAAGAAAGTAAGATTCTTTCAGCAAAGTTGACCAGTGGTGGCACACAACTTTAGTCTCAACACTCAGGAGGCAGAGGCAGGTAGATTTCTGAGTTTGATGCCAGCCTGGTCTACAGAGTGAGTTCCAGGACAGCCACGGGTATACAGAGAAACCCTGTCTCAAAAAAACCAAAAATAACAAAAATAACAACAAAAAGATTCTATCAACAAACCCAAAAGGAGATAGCCACACAAATTTTTTAAAAAAGAATACACATGGAATGCAATCTCTGATAGGTGGATATTAATTTGTCCAGAAGCTCTGAAAAGCCAAGGAACAATTAGCATAAGAAATAACTCCCATAAAGAAGTAAGGAGAGGGTCCTGAACCTGGAAAGGCTTGATCCAGCATTGGAGGGGAGTACCAGGACAGAGAAAAGGGAGAGAGGTGATTGGAGAATGGGTGGAGAGAAGAAGGTTTATGGGACATATGGGGAGCAGGGAACTGGGAAAGGGGAAATCATTTGGAATGTAAACAAACAATATAGAAAATAAAAATATATAATATAAAAAATAAAAATAAAAATAACAACAAAAATAACAGAAAGCAACAATCACTGTTCCTTAATATCTCTTAATATCAATGGACTAAATTCTCCAATAGAAAGACATAGACAAACAGACTGGATATGTAAACAGGACCCAGCATTTTGCTGCATTCAGAAAATGCACCTCAGTGTCAAAGACAAACACTAGCTCAGAGTAGAGGGCTGAAAAACAGTGTTCCAAGCAAAGGGTCCCACAAAACAAGCTGGAGAAGCCATTCTAATATCAGATAAAATTGAATTTCAACCAAAAGTCATCCAAAAAGACAAGGAAGGACACTTCATATCCATCAAAGGAAAAATCTACCTAGAAGAACTTTCAATTATGACCATCTATGCTCCAAATATAAAGGCACCCACATTCATAAAAAAAAAAACTTTGCAAAAGTTCAAAACACATATTGTACCTCACACAATAAGAGTGACTTCAACACCCCACTCTCATCAAAGGACAGATTGTGGAAACAAAAGATAAAAGAGACACAGTGAAAGTAACAAATTATGAACCAGGTGGATTTAACAAATATCTATACATTGCATTCTAAATAAAAGAATATGTCTTCTTCTCAGCACCTCATGGTACCTTCTCCAAAATGGACTATATAATTGGACACAATACAGACTTCAACATATATAAGAAGATTGAAATAATCACATGCATCCTATGAAATCACCACTGACTTAGGCTGGTCATCAATAATAACAAAAACAGCAGAAAGCCCACGTACACATGGAAGCTGAACAACATTCTATGATAACCTGGTCAAGGGAGAAATCAAGAAATTAAAGGCTTTCTTAGAATTTAATGAAAATGAAGGTAAAACATATGAACTTATGGGACACAATGAAAGCAGTGCTAAGAGGAAAACTCATAACTCTGAGTGACTCCAAAAAGAAACTGGAGAGAGCATACACTTGCAGCTTGACAGAATATCTGAAAGCTCTAGAAAAAAAAGAAGCAAATGCACCCCAGAGGAGTAGATGGCAGGAAATAACCAAACTCAGGGCAGAAATCAACCAATGAAAAATAAAAAGAACTATACAAAGAATCAACAAAACCAGGAACTGGCTCTATGAGAAAATCAACAAGATACATAAACCCTTAGCCAGACTAAACAGAGGGCATAAAGACAGTATCCAAATTAACAAAATCAGAAAGGAAAGAGGGATACAAAAACAGAAATTGAAGAAATGGTTCATTGAGAAAATCAAAACAATAAACAAACCCTTAGTAAAACTATCTAAAAGGCACAGAGACAATATCCAAATTACAAAATTAGAAATAAAAGGGGATTCTTTCCAGCATCTGGCAATTATAAATAGGGCTGCTATGAACATAGTAGAGCTTGTATCCTTATTACATGGTGGGGAATCCTCTGGGTATATGCCCAGGAGTGGTATAGCAGGATCTTCTGGAAGTGAGGTGGCCAATTTTCAGAGGAACCGCCAGACTGATTTCCAGAGTGGTTGTACCAATTTGCAACCTCACCAGCAGTGGAGGAGTGTTCCTCTTTCTCCACACCCTCTCCAACACCTGCTGTCTCCTGAATTTTTTTTTATTCTTTTTTTTTATTCGATATAATTTATTTACATTTCAAATGATTTCCCCTTTTCTAGCCCCCCCCCACTCCCCGAAAGTCCCGTAAGTTCCCTTCTCTTCCCCTGTCCTCCCTCCCACCCCTTCCCAGTTCCCCGTTCTGGTTTTGCCAAATACTGTTTCACTGAGTCTTTCCAGAACCAGGGACCACTCCTGCTTTCTTCTTGTATCTCATTTGATGTGTGGATTATGTTTTGGGTATTCCAGTTTTCTAGGTTAATAACCACTTATTAGTGAGTGCATACCATGATTCACCTTTTGAGTCTGGGTTACCTCACTTAGTATGATGTTCTCTAGCTCCATCCATTTGCCTAAGAATTTCATGAATTCATTGTTTCTAATGGCTGAATAGTACTCCATTGTGTAGATATACCACATTTTTTGTATCCACTCTTCTGTTGAGGGATACCTGGGTTCTTTCCAGCATCTGGCAATTATAAATAGGGCTGCTATGAACATAGTAGAGCATGTATCCTTATTACATGGTGGGGAATCCTCTGGGTATATGCCCAGGAGTGGTATAGCAGGATCTTCTGGAAGTGAGGTGCCCAGTTTTCGGAGGAACCGCCAGACTGCTTTCCAGAGTGGTTGTACCAATTTGCAACCCCACCAGCAGTGGAGGAGTGTTCCTCTTTCTCCGCACCCTCTCCAACACCTGCTGTCTCCTGAATTTTTAATCTTAGCCATTCTGACTGGTGTAAGATGAAATCTTAGGGTTGTTTTGATTTGCATTTCCCTAATGACTAATGAAGTTGAGCATTTTTTAAGATGCTTCTCCGCCATCCGAAGTTCTTCAGGTGAGAATTCTTTGTTTAACTCTGTACCCCATTTTTTAATAGGGTTGTTCGGTTTTCTGGAGTCCAACTTCTTGAGTTCTTTATATATATTGGATATTAGCCCTCTAACTGATGTAGGATTGGTGAAGATCTTTTCCCAATTTGTTGGTTGCCGATTTGTCCTCTTGATGGTGTCCTTTGCCATACAGAAACTTTGTAATTTTATGAGGTCCCATTTGCCAATTCTTGATCTTAGAGCATACGCTCAGGTATCCCTCAACAGAAGAGTGGATGCAAAAAATGTGGTATATCTACACAATGGAGTACTATTCAGCCATTAGAAACAATGAATTCATGAAATTCTTAGGCAAATGGATGGACAGAGAACATCATACTAAGTGAGGTAACCCAGACGCAAAAGGTGAATCATGGTATGCATTCACTAATAAGTGGTTATTAACCTAGAAAACTGGAATACCCAAAACATAATCCACACATCAAATGAGGTACTAGAAGAAAGGAGGAGTGGCCCCTTGTTCTGGAAAGACTCAGTGAAGCAGTATTCAGCAAAACCAGAATGGGGAAGTGGGAAGGGGTGGGTGGGAGGACAGGGGGAAAGAAGGGGGCTTACAGGACTTTTGGGGAGTGGGGAGCTAGAAAAGGGGAAATCATTTGAAATGTAAATAAAAAAATATATCGAATAAAAAAAAGAAATAAAAGGGGAGAGATAACAACAGAAACTGTGGAAATTAAAAAATTTATTAGGTCTTACTTCTGAACCTTGTACTCCACCAAATTGGAAAATCTAAATGAAAGGGGTGGTTTTTCTGTACAGAAACCAATTAACAAAGTTAAATCAAGATCATGTAAACTATATTAACTGTCTGATAACACCTAAGGAAACAAAATCAGTAATTAAAAGTCTTCCAACTAAGAAAAGCCCATGAACAGATGGTTTTAGCAGAAAATTCTACCAAACTTTCAAAAAAGTGCTAATACCAATATTCCTCAAACTATTCCACAAAATAGAAACAGAAATAACATTGTCAAATTAACTCTCTGAGGTCAGGGTCACACTGATACCCTAACCAAAAAAAGAATCAACAAAGAAAGAATTTCAGACTAATCTCATTTATCAATATGGATGCAAAAGTACTCCATAAAACATTTCCAAACAAAATCCAAGAACACAACTAAAACATCCTCCACCATGATCAAATAGGCTTAATTTGAGCGATGTAGGGGTGAATCAATATATGAGAATCCATCAATGTAATTCACTATAAAACAAATTGGAAAAATAGACTTCAAAGTAACAAAAACAACAGAAAGCCCACAAACATATGAATGATGAATAACGTTCTACTCGATGATAACTTGGTCAATGAAAAAATAAAGAAAGGAACTAAAGATATTTTAGAATTTAAGGAAAATAAAGGCACAACATACCCAAATCTAGGGGGCACAATGAAAGCAGGGCTAAGAGGAAAACTCATAGTTCTGAGTTCCCCAAAAAGAAACTGGAGAAAGCATACACTAGCAGCTTGACAGCACAACTGAAAGCTCTAGAACAAAAAGAAGTAAATGTGGGGCTTCTGGGCGGCCAGTTGGGAGAAGTCAGTGTACTCTGGCGAATCCAGCAGGCCTAGGCAGGAGCCTTCAGGTGTCTGCTTTGGGATCTGAACAGCCTGGGCCACAGCACTCGGTCTCCAGGAAGTGCTGGAGTCCTGGTGTACACCCAGAGGCAGTCTGGGAGCGCACAGCTTGCTCCAGTGGCACTGAGCTTAGGTTCCAGTCCTGAGGCCTCTGGGGGGAGCACTCAGATCTCTCCACTTCCGGATCCAGATCAGCCTGGGTGGCAACTCCACATCTCCAGGTCCTGCAAGAGGCAAGAGGGGCTTCCAGGAGGCCAGCTGGGAGGAGTCAGTGTGCTCTGGTGAATCCAGCAGGTCCCAGCGGGAGCCTTCAGGTGTCTGCTTCGGGATCTGAACAGCCTGGGCAACAGCACCCTGTATCCAGGCAGTGCAGGAGGTAAGCTGTGCACCTGAGGCCACCTGAGAAGGGGCAGCTTGCACTGGTGAATCCAGCATTGACAAGACCAACTAACACCAGTGAGAACTAGATGGCACAAGGCAAACGCAGGAACGTCACAAACAGAAATCAAGGCAATATGGCAACATCTGAACCCAATTCTCCTTTACCAGCATGTCCTGGATACCCCATCACACCAGTAAAACAAGATTTGGATTTAAAATCACTGGTCATGATGCTGGTACAGGAACACATGAAGGACATACTTAAAGAAATTCAGGAGAAAATGGATCAAAAGTTAGAAGCCCTTGCAAGGGAAACACAAAAATCATTGAAAGAAATCCTGGAGAATACAAAAGCCAATAATGTGGAAACACAAAAAACACTTAAAGAAATACAGGAGAACTTTGGTCAACAGGCTGAGGTCATGAAAGAGGAAACACAAAAATCTCTTAAAGAATTACAGGAAAGCATAAACAAGCAAGTGAAGGAGCTAAGCAAAACCATCCAGGATCTAAAATCAGAAGTAGAAACAACTAAGAAAACTCAAAGGGAGACAACTTTGGAGATAGAAAGCCTTGGGAAGAAATCAGAGGACATAGATGCAAATATCAACATCAGAATACAAGAGATAGAAGAAAGAATCTCAGATGCTGAAGATTCCATAGAAACCATGGACTCAACAGTTAAAGAAAATGCAAAATGCAAAAAGCTTATAACCCAAAATATCCAGGAAATCCAGGACACAATGAGAAGACCAAACCTAAGGATTATAGGCATAGATGAGAGTGAAGATTTACAACTTAAAGGGCCAGCAAATATCTTCAATAAAATTATGGAAGAAAACTTCCCTAACCTAAAGGGAGAGATGCCCATGAATATACAAGAAGCCTACAGACCTCCAAACAGACTGGACCAGAACAGAAATACTTCCCGTCACATAATAATCAAAACACCAAATGTACTAAACAAAGAAAGAATATTAAAGGCAGTAAGAGAAAAAGGCCAAGTAACATATAAAGGAAGACCTATCAGAATCACAGCAGACTTTTCACCTGAGACTGTGAAGGCTAGAAGATCCTGGGCAGATCTCATGCAGACTCTAAGAGAACACAGATGCCAGCCAAAACTACTATATCCAGCAAAACTCTCAATCACCATAGATGGAGAAACTAAGATATTCCATGACAAAACCAAGTTTACCCAATATCTATCCACAAACCCAGCACTACAAAGGATAATAGGAGGAAAACACCAATACAAGGAGGGAAACTTCACCCTGGAAAAAACAAGATAGTAAACTTTCATCAAACCCAAAAGAAGTTAACCAATCAAATTTAAAAAATAACGTCAAAAATGACAGGAAGTAACAATCATTATTCCTTAATATCTCTTAACATCAATGGACTCAATGCCCCAATAAAAAGACATAGACTAACCGACTGGATACGTAAACAGGACCCTACATTTTGCTGCTTACAGGAAACACACCTCAGGGTCAAAGACAAACACTACCTTAGAGTAAAAGGCTGGAAGACAATTTTACAAGCAAATGGTCTCAGGAAACAAGCTGGAGTAGCCATTTTAATATCAGATAAAATTGACTTTCAACCCAAAGTCATCAAAAGAGACTCTGAGGGACACTTCTTGCTGGTCAAAGGAAAAATACAACAAGAAGAACTCTCAATCCTGAACATCTATGCTCCAAATGCAAGGGCACCCTCTTTCATAAAAGAAACTTTATTAAAGCTCAAAGCACACATTGCACCTAACACAATAATTGTGGGTGACTTCAACACTGCACTTTCCTCAATGGACCAATCAGGAAAACAGAAACTAAACAGGGACACAATGAAACTAATTGAAGCTTTGGACCAATTAGATTTAACAGATATATATATAACATTCTATCCTAAAGCAAAAGAATATACCTTTTTCTCAGCACCTCATGGTACCTTCTCCAAAATCGACAATATAATTGGTCACAAGACAGACCTCAACAAATATAAGAAGATCGAACTAATCCCATGCCTCCTATCAGATCACTATGGAGTAAAAGTGGTCTTCAATAGCAACAAAAACAACAGAAAACCCACATACACGTGGAAACTGAACAATATTCTACTCAATGATACCTTGGTCAAGGAAGAAATAAAGAAAGAAATTAAAGACTTTTTAGAACTTAATGAAAATGATGGCACAACATACCCAAATCTATGGGACACAATGAAAGCAGTGCTAAGAGGAAAACTCATAGCCCTGAGTGCCTCCAAAAAGAAAATGGAGAGAGCATACACTAACAGCTTACTGACACACCTGAAAGCCCTGGAACAAAAAGAAGCTATTTCACCCAGGAGGACTAGAAGGCAGGAAATCATCAAACTCAGGGCCGAAATCAGTCAAGTAGAAACAAAGAGAGCCATACAAAGAATCAACGAATCCAGGAGCTGGTTCTTTGAGAAAATCAACAAGATAGATAAACCCTTAGCCAGACTAACCAAAGGGCAGAGAGGCAGTATCCAAATTAACAAAATTAGAAATGAAAAGGGAGATATAGCAACAGAAACTGAGGAAATTCAAAAACTCATTAGATCCTACTATAAAAGCCTATACTCAACACAACTGGAGAATCTGGAGGAAATGGATAGTTTCCTAGACAGATATCTGACACCAAAACTAAATCAGGATCAAATAGATCAACTAAACAGTCCCATAACACCTGAAGAAATAAAAAGGGTCATAGAAAGTCTCCCAACCAAAAAAAGCACGGGACCAGATGGCTTCAGTGCAGAGTTCTATCAGACCTTCATAGAAGACCTAACACCAATACTCTTCAAACTATTCCACAAAATAGAAACAGAAGGAACTCTACCCAACTCGTTCTATGAAGCCACAATTACGCTGATACCAAAACCACACAAAGATCCAACAAAGAAAGAGAACTTCAGGCCAATTTCTCTTATGAATATTGATGCAAAAATACTTAATAAAATTCTTGCCAATCAAATCCAAGAACACATCAAAACAATCATCCACCATGATCAAATAGGATTCATCCCAGGGATGCAGGGATGGTTCAGTATAAGGAAATCCATCAATGCTATCAACTACATAAACAAACTCAAAGAAAAAACCGCATAGTCATTTCATTGGATGCTGAAAAAGCATTTGGCAAAATCCAGCATCCTTTCATGCTAAAAGTATTGGAAAGAACAGGAATTCAAGGCCCATACCTAAACATCATAAAAGCAATATACAGCAAACTGGTAGCCAACATCAAACTAAATGGAGAGAAACTTGAAGCAATCCCACTAAAATTAGGGACTAGACAAGGCTGTCCTCTCTCTCCATATCTTTTCAATATAGTACTTGAAGTTCTAACTAGAGCAATTAGACAACATAAGGAGGTCAAGGGGATACAAATTGGAAAGGAAGAAGTCAAATTATCACTATTTGCAGATGACATGATAGTCTACTTAAGTGACCCGAAAACCTCCTCCAGAGAACTCCTACAGCTGATAAACAACTTCAGCAAAGTGGCTGGTTATAAAATCAACTCAAGAAAATCAGTTGCCTTCCTATACTCAAAGGATAAGCAGACTGAGAAAGAAGTTAGGGGAATGACACTCTTCAAAATAGCCACAAACAATATAAAGTATCTTGGTGTGACTCTAACCAAACAAGTGAAAGATCTATATGACAAGAACTTCAGGTCTCTGAAGAAGGAAATCGAAGAAGACCTCAGAAAATGGAAAAATCTGCCATGCTCATGGATCGGCAGGATTAATATAGTTAAAATGGCCATCTTGCCAAAAGCGATCTACAGATTCAATGCAATACCCATCAAAATCCCAACTCAGTTCTTCACAGAGTTAGAAAAAGCAAATTGCAAATTCATCTGGAATAACAAGAAACCCAGGATAGCTAAAACTATTCTCAACAACAAAAGAAATTCTGGGGAATCAATATCCCTGACTTCAAGCAATACTACAGAGCAATAGTGTTAAAAACTGCGTGGTATTGGCACAGTGACAGACAAGTGGACCAATGGAATAGAATTGAAGATGCAGAAATGAATCCACACACCTATGGTCACTTGATCTTCGACAAAGGAACCAAAAAATCCAGTGGAAACAAGAGGGCCTTTTCAACAAATGGTGCTGGATCAATTGGAGGTCAGCATGCAGAAGAATGCGAATTGATCCATTCTTATCTCCATGTGCTAAACTTCACTCCAGGTGGATCAAGGACCTCCATGTAAAACCAGACACACTGAAACTAATAGAAAAGAAACTGGGGAAGACCCTTGAGGACATGGGCACAGGGGAAAAGTTCCTGAACAGATCACCAATAGTTTATGCTCTAAGATCAAGAATTGACAAATGGGACCTCATAAAATTACAAAGTTTCTGTAAGGCAAAGGCCACTGTTAAAAGGACAAAACGGCAACCAACAAATTGGGAAAGGATATTCACCAACCCCACATCTGATAGAGGGCTAATATCCAATATATACAAAGAACTCAAGAAGTTAGACCCCAGGGAACCAAATAACCCTATTAAAAAATGGGGTACAGATCTTAACAAAGAAATTTCACCTGAAAAAATTCGGATGGCTGAGAGGACCTTAAGAAGTGTTCAACATCATTAGTCATTAGGGAAATGCAGATCAAAACAACCCTGAGATTTCACCTTACACCAGTCAGAATGGCTAAGGTCAAAAACTCAGGAGACAGCAGGTGTTGGCGAGGATGTGGAGAAAGAGGAACACTCCTCCACTGCTGGTGGGCCTGTAAGATGGTACAACCACTGTGGAAATCAGTCTGGAGGTTCCTCAGAAAACTGGACATGAGACTTCCAGAGGACCCTGCTATACCTCTCCTGGGCATATACCCAAAGGATTCCCCGGCATGCAATAAAGACACATGCTCCATTATGTTCATAGCAGCCTTATTTATAATAGCCAGAAGCTGGAAAGAACCCAGATGCCCCTCAAAGGAGGAATGGATTCAAAAATGTGGTATATTTATACAATGGAATACTACTCAGCAATTAGAAACAATGAATTCACAAAATTTTTAGGCAAATGGTTGGATCTGGAAAATATCATCCTAAGTGAGGTAACCCAGTCACAAAAGAATACACATGGAATGCAATCTCTGATAAGTGGATATTAATTAGCCCAGAAGCCCTGAATACCCAAGGCACAAATTGCATAACAAATGACTCCCATGAAGAAGTATGGAGAGGGTCCTGATCCTGGAAGTATCGATCTAGCATTGGAAGGGAATATAAGGACAGAGAAAAAGGAGGGAGGTGATTGGAGAAGGGATGGAGAGAAGAAGGTTTATGGGACATATGGGGAGGGGGGATCTGGGAAAGGGGAAAATCATTTGGAATGTAAACAAAGAATATAGAAAATAAAAATATTTTAAAAAGAAGAAGAAGAAGAAGAAGAAGAAGAAGAAGAAGAAGAAGAAGAAGAAGAAGAAGAAGAAGAAGAAGAAGAAGAAGAAGAAGAAGAAGAAGAAGAAGTAAATGCACCCAAAAGGAGTAGATGGCCGGAAAAAATAAAACTCTGGGCTCAAATCAGTCAAGTAGAATCCAAAAGAACTATACAAAGAATCAACTATAACAGGAGCTGGTTCTTTGAGAAAATCAACAAGATAGATAAACCCTTAGCCAGACTAGACAGGCTGCCAACTCTCCCTATCTATTTAAGATAGTATAGTACTTGAAGTTCTAGCCGGAGCAATTAGACAACAAAAGGGAATCAAAGGGATGCAAATTTAAAAGGAAGAAGTAAAAATATCATTATTGCAGACAATATGATAGTATACTGAAGTGACCCAAAAAATTCCACCAGTGAACTCTGAAAGCTGATAAATAACTTCAGCAAAGTAGCCAGATATAAAATTAACTCAAACAAATCAGAAGCCTTCCTATACTCAAAGGATAAGTGGGCTAAGAAAGAAATTAGGGGAACAACACCCTTCACAATGACCACAAACAATATAAAGTAGCTTGGTGTGACTCTAAGCAAACAAGTGAAAGGTCTATACAATAATAACTTTATGTCTCTGAAGAAAGAATTTAAAGAAACCTCAGAAGATGGATTATTAGAATTAATATAGCAAAACTGGCTTTCTTTCCAAAAGCAAGAGACAAATTCAATGCAATTCCCATCAAAAATGCAACTCAATTCTTCATAGAGTTAGAAAGAGTAATTCTCTAATTTTCTTGGAATAACAAAAGAAACCAGGATAGTGAAAACTATACTCAACAATAAAAGAACTTCTGGAGGGAATAACCATCCCTGACCTGAAACTGTACTACAGAGAGGTAGTGATAAAAACTGCATGGTATCGGTACAGTGACTGTCAAGTAGATCAACAAAATAGAATTAAATACCCAGAAATGAACCCACACACCTATGGTCACTTGATCTTTGACAAAGGTGCTAAAACCATCCAGTGGGAAAAAAGACAGCATTTTCAACAAATGATGTTAGTTCAACTGGTGATCAAAATGTACAAAAATGTAAACTGATCCATTCTTATCTCCTTGTACAAAGCTCAACTCCAAGTGGATCAAGGACATCCGCATAAAACCAGATACACCAAATTTAATCGAAGAGACAATGAGGAAGACCCTTAAGCACATCGGCACAGGGGGAAAGTTCCTGAACAGAATAACAACCAACAATCTGATCAACGATCAACAAACGGGACCTCATAAAATTGCAAAGATTCTGTAAGGCAAAGGACACTGTCAATAGGACAAAATGGAAACCCAGAGATTTGGAAAAGATCTTTACCAATCCAACATCTGATAGAGGGCTAATATCCAAAATAAACAAAGAACTCGAGAAGTTAGATTTCAAAGAACCATATAACCCTATTGAAAAAAATGGGGGACAGAGCTAAACATAGAATTCACAGTTAAAGAATACCAAATGGCTGAGAAGCACCTAAAGAAATGGTCAACATCTTTAGTCATCTGGGAAATGCAAATCCAAACAACCTTGAGATTCCACCCCATACCAGTCAGAATGGCTAAGTTCAAAAATTCAGGTGACAGCAGATTCTGGCAAGGATGTGGAGAAACAGGAACACTCCTCCATTGCTGGTAGGACTGCAAGCTAGTAAAATCAGTCTGAAAATCAATCTGGCGGTTCTTGAGAAAAGTGAAAATTTTATCCTGAAGACCCAGATATACATCAATGCCATCCACCATAAAAACAAACTTAAAAAAAAAAACGTAATCAGCTCATGCTAAAAATTATTTTACAAAATTTAACACCTTTTTCTCATAAATGTCTTAGACCAATTAAGGAAATAAGGGACATATGTAAAAAATAATAAAGCCAGATTAGACTAAGCCTATAGCCAACATAGTGTTAAGTGGAGAGAATCACAAAGCAATTCCAGTAAATTCACGAATAAGACAACGTTTCTCACTTTCATCATATTTCACCATATTTGTGCAATATAGCACTTGAAGTTTTAGCTAGAGAAATAAGACAATTAATAAAACAAGGAGATACATAATGGAAAGAAAGAAGTCAATGTATCTTTATTTGCAGATGATATGATAGTGCATCTAAGTGCAAAAAATTGAATTAGGGAATCCTTGCCAGAAAGATGAAGATACTGTGATGCAGCCTCTTTATACTAATCTCATGCCAGAATGTGGATTCTGTTTTCATGTCAGATCATCAGACACTGTGCAATGACAACACTCAACATAAGGAGATTCATGAGGAGGCAGGATCTCTTACCTTACATCTCAGTGAAATGAAGTCTAATATAACAAATATACACTACAATGAAATGCATTTGAAAATATTAAAATAAAGATTTTAAAAAGAGAAAATTATCTGTAACTCATAGTTATAGATGGAAGAACATGACAGTTTTCTTATTCAGGACATTTATGGAGGAAATGGAGAAGCTAGTGATTTACCTAAAATCAATGAGAGTGTTATAAAAATTTTCATCTACAAATTCCGGAGACAGGAAAAGAAAAAAGTAACAGTCAGTTCTCATATCTCCATCATCATCTTCATTGTACTTTATTCTCCAAAAGCAGCTGATGTCTGTCAAACCGCACAAGATGAGAGAAAGCTTCAGAAGCAATAAGGACACAATGAGAGCACACTGCTCCCTCATGTCTTCTAGTATCTAAGACTGAGCAGAGGTGAAAACAGTTCCTCATGCAGACAAACATAACACACACACCTATGTGCCTCTTTTATGACTGTGAATGACTTGGTGGAGGAGAGCACATTTATACCCCCTAGTTCCCTTATACAATATTGTGTCATACTCCCTAGATACATCTGAAATATTCTGGCCTCGGGATCTGGATATGAGTTCTGCAATATTTTTCAAGACTAGTAAGAAAACATGTTATGAAGGCCATGCACTCCAGCCCTGGGTGCCATAATTTCTTTCATGTCCATGACATGAATGCCCCAAGGACAATATTCTCTTGAGCAACATTGGTCCCCAGCCTGTGTCAACATCCATTTGCATGAATACAATTTTCAAAGATTCTAGTAGATTTCCTCAGAGCTTTCACAATAAGATGAAGGGTGAGAAGGTCACCATGAAATTTATAGAAAATTTATGACTTACAGTGACTCAACAGCCACTCAGTCCAATACCCATACTGATACTGACATTCACAATAAAACTGAGTTCAGGAACCTTGGTCACTTTGTCTGTCATTCAATTCCTATGTTTAGTGTCTTCTAATGAAATATTTCTTTATCCAGAATGGGGATTTCCTCCAGACTTGTTTCTATTGCTGGGTAACAGCTAGGTTTCATATCTTGTTTCCATATTCAATCTCTTCTTTTTAAAAAAAACTTTGCCTATAAAAAGAACTTTTGTTTGGATAGTGTGCAGAAAACCATTTCCTAATATAGAGTCTCTGAATGAGTGTAAATTTGCTTCTTTCATGAATCATTATGGATATCAGAGAAAACATATTCAAACATTACATTAAGTGGGTGAATCCCACAGTTGCTTTGGCAGAATATATATCTCCTATTTCTTGTTCATCTATCTAATTATGCCACTTGTGTGATTTTCATATCTTGACTATCCTGGATTATAGGGTCATAAATGTGCATGAAACTGTAGGATGGTGAGTTACACAGGTTGGTTACAGGCCCTAGAGTGGTAAAGAGGGACCACATAGTTTGAATTGTAATTTCTGATCCAATATTATACTAATTTCCATAATGGCCACAGTAGGTAGATTTGAATTCCTCTTGAAGAGGATTCTGTTGCTATAAAAGCTGAGCTAATTTGTTGCATTTATTTTCTGCATGTTTTCTGTCCTTAGTTTGTTGGTATAGAATCCCATGTGGATGTAAGCTGTACTTTCTCTGTCAGTAGAAGTTTGAACCTTTAAAAAAAAAACTTTGTATCCTATGTTTGTTATTTTTCATATCTTCTCAGTACTTTTGCAAGCTTAATGAATGGGTGAATACAGCACAGTGCAACCTTTGCCTAAGGGAACCAGGGGGTATAAATGTGCTCTCCTCCACCCAGTCATTCACAGCCATAAAAGAGGCACATAGGTGTGTGTTATGTTTGTCTGTGTGAGGAACTGTTTTCACCTCTGCTCGGTCTTAGATACTGGAAGACATGAGGAAGTAGTGTGCTCTCATTATGTCCCATCTTTATGTATTCCGGATGCTAATCACTTGTGAAAGGAAGAGCAGACAGACTTTGTTTGCATTTTTGAGGCTGTCTTACCACTGGGTTCTTGTTGTGAAGACACTTTCTAACTGCAGTGTTTCATATGGCAGCTCTTAAAGGTTCTTCAAAGCTGTTGACAGACAGCAGGGATGCCACTGCTTCACATGTGCTTGGAAGAAGAATCATACAATATACTAAGTCTATTTCAAACCTACAGGTCATATATTCACCTTGAATGTATTTTTCCCCATAGAGTAAGAGACAAAGTTCCATGTTGTTTCAGAACACATTGATTTAACTTATACTTAATTTGTTTTCTGCCTTGATACTTAATTATTTGAGTCATATAGTAAGTGGGAAGGACAAGTAAGCAGAACAGACATTTCTTGAAGTGAGAAATAAAGTGAGAAATGAAGGATTTGATCAGAAATAATGATTCTTCAAATATGGCTGGGACCATTCCCTAAGGATGTTATTCCTCAGTGACAGGGTCCTGAGAAGGAAGATTCAAGTAATCAGAGATTAAATGGATATCACATACAGTCTTAAGGAGTTTGCATATTCTGGTTATTATGTCACATGAGCTTACTTTGAAGTACAGCATTTTATATATTGTCTTTGAAGGTGAAATAGGTCAACATTTACAAAAATTACACTATGGAACTAAGTCAGTAGTAGTTAATTAAACCATGCTGTGCCATAAAAACACAGGATTTCTCAAGACCATTACAGACCAAACACACAGTGGCTTTAGGACTAACAACTATACCCGGCCGCCATCTTACTCCTTTGACTGAGCAGACAGGTCCACTCAGCTACACATAGATCACCCGAGTATAAGATCACTTGGAGCAGGGCGATGGTGGCGCATGCCTGTAATCCCAGCACTCTGGGAGGCAGAGGCAGGCGAATTTCTGAGTTTGAGGCCAGCCTGGTCTACAGAGTGAGTTCCAGGATAGCCAGGGCTATACAGAGAAACCCTGTCTCAAAAAAAAAAACAAAAAAACAAAAACAAAACAAAAAAACAACTCCAAAAAAAAAAAAAAAAGATCACTTGGGGCATGGCCTGCTAGGGCTCCACCTGCACCCAGAAGCTGGGCAGTGCCATAGCCATCTGTGCACCTACCCTAAAAGGGGACATCTGCCCTGCGGGGAGTGCCCCGTTTAGAAGAAGTCCCACTTTTAGAAATGAAGCACCATCATCTTTGCTCCTGTGACCTAGCAGACAGATCCAGCCAGAGACACAGAGATCACCTCAGTATAAAATCGCTTGGGACACAGCCTGCCAGGGCTATACCTGCGCGCAGGAGCTGGGCAGCACTGCCACCGCCATCTGGGCACCTAGTCTGCTAGGGGATATCTGCTCTGCATTAAGTACCGAGATTAGAGCCGAGGCCACCATCTTCACTCCTGCGACTGAGCAGGCTGCTGCAGCCAGGAACACAGAGAACACCCGAGTCACTTGGGTCACTTGAGTTTGCAAGGGTCCCACCTGAACCCAGGAGCTGGGCAGGCCCACAGCAAACTGTTCCATGGGGAAAAACAGTCACCCAGGGGTGCTGAGACAGGCTTGCAGGCACACAGGAAAGATAAGCACCAGCCAGTGACAGCAGGACCAACTAACACCAGAGATAACCAGATGGCAAAAGGTAAATGTAGGACCGTTACTAAAAGAAATCAAGGCAATATGGCACCATCCGAACACAATTCTCCCACAACAGCAAATCCTAGAACCCCAACACACCAGAAAAGCAAGATTTGGATTTAAAATCACAGCTCATGATGCTAATGGAGGGCTACAAGAAGGACATAACTCCCTTAAAGAAATACAGGAGAACACAAGTAAACAGGGGGAAGCCCTTAAAGAACTACAGGAAAACACAACAAAACAGGTGAAGGAATTGGACAAAATCATCCAGGATCTAAAAGTGGAGGTAGAAACAATAAACAAATCACAAAGGGAAACAACTCTAGACATAGAAAGCCTAGGAAAGAAGTCAGGAGTCATGGATCTAAGCATCAACAACAGAATACAAGAGATAGAAGAGAGAATCTCAGATGCAGAAGATACCATAGAAAGCATTGATACAACAAAGAAAATTAAAAATGCAAAAAGCTCCTGACTCAAAACATCCAGGAAATCCAGGACAAAATGAGAAGACCAAACCTAAGGATTAATAGGTATAGAAGAGAGGGAAGATTTCCAACTTAAAGGTCCAGTGAATGTCTTCAACAAAATTATAGAAGAAAACTTCCCTAACCTAAAGAAAGAGATGCCCATGAACATACAAGAAGCCTACAGAACTCCATATAGATTTGACCAGAAAAGAAATTCCTCCCATCACATAATAATTAAAACACCAAATGCACTAAACAAAGAAAGAATATTAAAAGCAGTAAGGGAAAATGTCAAGTAACATACAAAATAGACCTATAAGAATTACACAGGACTTCGTACCAGAGACTATGAAAGCCAGAAGAGCCAGGGCAGATGTCATACAGACCCTAAGGTAACATAAATGCCAACCCAGACTGCTATATCCAGCAAATCTCTCAATTACAATAGATGGAGAAACCAAGGTATTCCACGACAAAACAAATTTACACAGTATCTTTCCACAAATCCAGCCCTTCAAAGGATAATGAAAGAAAAACACCAACAAAAGGAGGGAAACTACACACTAGAAAAAGCAAGAAATTAATCTTCTTTCTACAACCCCAAAATAAGATAACCACACAAACATAAAAATTACATCAAAAATAGCAGGAAGCAACAATCACTATTCTGTAATATCGCTTAACAACAATGGACCCAATTCCCCAATAAAAAGACATAGATTAACAGACTGGATACATAAACAGGACCCAACATGTTGCTGCATATAGGAAATGCATCTCAGTGTCAAAGACAAACATTACCTCAGAGTAAAAGGCTGGAAAACAGTTTTCCAAGAAAATGGTTCCAGGAAATAAGCTAGAGTAGTCATTCTAATATCCAATAAAACAGACTTTCAACCAAAAGTCATCAAAAAAGACACAGGATACTTTATACTCATCAAAGGAAAAATCTGCCAAGAAGAACTGTCAATTCTGAACATCTATGCTCCAAATACAAGGGCACCCTCATTCATAAAAGAAACTTTACTAAAACTTAAAGCACACATCGCACCACACACAGTAATTGTGGGTAACTTCAACACCTCACTCTCCTCAATGGACAGATAAGGGAAACACAAGCTAAACAGAGACACAGTGAAACTAACAGAAGTTTTAGACCAAATGGATTTAATAGATATCTATAGAACATTCCATCCTAAATCAAAAGAATATACCTTCTTCTCAGTACTCATAGTACCTTCTCCAAAACTGAGAACACAAAACAGGTCACAAAACAGACCTAAACAGATATAAGAAGATTGAACTAATCCCATGCATCCTATCAAATCATTATGGAATAAGGGTCGTCTTCAATAGCAACAAAAACAACAGAAAGCCCACATACACATAGAAGCTGAACACTCAATGATGCCCTGGTCAAGGAAGAAATAAGGAAAGAAATCAAAACCTTTTTAGTATTTAATGAAAATGAAGGCACAACATACCCAAATTTATAGGACACAATGAAAGCAGTGTTAAGAGGAAAACTCATAGTTCTGAGTGCTTCCAAAAAGAAGCTGGAGAGAGCATATACTAGCAGCTTAACAGCATACCTGAAAGCTTTAGAACAGAAAGAAGCTAATACACCAAAGAGGAGTAGAAGGCAGGAAATCATCAAACTCAGGTCTGAAATCAACCTAGTAGAAACAAAAAGAGCTATACAAAGAATCAACAAAACCAGGAGCTGGTTCTTTGAGAAAATCAACAAGATAGATAAACATTTAGCCAGACTAACCAAAGGGCACAGAGACAGTATCCAAATTAACAAAATCAGAAATGAAAAGGGAGAAGTAACAACAAAAACTGAGGAAACTCAAAAATCATCAGATCCTACTACAAAAGCCTATACTCAACACAACTGGAAAATCTGGAGAAAATGGACAATTTCCTAGACAGATAGCAAATACCAGAGTTAAGTCAGGATCAGATAGACCATCTAGACATTCCCATAACCCCTAAAGAAATAAAAGTGGTCATTGACAGTCTCCCAACCGAAAAAAGCATAGGACCGGACAGTTTTAGTGCATAATTCTATCAGACCTTCAAAGAAGACCTAACACCAATACTCTCCAAACTATTCCACAAAATAGAAACAGAAGGAACACTACCCAACTCATTGTATGAAGCCACAATTTCACGGATACCAAAATCACACAAAGATCCAAAAGAGAAAGAGAACTTTAGACCAATTTCCCTTATGAACATTGATGCAAAAATACTCAATAAAATACTTGCCAACCAAATCCAAGAACATATCAAAATGATCACTCACCATGATCAAGTAGACTTCATCCCAGGGATGCAGGGATGGTTCAATATATGGAAATCCATCAATGCAATCCACTACATAAACAAACTCAAAGAAAAAACCACATGGTCATTTCATTGGATTCTGAAAAAGCCTTTGACAAAATTCAGCATCCTTTAATGTTAAAGGTCTTGGAAAGAACAAGAATTCAAGGCCCATACCTAAACATTGTAAAAGCAATATACAGCAAACCAGTAGCCAACATCAAACTAAATGGAGAGAAACTTGAAGCAATCCCACTAAAATCAGGGACTAGACAAGGCTGCCCTCTCTCTCCATATTTATTCAATATAGTACTTGAAGTTCTTGCTAAAGCAATTAGACAACATAAAGAGGTCAAAGGGATTCAGAACGGAAAGGAAGAAGTCAAAGTATCACTCTTTGCAGATGACATGATAGTATACTTAAGTGACCCAAAAACTCCACCAGAGAAATTCTACAGCTGACAAACAACTTCAGCAAAGTGGCTGGATATAAAATTAACTCAAGTAAATCAGTAGCCTGCCTATACTGAAAGGCTGAGAAAGAAATTAGGGAAATGACACCCTTCACAATAGCCACAAACAATATAAAGTATCTTGGTGTGACTCTAACCAAATAAGTGAAAGATCTGTATGACAGGAATTTCAAGTCTCTGAAGAAAGAAATGAAAGAAGACCTCAGAAGACATAAAAATCTTCCATGCTCATTTATTGGCAGGATTAATATGGTAAAAATGGCCATCTTGTCAAAAGCAATATACAGATTCAATGTAATCCCCATCAAAATCCCAACTCAATTCTTCATAGAGTTAGAGAAAGCAATTCTCAAATTCATCTGGAATAACAAAGCACCCAGGAGAGCTAAAACTATTCTCAACAGTAAAAGAACTTCTGGGGGAATCAGTATCCATGACCTCAAGCAGTATTACAGAGAAATAGTATTTAAAAACTGCATGGTGCTGGGTGGTGGTGGCACATGCCTGTAATTCCAGCACTCTGGGAGGCAGAGGCAGACAGATTTCTGAGTTCGAGGCCAGCCTGGTCTACAGAGTGAGTTCCAGAATAGCCAGGGCTATACAGAGAAACCCTGTCTTGAAAAAAACAAAATCCAAAAAACCAAAAACAAAACAAAACAAAAAATTGCATGGTATTAGTATAGTGACAGGCAGGTAGATCAATGGAATAGAACTGAAGACCCAGAAATGAACCTACACACCTATGGTCACTTGAACTTGACAAAGGAGCTACAACCATCCAGTGGAAAAAAGATAACCTTTTCAACAAATGGTAGTGGGTCAACTGGAGGTCAGCATGCAGAAGAATGAAAATTGATCCATTCTTATCTCCTTGTACTAACCTCAAGTCCAAGTGGATCAAGGACCTCCACATAAAACCAGACACAGTGAAACTAATAGAAAAGAAACTAGGGGAGAGCCTTGAGCACATGCGCCCAGGGAAAAATTTACTGAACAGAATGCTAATAGCTTATGCTCTAAGGTCAAGAATTGACGGGTGGGACCTCATAAAATTACAAAGTTTCTGTAAGGCAAAGGACACTGTCAATAGGACAAAACAACAACCAAGAGATTGGGAAGAGATCTTTACCAACCCTACATCCAACAGAAGGCTAATATCCAATATATACAAAGAACTCAAGAAGTTATACTCCAGAGAACCAAAAACCCTATTTAAAAAATGGGGTACAGAGCTAAACAAAAAATTTTCACCTGAAGAACTTCGAATGGCTGAGAAGTACCTAAATAAATGTTCAATATCCTTAGTCATCAGAGAAATGCAAATCAAAACAACCCTGAGATTTCACCTCACACCAGTCAGAATGGCTAAGATCAAAAACTCATGAGACAGTAGGTGCTAGCGAGGATGTGGAGAAAGAGGAACACTCCTCCACTGCTGGTGGGATTGCAAGCTGGTACAACCACTCTGGAAATCAGTCTTGCAGTTCCTCAGAAAACTAGGCATGATACTACAAGAGGACACGTTATACCACTCCTGGGTATATACCCAGAGGATATTCCAGTGTGTAATAAGGACGCATTCTTCACTTTGTTCATAGCAGTCCTATTTATAATAGCCAGAAGCTGGAAAGAACCCAGATGTCCCTCAACGGAGGAATGGATACAGAAAATGTGGTATATTTACACTATGGAATACTACTCAGATAAAAAAAAATGAATTCATGAAATTCTTAGGCAAATGGGTGGAACTGAAAAATATCATACTAAGTGCAGTAAGCCAATCACAAAAGAATACACATGGCATGCCCTCACTGATAAGCGAATATTAGCCCAGAAGCTCGGAATGCCCAAGACACAATTCACATATCATATGATGACCAAGAAGGAAGGAAGGAGAGGCCCCTGGTCCTGGAAAGGCTTGATGCAGCAGTGTAGGGGAATACTAGGACAGAAAGTGGGAAGAGGTTGATTGGGGAATGGGCAGAGGGAGGAGGGCTTATGGCACTTATGGGGAGGGGGATCCAGGAAAGGAGAAATCATTTGAAATGTAAATAAAGAGTATATATAAATAAATAAATATAGATAGATAGATAGATAGATAGATAGATAGATAGATAGATAGATAGATAGAGTACAGAGCTAAACAAAGAGTTTTCACCTGAGGAATACTGAATGACTAAGAAGCACCTAAAGAAATGCTCAACATCCTTAGTCATCAGGAAAATGCTAATCAAAACAACCCTGAGATTCCACCTCACAGCAGTGAGAATGGCTAAAATCAAAAACTCAGGTGACAGCAGGTGCTGGAGAGGATTGGAGAAAGAGAAACACTCCTCCACTGCTGGTGGGATTGCAAACTAGTATAAACACTCTGGAAATCAGTCTGGCGGTTCCTCAGATACTACCAGAGGACCCCGTTATACCACTCCTGGCCATATACCCAGAGGATACTCCAGTATGTAATAAGGACATATTCTCCACTATGTTCATAGCAGCCCTATTTACAATAGCCAGAAGCTGGAAAGAACCCATATGTCCCTTAACAGAGGAATGGATACAGAAAATATGGTATATTTACTCTATGGAATACTACTTCGCTATTAAAAACAATGAATTCATGAAATTATTAGGCAAATGGATGGAATTAGAAAATATTATCCTGAGTGAGGTAACCCAATCACAAAACAACACACATGGTATGCACTCACTGATAAGTGGATATTAGCCCAGAAGTTTAGAATATTCAAGATACAATCCACAGACCAAAAAAAGCTCAAGAAGAAGGAAAACCAAAGTATGGATACTCTGGTCCTTCTTTGAAGGGGGAACAAAATACCCACAGGAGAAGACAAAGAGAGAACCTGTGGAGCAGAGACTGAGGAAAAGACCATCCAGAGACTGAACCATCTGGGCATCAGTCCCATATACAGTTATCAAACTCAAGACACTATTGTGGATGCCAGCAAGTGCTTGCTGACAGGAGCCTGATACAGCTGTCTCATGAGAGGCTCTGCCAGTGCCTGACAAATACGGAGGTGGATGCTCTCAGCCAACCATTGAACTGAGCATAGGGTCCCCAATGGAGGCAGCTAGAGAAAAGACCCAAGGAGCTGAAGGGTTTGCAGTGCCATGGGAGGAACAACAATATGAACCAACCAGTACCCCCCTCCCCCCCCCCGAGCTCCCAGGGACTAAACCACCAACCAAAGAGAACACATGGAGGGACCCATGGCTCCAGCTTCATGTGTAGCAGAGGAAGGTGTTGTTGAACATCAAAGGGAGGAGAAGCCCTTGGTCCTGAGAAAGCTCTATGTACCAGTGTAGGGGAATGCTAGGGCAGGGAAGCAGGAGTGGGTGGATTGGTGAGCAGGGGGAGGGAGGGATAGGTTTGGGGTTTTTCGGAGGGGAAACCAGGAAAGGGAATAACATTTCAAATGTAAATAAAGAAAATATCTAATAATAAATAAATAAATAAAATTAGTTGAATAAAGGGACAACTGAGGAAAAGTAATGCTTAGTTGGACAGGAAAAAGAGAGGGTGTCAGCAAATCAAAACAACTCTAATATTTCCTCTTACCTGAATCAGTGTAACAAAAGCCAACAGAGCAGCCAAGTGACAACAAATGAGGAAGAGGATGTGAAGGAAAGGAGCCACCATTTAGTGTTGATGGAACCACAAACCAGTCCAGCCACTGTGATGATCAGTGTGAAGAATGATCAAAGAGCTAAAACGGACCTACCATATGACCTTGTTATACCATTCCTTGTCCTATGGCCAAAGGACGCAGCATCCTACTCCACAGATACACGTTCAACTATGATCACTACTGTACTATTCACAATAGCTAGGAAATATAAACAACTATGTTATTTATAACCAACAAGTAGATAATAAAAAAATGTGGTGCATATATACTATGGAATTCTATTTGGAAGAAAATAGGTGAAGAAAGATGAAATCAAACTTTTCAGATAAATGGGTGGAAGTAGAAAAGATCACACTGAGTGGAGTAACTCAGACTCAGAAAGACAGCCAAGTCCCATGTTTTCTCTCATCTGAGGTTCATGGTGTCAAATGTTCAGGTGTGTATAGAGAGCCTGGTATAACCACAGAAATCAGGAATCATGACCAGGGTAGGGGGCTAGAGGGACAATAGAGACAGGAATAACAGGAACTGAAGAAATGGGAAAAGGTTCTAGTTAAGATGTAAGGGGATAAATACAGAATGGAGAGGATAGTAAGGTCTGAACTAAGGAACCATACGATTAGCTGCTTCCTAAATAAATATTTTTAAAACATATGCATGGTGGAGTTGGGAAACTGGCTCAGTGAGGTGCTGGCCACCAAATACGAGGGACGGCCTGACTTGGATTTCTGGGCCCCCAATGGTGGAATGAAAGGGTTGACTTCAACCGGTTGTCTTCTCTGCACCTGTCATGGAGGTCCTCCTATCAAAAAGGTTAACAAATAGAGATGTAATGTTTTTCTTTTTAAAAAAAAAATCAATAAAGTTTATTTCAACCCAGAAATTCATGGTCAGTTCAACAAATGTGAATTCATAAATATAATACGGCACACGGAATTAAGGAAAGAAATCGCATGATCATCTCAGTAGCTGCAGGAAAGGCCGTTGACACAATTCAACAACAACCCTACCAGTTGTTGGGAATAGAAAGCTATAAAGTAGGAATGGACGGTGCAAAACTCAACAAACTAAAGGCTGTGATAAAGTTATAAATAATGTGAGGCTAAGAGTGGAATTCCAAACATCCTCTTGGGCTAGCGAGATGGTTCTATGGGTCAAAGCACTCATGTCTGGCTCCATAAGTTAGAACTCTGAAATGCACAGTGGAAGGTGAGAACGGATCCACATTAGCTGTGAGTTCTAGCCTGTGTGGGTCCACCCTTACATTATGTCTTTCAGCTACTATAAACATTTTTTCTTTTCTATGTACAAATATTTTTTCTACATCTATATCTGTAGCATACATGGTCAGAAGAGGGCATCAGATACCCCTGAAACTGAAGTTTTAAGGTGGTTATAAGCTGCCAGGAACCCAAGCCCTCTATAACAATTAGTGGTCTGAAGTGCTTACAGGCAGGAAGATCAATGGAATAGGATTGAAGATCCGGAAATGAACCCACACACCTATGGTCCACTTGATCTTTGACAAAGGAGCTGAAACCATCCAGTGGAAAAAAGATAGCCTTTTCAACAAATGATGGTGGATCAACTGGAGGTCGGCATGCAGAAGAATGTGAATTGATCCATTCTTATCTCCTTGTACTAAGCTCAAATCCAAGTGGATCAAGGATCTCCACATAAAAACCAGACACAATGAAACTAATAGAAAAGAAACTGGGGCGGCGGCGGCGGCGGCGGTAGCAGTGGCTGCTCCAGCTGAAGGGCCATCAGCGGTGGAACCAAGGCGACACAGGGTCCAGTTAGGCCCTGCGCCCACGACCACTGACCTTCGCTGACCAGCCGGGCGGCAAGCAACTGCGGTTCTGCGGAGCCTTTCGCTGCACGGAAGCCACTTCAGAACTCGGCTGCCCGCCAGTCAGGAGAGACTCACCGCCATCTTGATCCCGGGCTCCAGAGATCGGTCAGACTGAGGTACACAAACATAATCCTAGGCCCAACACCGCAGGGGTCTGAGCCAGACGGGCGTTGGCCTGCACCCAGGCCCTGGGCTGTTCGAGTGGCCATCGGGGCGCCAACCCAGCCAGGAGTTTTTTTTTTTTGCCCCGGCCGGTGCACGCGCCGCCATTTTGCCTACAGGAGCCAGAGTGCTCGGGAGGGCAGAGACTGCTAACAAGCGTAGCCTGAGGCTAACAAAACGGGGGTCTAGGCCCCAAAAGGCACAGGACTGACCCCAAGAACTGGGCGGCTTGGTGGGCCATCTGTGTGTCAACCAGCCCAGGAGGTTATTAGCACAACAGACTCTCCCGGTGCTTTCGCGGAGCGCGCACGCGCACGCCCGCCATCCGGGTCACCTGGCGGACCCAAATAACAGACATAGCCCTAGGGGAACTTTGCTCGGACCTTGGCCTCCCAGGCGTTTGCCTGGACTCAGGGCCCAGGCGACAAGGCTAACCTAGTGTGCGCCAGCCCGGTTGGGGAAATCAGCTGCCCAGCGGAGTGAGCGGAGCACAGGGGAGGTCACAGCAACATTCACCTTCGGAGCTCCCTGGGGGTGCACACGGGTTCCACCTGGTCCACAGACACAATCTGGGGCAAGGCCTCAGGCAGAAGCCCCCAGCTCAACTCTCTCCGCTTCAGATCAGCCTGGGTGGCCGCCACATCTCCAGGTCCCTCAAGAGGCTAGTGGGGGCTTCCGGGCGGCCAGCTGGGAGAAGTCGGTGTGCTCCAATAAATCCTGCGGGCCCCAGCGGGAGCCTTCAGGTGCCTGCTTCGGGATCTGAACAGCCTGGACAACAGCACCCTGTCTATAGGCAGTGCAGAGTGTAAGCTGTGCACCAGAGGCCAACGGGGAAGGGGCAGCTTGCACTGGTGAGTCCAGCACTGACAAGACCAAGTAACACCAGTGAGAGCTAGATGGCAAAAGGCAAACGCAGAAACGTCACTAACAGAAATCAAGGCAATATGGCAACATCTGAACCAAATTCTCCTCTACCAGCAAGTCCTGGATACCCCATCACACCAGTAAAACAAGATTTGGATTTAAAATCACTGGTCATGATGCTGGTACAGGAACACATGAAGGACATTGAGGAGAAAATGGATCAAAAGTTAGAAGCCCTTGCAAGGGAAACACAAAAATCATTGAAAGAAATCCAGGAGAATACAAAAGCCAACAAGGAGGAAATGCAAAAAACACTTAAAGAAATACAGGAGAACTTTGCTCAACAGGCTGAGGTCATGAAAGACAAAACACAAAAATCTCTTAAAGAAATACAGGAGAACTTTGGTCAACAGGCTGAGCTCATGAAAGAGGAAACACAAAAATCTCTTAAAGAATTACAGGAAAACACAAACATGCAAGGGAAGGAGCTAAGCAAAACCATCCAGGATCTAAAATCAGAAGTAGAAACAACTAAGAAAACTCAAAGGGAGACAACTTTGGAGATAGAAAGCCTTGGGAAGAAATCAGGGGACAGAGATGCAAATATCAACAACAGAATACAAGAGATAGAAGAAAGAATCTCAGATGCTGAAGATTCCATAGAAACCATGGACTCAACAGTTAAAGAAAATGCAAAGTGCAAAAAGCTTGTAACCCAAAATATCCAGGAAATCCAGGACACAATGAGAAGACCAAACCTAAGGATTATAGGCATAGATGAGAGTGAAGATTTACAACTTAAAGGGCCAGCAAATATCTTCAATAAAATTATGGAAGAAAACTTCCCTAACCTAAAGAGAGAGATGCCCATGAATATACAAGAAGCCTACAGAACTCCAAACAGACTGGACCAGAACAGAAATACTTCCCGTCACATAATAATCAAAACACCAAATGTTCTAAACAAAGAAAGAATACTAAAGGCAGTAAGAGAAAAAGGCCAAGTAACATATAAAGGAAGACCTATCAGAATCACAGCAGACTTTTCACCTGAGACTATGAAGGCTAGAAGGTCCTGGGCAGATCTCATGCAGACTCTAAGAGAACACAAATGCCAACCAAAACTACTATATCCAGCAAAACTCTCAATCACCATAGATGGAGAAACTAAGATATTTCACGACAAAACCAAGTTCACCCAATATCTATCCACAAACCCAGCCCTAAAAAGGATAATAGGAGGACAACACCAATACAAGGAGGGAAACTCCACCCTGAAAAAAGCAAGATAGTAACCTTTCATCAAACCCAAAAGAAGTTAAGCAATCAAATTTAAAAAATAACGTCAAAAATGATAGGAAGTAACAATCACTATTCCTTAATATCTCTTAACATCAATGGACTCAATGCCCCAATAAAAAGACACAGACTAACTGACTGGATACGTAAACAGGACCCTACATTTTGCTGCTTACAGGAAACACACCTCATGGTCAAAGACAAACACTACCTTAGAGTAAAAGGCTGGAAGACAATTTTACAAGCAAATGGTCTCAGGAAACAAGCTGGAGTAGCCATTTTAATATCAGATAAAATTGACTTTCAACCCAAAGTCATCAAAAGAGACTCTGAGGGACACTTCTTGCTGGTCAAAGGAAAAATACAACAAGAAGAACTCTCAATCCTGAACATCTATGCTCCAAATGCAAGGGCACCCTCTTTCATAAAAGAAACTTTATTAAAACTCAAAGCACACATTACACCTAACACAATAATTGTGGGTGACTTCAACACTGCACTTTCCTCAATGGACCGATCAGGAAAACAGAAACTAAACAAGGACACAATGAAACTAATTGAAGCTTTGGACCAATTAGACTTAACTGATATATATAGAACATTCTATCCTAAAACAAAAGAATATACCTTTTTTTCAGCACCTCATGGTACCTTCTCCAAAATCGACCATATAATTGGTCACAAGACGGACCTCAACAAATATAAAAAGATAGAACTAATCCCATGCCTCCTATCTGATCACTATGGAATAAAAGTGGTCTTCAATAGCAACAGAAACAACAGAAAACCCACATACACGTGGAAATTGAACAATACTCTACTCAATGACACCTTGGTCAAGGAAGAAATAAAGAAAGAAATTAAAGACTTTTTAGAACACAATGAAAATGAAAACACAACATACCCAAATCTATGGGACACAATGAAAGCAGTGCTAAGAGGAAAACTCATAGCCCTGAGTGCCTCCAAAAAGAAAATGGAGAGAGCATACATTACCAACTTAATGACACACCTGAAAGCCCTAGAACAAAAAGAAGCTATTTCACCCAGGAGGAGTAGAAGGCAGGAAATCATCAAACTCAGGGCCGAAATCAATCAAGTAGAAACAAAGAGAACCATACAAAAAATCAACAAAACTAGGAGCTGGTTCTTTGAGAAAATCAACAAGATAGATAAACCCTTAGCCAGACTGACCAAAGGGCACAGAGAAAGTATCCAAATTAACAAACTTAGAAATGAAAAGGGAGACATAACAACGGAAACTGAGGAAATCCAAAAAATCATCAGATCCTACTACAAGAGCCTGTACTCAACACAACTGGAGAATCTGGAGGAAATGGACAATTTCCTTGAGAGATACCAAATACCAAAATTAAATCAGGACCAACTAGACCATCTAAACAGTCCCATAAAGCCTAAAGAAATAGAAGGAGTCATAGAAAGTCTTCCAACCAAAAAAAGCACAGGACCAGATGGTTTCAGTGCAGAATTCTACCAGACCTTCAAAGAAGAGTTAACACCAATACTCTTCAAACTATTCCACAAAATAGAAACAGAAGGAACACTACCCAATTCCTTCTACGAAGCCACAATTACGCTGATACCAAAGCCACACAAAGATCCAACAAAGAAAGAGAACTTCAGACCAATTTCCCTTATGAACATCGATGCAAAAATACTCAACAAAATTCTTGCCAACCGAATCCAAGAACACATCAAAACGATCATCCACCATGATCAAGTAGGCTTTATCCCGGGAATGCAGGGTTGGTTCAATATACGGAAATCCATCAATACAATCCACTACATAAACAAACTCAAAGAACAAAACCACATGGTCATTTCATTGGATGCTGAAAAAGCATTTGACAAAATTCAGCATCCTTTCATGCTTAAAGTCTTGGAGAGAACAGGAATTCAAGGCCCATACCTAAACATAGTAAAAGCAATATACAGCAAACCGGTAGCCAGCATCAAACTAAACGGAGAGAAACTTGAAGCAATCCCACTGAAATCAGGGACCAGACAAGGCTGCCCCCTTTCTCCTTATCTTTTCAATATTGTACTTGAGGTACTAGCTCGGGCAATTCGACAACATAAGGAGGTCAAAGGGATACAAATTGGAAAGGAGGAAGTCAAACTATCATTATTTGCAGACGACATGATCGTCTACCTAAGTGACCCAAAGAACTCCACTAGAGAGCTCCTACAGCTGATAAACAACTTCAGCAAAGTGGCAGGTTACAAAATCAACTCAAGCAAATCAGTGGCCTTCCTATACTCAAAGGATAAGCAGGCTGAGAAAGAAATTAGGGAAATGACCCCCTTCACAATAGCCACAAACAGTATAAAGTATCTTGGGGTGACTCTTACCAAACATGCGAAAGATCTGTATGGCAAGAACTTCAAGACTCTGAAGAAGGAAATGGAAGAAGACCTCAAAAAATGGGAAAACCTCCCATGCTCATGGATCGGTAGAATCAATATAGTTAAAATGGCCATTTTGCCTAAAGCACTATACAGATTCAATGCAATACCCATCAAAATCCCAACTCAATTCTTCACAGAGTTAGAAAGAGCAATTATCAAATTCATCTGGAACAACAAAAAACCCAGGATAGCTAAAACTATTCTCAGCAACAAAAGAAAATCTGGGGGAATCAGTATCCCTGACCTCAAGCAATACTACAGAGCAATAGTGTTAAAAACTGCATGGTATTGGTACAGTGACAGGCAGGAGGATCAATGGAACAGGATTGAAGATCCAGAAATGAACCCACACACCTATGGCCACTTGATCCTCGACAAAGAGGCTGAAAACATCCAATGGAAAAAAGATAGCCTTTTCAACAAATGGTGCTGGTTCAACTGGAGGTCAGCATGCAGAAGAATGCGAATTGATCCATCCTTGTCTCCTTGTACTAAGCTCAAATCCAAATGGATCAAGGACCTCCACATAAAGCCAGACACTCTGAAGCTAATAGAAAAGAAACTGGGGAAGACCCTTGAGGACATCGGTACAGGGAGAAAGTTTCTGAACAGAACACCAATAGCGTATGCTCTAAGAGCAAGAATTGACAAATGGGACCTCATAAGGTTACAGAGTTTCTGTAAGGCAAAGGACACCATCAAGAGGACAGATCGGCAACCAACAAATTGGGAAAAGATCTTCACCAATCCTACATCAGATAGAGGGCTAATATCCAATATATATAAAGAACTCAAGAAGTTAGACTCCAGAAAACCGAACAACCCTATTAAAAAATGGGGTACAGAGTTAAACAAAGAATTCTCACCTGAAGAACTTCGGATGGCGGAGAAGCATCTTAAAAAATGCTCAACTTCATTAGTCATTAGGGAAATGCAAATCAAAACAACCCTAAGATTTCATCTTACACCAGTCAGAATGGCTAAGATTAAAAATTCAGGAGACAGCAGGTGTTGGAGAGGGTGCGGAGAAAGAGGAACACTCCTCCACTGCTGGTGGGGTTGCAAATTGGTACAACCACTCTGGAAAGCAGTCTGGCGGTTCCTCCGAAAACTGGGCACCTCACTTCCAGAAGATCCTGCTATACCACTCCTGGGCATATACCCAGAGGATTCCCCACCATGTAATAAGGATACATGCTCTACTATGTTCATAGCAGCCCTATTTATAATTGCCAGATGCTGGAAAGAACCCAGGTATCCCTCAACAGAAGAGTGGATACAAAAAATGTGGTATATCTACACAATGGAGTACTATTCAGCCATTAGAAACAATGAATTCATGAAATTCTTAGGCAAATGGATGGAGCTAGAGAACATCATACTAAGTGAGGTAACCCAGACTCAAAAGGTGAATCATGGTATGCACTCACTAATAAGTGGTTATTAACCTAGAAAACTGGAATACCCAAAACATAATCCACACATCAAATGAGATACAAGAAGAAAGCAGGAGTGGTCCCTGGTTCTGGAAAGACTCAGTGAAACAGTATTTGGCAAAACCAGAACGGGGAACTGGGAAGGGGTGGGAGGGAGGACAGGGGAAGAGAAGGGGGCTTACGGGACTTTCGGGGAGTGGGGGGGGGGCTAGAAAAGGGGAAATCATTTGAAATGTAAATAAATTATATCAAATAAAAAAAAAGACAAAAAAAAATAAATAAATCAGATGCACACAGCCAAAAAAAAAAAAAAAAAGAAAAAAGAAACTGGGGAAGACCCTTGAGGAGATGGGCACAGGGGGAAAGTTCCTGAACAGATCACCAATAGCATATGCTCTAAGATCAAGAATTGACAAATGGGATCTCATAAAATTACAAAGTTTCTGAAAGGCAAAGGACACCATCAAAAGGACAAAACAGCAACCAACAAATTGGGAAAAGATCTTCACCAACCCTACATCCAACAGAGGGATGATATTCAATATATACAAAGAACTCAAGAAGTTAGACTCCAGAGAGCCAAATAACCCTATTAAAAACTGGGGTACAGAGCTAAACAAAGAATTTTCACCTGAAGAACTTCGAATGACTGAGAAGCACCTTAAGAAATGTTCAGCATCACTAGTCATTAGAGAAATGCAAATCAAAACAACCCTGAGATTTCACCTCACACCAGTCACAATGGCTAAGATTAAAAACTCAGGAGACAGCAGGTGTTGGCAATGATGTGGAGAAAGAGGAACACTCCTCTACTGCTGGTGGGATTGCTAGTTGGTACAACCACTCTAGAAATCAGTCTGACTGTTCCTCAGAAAACTGGGCGTGACACTTCTGGAGGATCCTCCTATACCACTCCTGAGCATATGCCCAGAGGATTCCTCAGCATGCAGTAAGGACAC